>NC_086454.1:128687667-129012667 GCF_028390025.1 Pseudophryne corroboree | reverse complement strand
GGTGTGTGTGCATCTCACATGCACATTTGCCCCAGACACTGCGAAAGGTGCACCTTGGCAGACGCACAGTGGCACAGATGGAGACACGATTAGCGTGGCTCCATCTGTATACAGATTTAAGACGCCCGTCCAATTATCTATCCGGCAGGTCCTCAAGGGAGGACGTAGTAGGTGTTGGCAGAATAGAACTTCTAATTAAAAGTGTCACATGAGTATCCACTGCAGGTGGATTTTTCCATTTGAAACAATCAGTCTTTGGCAACAGTTAAAAGGAGCTCAGCCTTTTAGGAACCGTAAATTTCTTTATCTGAGTTTTCCATGCCTCATCCATAGATTCAGAGAAATGATCCGAGTGTGGAAACTCTGCTACTACTACCTTCTGTTGTTTACACAAAGGATTTTTCGTTTTACGGGCCAGTTAAATATTTTCTAGTTGTAGAGAGAATTTGATCGCCCTGATTAAAGCTGCCACATTAAATATTGACTACACTTCATCCTCCCCTCAGGGAGAGCCTGCATCAGAACCCTCCGCCTGATCTACTGCCATAGAAGATTCTTCTGAGTCCGAAAGTGGTGTGGACTGTGAAGATGGCACAGTACATGTAATGGCCGTAGGTGCTGGTGTAGGCAATGCTACCTGGCCCTGTAACATATTCTGAAATTCAGTAGATGAAGCAGCTAGACTCTGCACTGAGTTTGAATATATTTCCAACCATGGAGGATGAAAAGGCAGGGCTGCTATAGGCTGATAAACAGGCTGTAATATATGTGGTAAGCCCTGTAATGGCTGTAATGTTTGTGGTAACCCGGTAATGGCTGTGGTAAGCCTCTAGAGGGAGCTATGCCTGAGGTAGCCCTCTGTTCCACAAATTTAGCCAGCATGTCAGAAAAAGCAGCCCATGGGTGTTCTTGTACTGGAGCTGGGAGTGCTGAAGGACACGGGGGTGCATAGCAAGTAATGCACTGGCAATCCTGCAATAAATCCTGAGGTAAAACTTCTGTGTTACATGGTTTACATGATACTAAAGTGGGTGTCCCAGCTTGTTTTGCTCCCTTTGGCTTTGTTAGACATAACTGCCAGGTATGTACACACACAATATGGAAATGTGCAGAAGTGTAACGAGCAAAAAATGTAACAGTGACCCTACACAAATGCAACAATTTGTAATGTGTGGTAAACCAGTATTCAAGGGTTAATGAAAGTAAAAGATACAGGGAAAGTGGTACATGTACAGTGAGAGAGAAGTACAGACAGCAGCACTAGCATAAGCCACATACAATGCAGACATAACAGTTTAACTGCAGTGGGCACTGATATCAACTACTCAGCTTGTATGAGAAAGCTGGTAGGATGCAGCGCTCTGTATAACCTGACTGAGAGGTACACGGGGAGACCAGACCCCAACATTCCCAGAGACCTGCAGAGCTCTAATGGCTGCCTGATGTCTCTAAGAGTAAGGAGGGTGTGAGCAGGGCCGGCGCTACCATTAGGCAGCTTTAGGCAGCTGCCTATGAGCGCCGGCCACTGGAGGGCAGCACTCCGCTCCTGAATTAGTTCTAACAAAAATCTTCATGTGCAGGGCTGGCTAGCGGCGGCCGCAGTGCGGGTCTAACCAGCCACAGCCACCACTATCAGTCACCCCCGGCCAGGGTGAGCTGCGTCTGCCGGCGCCCCCTCTGCTGATGGACACCGGCAACAAGCAGGAGCAGCAGCGCGATGCTGCTGTGTCCTAAATACGGACAGGCAGCAGCAGCAGCATTCTCTCCTTCCTCCCCCTGGAGATGTAGGCAGGGAGGTCCGATTGTTGCCCGGCCTTCCATGCGCCTTCAGCCGTTGCCGTTTGCCACCAACTGTTGGCAGCCCTCCTGCTCCTGGCACCCTTTAGTTGTAGTTGCCTGACCCTGGCCGGCTCCGCCTCCTGCCACTGCATGCTCAGTATGTGTGTGTATGTATATATATAATATATATATAGTGTGTATGTATATATGTATGTGTGTGTATGTGTGTATATATATATATATATATATATATATATATTTTATGTATATTATACTCAAGATCAGAATGTGGGACCCACTGGGCTACCAGTTTCACTATCCATGTAGATGTAAAGGGATTACCAGATTCTGAACTTGAGTATATGTGTGTTTGTGTGTGTGTGTGTATATATATATATATATATATATATATATATATATATATATATATATAAACTAGGTCTGGCACTCCCCTGTGGGCAAAATGAGCAAAGCTCCGGTGCCGGACCCGCTGTGCCGCCAACCACAGCAGGGTGAAGGGGTCATTAAAAGACCCCCTCTTGGGTGGGGACACATAAAAGGACGGAGGGTAAGTGTGGACTGTGCAGAAAGTTTGCGGCTCTTGTGCAGGAAATTCTAGAGGTGAGATCACAGCCGCCCTGTCACATAAGGAGGAGCGTCGGTGTGTGGCACCCATGGTGCCCGTCTTCATCACCCCGAGTCCCGCAGAGCGGCAAAGGTTCCATGCACCTTTCCCTATGCTGTTCCCTCTTTTTCCCTGTCTCTCTCTTTCTCCCGGCTCTGTCTCCCTGTCTCTGCGTCTCTCTTCCTCTGTCTCTAATATCCCTGTGCGTCTCTCTCTCTGTCTCTCTGTCTCCCTCTCTGCGTCTCTCTCACTCTCTCCCCCTTTCCCTCGCTTCTCTCTCTCCCCATCTGTCTCTCCCTGTCTGTCTTCCTCCCCTCTCCCTGTCTGTCTCCCTCGTCTCTGTCTCCCTGTTTTTATTTCCCTTTCCCTGTCTGTGTCCCTGTCTCTCTCCCTTTCCGTCTCTCTCCCTGGCTTCTCTCTCTCTCTCCCTATCTCCATCTCCCTCTCCCTGTCTCTCTCCCGCGTCTCTTTCCCCCCCTCTTTCTCTCCATCTGTCTCTCTCCTTCTCCCTGTATCTCTCCCTGTCTCTGCATCTCTCTACCTCTCCCTCGCTTCTCTGTCTCCATGTCTCTCCCTGTCTCCATGTCTCTCCCTGTCTCTCTCTACTGTCTCTCACCCCCTCCGTGTCCCTGTCTCTGCATCTATCTCTGTCTCCCCTCCCTCGCCCCTCTCTCCCGCCTCTTTCTCTCCCTTGTCTCTATCTCTCTCTCCCTCGTCTCTGTCCCTCCCTCATCTCTCTCTCTCTCTCTCTCCCTTCCTTGTTCATCTCTCTCATCTCCCTCGTCTCTCTCCCTCTTCTCTCTCTCTCCCTCGTCTCTCTCTCCTCCTCCCTCTTCTCTCTCTCTCTCCCTCATCTCTCTTCCCCTCTCCCTGTCTCTGCGTCTCTCCCTCACTTCTCTCTCTCCTTATCTCTGTCTCATTCTCCATGTCTCTCCCTCATCTCTTTCTCTCTTTCCCAGTCTCTCCCTCTCTCTGTCTCTGTGTCTCACACAGTAGGAAGGGGGACATGGCTCAGAAAAGAAGGAAGAGGGTGATATTACTCACACAGAAGAAGTGTGTGTTTGGGGGGGGGGGGGGGGGGGGGTGCATGGCTCACACAGGGGAAGGGGGTTATCACTCGCACAGGGCAAAAAGTCCGTAAAATACAAATAATTTTTTGCAAAGGGGGGAACAACATTTTTCTTGCCTCTGGGCAATTGAGCTGAAGTTACGCCATTGCTTACCCTGCTGCCTTTCTCTCTCCCTAGTCCCTACTGTATGCCCTTGCTATCCCTCTCTCTGTCACTCTCCTTGTCCCTATGTCCCTGCTGTCACTTTCCCTGTCCCTCTGTCACTCTCCCTGTTCCTATGTCCCTGCTGTCACTTTCCCTGTCCCTATGTCCCTGCTGTCACTCTCCTTGAATTTTGTCTATTCCGTGTGCTATAATGTGAATTCGGCTCATACCGTGTGCTATAATGTGAATTTCGGCTCATACCGTGTGCTATAATGTGAATTTCGTCTCATACCGTGTGCTATAATGTGAATTTCGTCTCATACCGTGTGCTATAATGTGAATTTCGACTCATACTGTGTGGTATAAGTAAATTTCGGCTCATACTGTGTGCTATAAATGTGATTTTCATCTCATAATGTGTGGTATAATTTGAATTTCGGCTCATACCGTGTGGTATAATGTGAAAGGGGCACCAGTACTAGATAGAATAAGGGGTCCTACTATTGTGGTATATAATGTGTATAAGGGGTATATGGTATTGTAAACTACACTGAAGGCCATGCCCCCTTTTCCAGAGGCACATGCATAATTGCAATCATCACTTTTCCATACCCCCACATCAACATTTCCACTTCGACTACTATATACGTTACACAAAATCAATATATACGAAGGGGTGTAGCTAGCATTTGCAACTTTAATCATAGAAAGAATAATAGGCACTCACTTTCTAATGAAATGGATATTCTGTATTATAAAAAGGTGTGTGTGTGTGTGTGTGTGTGTGTGTGTGTGTGTGTGTGTATGTATGTATGTGTGTGTATGTATGTATGTGTATATATATATATATATATATATATATATATATAAAATGCATTTTTGCTCCAGTACAGGTACACATTTTTGTTTTACGTGCTAGCTGCTTATAGGTGGTGCACTGGCCATGTGTAAGACAACGACACCATAATTTTGAATCTGGAGCCATCCACAAGCAAATCGTAGCTCATGGACCGCAAGCTAATCATAATGTGACATAATGTGTAAGGGGCATAACTATTGTGTGGTATAATGTTATAAGAGGCATTACTGTGTGTGTCATAATGTGTAAGTGGCATTACTGTGTGGCATAATGTATAGGGGGCATTACTGTGTGGCATAATGTATAGGGGGCATTACTTTATGGCAGGCATGTCCAAAGTCCGGCCCGCAGGCCAAACGCGGCCCGCACACACATTTTACCCGGCCCGCAACCCACTGGCTGAGTTTGTGAAATAAACTCCATTCATAATTTGCCAGTTCCTAAAATGGCGGCTAGTGCGTCCTGAGGGTGGGACGTGGGCAGGGCAGCGCCAATCAGGGGAGGATCTCGGCAGCCGCTACTGTGCCATTGGCCGCTGGTGGACAGGAAGACGTGCTCGATTGGCCACTTCATACTCACCGCAGCCGCCTGTGTCCGTGAGATCGGCGGGAGGACAGCGCGGCTGAGTGAGATCGGCGGGAGGACAGCGCGGCTGAATGAGATCGGCGGGAGGACAGAGCGGTTGAGTGAGGAGATCTGGTAAGTGTCCTCTGTCCCGGGCTCACGGCTCTTGTGACGCAATGAATAATGCCGGAGAGCCGCCCAGGGGTTTCCGCAAGCGGCTTCTGGTGACCTGCAGCGCCGGGTTCATGTAAGCTAGTATTACTTGTGCTGGCAGCCAGAGATGGTTACTGTGCATCTGTCAGCACTGGGGGCATTTGTGCATCTGTCAGCACTGGGGGCATTTGTGCATCTGTCAGCACTGGGGGCATTTGTGCATCTGGCAGCACTGGGGGGGCATTTGTGTATCTTACTGCACTATGGGCATTTCTGTGTCTGGCAGCACTGTGGGGGTATATAATGTGTATCTGGCAGCACTGGGGGGCATTTGTGCATCTGGCAGCACTGGGGGCATTTGTGTATCTGACAGCACTGGGGGCATTTGTGCATCTGGCAGCACTGGGGGCATTTGTGCATATGGCAGCACTGGGGGGGGCATTTGTGTATCTGACTGCACTATGGGCATGTCTGTGTCTGGCAGCACTGTGGGGGTATATAATGTGTATCTGGCAGCACTGGGGGCATTTGTGTATCTGGCAGCACTGGGGGCATTTGTGTATCTGGCAGCACTGGGGGCATTTGTGCATCTGGCAGCACTGGGGGCATTTGTGTATCTGACAGCACTATGGGCATTTGTGTATCTGGCAGCACTGTGGGGGTATATAATGTGTATCTGGCAGCACTGGGGGCATTTGTGCATCTGGCAGCACTGGGGGCATTTGTGCATCTGACAGCACTGGGGGCATTTGTGCATCTGACAGCACTGGGGGCATTTGTGCATCTGACAGCACTGGGGGCATTTGTGTATCTGGCAGCACTGGGGGCATTTGTGCATCTTTCAACACTGGGGGCATTTGTGCATCTGGCAGCACTGGGGGGGCATTTGTGTATCTGACAGCACTATGGGCATTTGTGTATCTGGCAGCACTGTGGGGGTGTATAATGTGTATCTGGCAGCACTGTGGGCATTTGTGTATCTGGCAGCACTGGGGGCATTTGTGCATCTGGCAGCACTGGGGGCATTTGTGCATCTGGCATCACTGGGGGCATTTGTGCATCTGGCAGCACTGGGGGGCACTTGTGTATCTGACAGCACTTTGTGCATTTGTGCATCTGACAGCACTGGGGGCATTTGTGCATCTGGCATCACTGGGGGCATTTGTGCATCTGGCAGCACTGGGGGGCACTTGTGTATCTGACAGCACTTTGTGCATTTGTGCATCTGACAGCACTGGGGGCATTTGTGCATCTGGCAGCACTGGGGGCATTTGTGCATCTGGCAGCACTGGGGGGGCACTTGTGTATCTGACAGCACTTTGTGCATTTGTGCATCTGGCAGCACTGGGGGGGCATTTGTGTATCTGACAGCACTATGGGCATTTGTGTATCTGGCAGCACTGTGGGCATTTGTGTATCTGGCAGCACTGTGGGGGTATATAATGTGTATCTGGCAGCACTGGGGGCTTTGTGTATCTGGCAGCACTGCTCTCCTTTCCTACTGTGATATAAAAAATGCTATTTTATATTCCAGCAGACCTGTGACCGCACTCTCGCTGCCTGACCCTTGTGTGAACCTTTCCTGCCCATTTCTAAAATGGCGACTTTAACAAAAAAAAGGAAAGTTGACAGCGAGGGCCGACGTTTCCAGGACAAGTGGAAATTGCAGTATTTTTTCACTGAAATACGAAACAACTGTATTTGCCTAATTTGTCAAGAGACTGTGGCTGTTTACAAGGAGTTCAATATCAAGAGGCACTACCAGACAAAACATGCTAACTACGACACGCTAACTGGGAACAAACGCAGTGAAAAATGGAAGCAACTGGAAGCTGTTTTAAAGACACAGCAGTGCTTTTTCACAAGAGCCCGTGAGTCAAATGAAAATGCCACAAAGGCGAGCTACGAGGTGGCAACGCTGATTGCCAAGCACTGCAAACCTTTTTTACTGAGGGTGAATTTATCAAAGACTGTGTGATGAAAATGGTGGAGAAAATTTGTCCCGAGAAGAAGCAAGAGTTTGCCAATGTTTGCCTGGCTCGTAACACTGTGGTACGGAGAATTGAAGATGTTTCATCTGATATTAAGAGACAGTTAGAGGCAAAAGGAGTGGAGTTTGACTTTTTTTCATAAGCCTGCGACGAAAGCACGGACGCATCTGACACCGCTCAGTTACTAATTTTTTTGAGAGGAGTGGACAATGAAATGAACGTGAGTGAAGAGCTACTTGACCTCCAGAGCCTTAAGGACCAAACAAGAGGAACAGATTTATTTGTTTCTGTTTGTTCCGCTGTAGATGACATGAAATTACCATGGAATAAAGTCACTGGGATTATTACGGATGGCGCACCTGCCATGGCTGGCGAGCGAAGTGGATTATCAACCCTAGTCTGTAACAAAGTCGGAGAAGAAGGAGGCAAAGCTATAAAACTCCACTGTACTATTCACCAACAAGTTCTATGTGCCAAACATCTGAAATATGATCATGTTATGAAACCGGTGATAAAGGCTATTAATTATATTCGCTCCAGAGCCCTGTGCCACCGCCAGTTTCAACAGTTTCTACTCGACATCCAGGCTGAATACAGAGATGTTGTGTATCACAACGACATAATATGGCTCAGTCGGGGGTCTGCACTGCAGCGCTTCTACTCTCTTCGGAAAGAAATCAGACAATTCTTGGCACAAAAGGGACAAACGATGCCAGAACTATCTGATCCTGTTTGGCTGTCTGATTTTGGATTTTTAGTTGACATAACACGGCATCTGAATGCACTGAACACGAGCCTTCAGGGGCAAAATGCAGTGGTAAGCCAACTGTATTCGTACATCAAAGCCTTTTCGGACCAAGCTGCAACTTTTCCAAGGACACCTGTAACAAATGCAGCCCAATACCACACATTTCCCTTCGCTGCAGGAAATAATGACCAGTTTTCCAGAGAACAATATCAGTGCACAAATGAGGAGGTATGAAACCGATATCTCATCTCTGGCTGAGGAGTTTCAACAGTGCTTTCATGATTTTGCAGCTATTGAAAAGGAGATCACACTTTTTTCCTCTCCTTTCTCCGTGGTTCCTGATAACACTCCAGACCACCTGCAGCTGGAGCTCATTGAGCTGCAGTGTGACGCCGAGTGTCGCAGTCGGTACCAACAGCTCCCTCTTGTCAACTTTTACAGCCAGCTGGATAAAGGCAGGTTCCAAGAGACCCGAACATTTGCCAAGAAAATGCTGAGCTTGTTTGGCTCAACATACTTGTGCGAGAAGACATTCTCGGTTATGAACCATAACAAAAACCGCGTGAGGACAAGACTAAGTGACTCTCACCTGCGTGACATCTTGCGCATCAAAACCACTGTCTTTGAGCCAGGCCTGGCCTATTTACTGCAGTCGAGATCTCCGTATCACCCTTCACATTAGAGCAGGTAAGACAAGTTATTTGTTAGTCTTCTGAGGTGATTAATGGTTCAAAGAATGTCAGGCGGAATGGTTGGCCCCCACACATTTTTACCTAACCGAATCTGGCCCTCTTTGCAAAAAGTTTGGACACCCCTGCTTTAGGCATATAGTGTTATAAGGGGCACTATTACTGTGTGGCATAATGTGTATAAGGAGTGCTACTGTGTGGCAGGACGTGCATTGACTCCACTGTGTAGTTTAATGTAAATGGGCTCTACTGTGGTGTAACGTGAATAAGGGGCACTACTCTGTGATGTAACGTGAATAAGAGGCACTACTGTGTGACGCAACATCAATAAGAGTCACTACTGTAACGTAATGTGAATAAGGAAGGGGGGTAGGCTTACATTTTGCCTAGGGTGCCGAGAAACCTTCCACTGGCCCTGGGTGTGAGAGGAGTAACTCAGGGTGGGAAAACCTTAGCAGAATAGCGCCCTGAGCTGGGGGAGGGACAGCTGGGGAAGCGCTGACCTCCTCTTGCTGAATGTCAACCAGAGACCGATTTACACCTTATGGGGCTCTAGGCAACTTACTGGTCTGGACGCCCCCCCATCCCCCTGCACCACCACCACCACCTGTACCTAAAATGAGAAAATATAAAAAAAATAAAAATCTTCATAAACTAAAAACATTATTCTGCAAGGAGACATACGCACTGGTGACAGGGGTGGGCAGGGCCGGACTGGGACTAAAAATAGGCCCTGGCATTTTTGAAGCACACAGGCCTACCTTGGTGTCAGCATCTGACTCCTCCCCTTACTATTCCCAACTCCTCCTACTTCTTAGTCTATGCTCTTACAAATATAATTAATATTATAACAACATACAAGTGTACATCATTCTCTATTAAAATACACACAACCATTGCTTGAAGTGGAATTGTTGAAATGTGGCTATGGAAAAATAAAGGTTGTAACTAAGCGCGCACCCTCCAAAAAAGGGGCATGGCCATTTAAAATGGGGCATGTCCTTCTGTGTAGTTTACCACACCATATACCCCTTATACACAGTATGCACCGCAATAGCAGGACCCCTTATACTATCTAGCACTGATGCCCCTTTCACATTATACCACACAGTATGAGTCGAAATTAACATTATAGCACACGGAATGAGCCGAAATTCACATTATAGCACACGGAATGAGCCGAAATTCACATTATAGCACAGGGAATGAGCCGCAATTCACATTATAGCACACGGAATGAGCCACAATTCACATTATAGCACACAGAATAAGCAAAAATTCACATTATGCCACATGGAATGAGAGAAAATTCAGGGAGAGTGACAGCAGGGACATAGGGACAGGGAGAGTGACAGAGAGAGGGACAGCAAGGGCATACAGTAGGGACTAGGGAGAGAGAAAGGTAGCAGGGTAGGATTACCTATTTAGCTGCATGCAAGATTTACCAAATTGAGCTGCATGCACAGCTGCCGAAAGGTGGACAATAACGAAGTGCGGAAGAACGCATCATTCATCGTTTGTAGCATACACACTGGCGATATCACAAACGATATCGCTCAGAAAGCTGAAAATGAGTGATATCGTGTGTGATATCGCATACTGTGTATGGACCTTTAGTTCTGTCCCACCAGTGACTGTGCTGTGCAATGTGGAATACAAAAGAGATGGATAGGACTCAGCAAATTAAATTGCCCTTTCTACCGAACCATCAAGCAGTGATACCTGTAGATTCCTTTAAAAGCACAAAGTCTTTTTAATCTTAAATGACCAGCAAATTGGACTGCTCTACAGGTTAAATAAGGAAGGTGAACAGGGGTAGTCTCAGCCTTTTTATAAAGGTATTTAGCATGTGTGCACAGCTGAAGGGCACTGCAGGGGTTAACACCAACAGTCACTCTTCAAGTGTATGTATTGCCGGCTGTTTTACCTCTAGTCTTGTTATCTCTATGCTTGGACAGACGGGGTTACTGCAGTCACCTCACGTGTTGTGCTCCCACCACCAGCAGCAGCTAGTGTCATCATCTGCTTTGTGTGTGTGTGTGTGTGTGTGTGTGTGTGTGTGTGTGGAGCTGGAGGATTCTTTTCAGCTGCATGCTACAGTCCACAGCCGTCACGTGGGGCAGACTGCTAGAGAGCCCGTTCGGTGGACGGACAGATCAGAAGATGTCACAGAATTGGGCGGGGCGTAGCAAGTTTCATGGATCCTCGGCTTGGAAGCAAACTGCTGCTGCTCAGCTGGACCGGCCCACCTGGACATCGGTCCTTCTGGCATTTGCCAGAAGTGCTAGATGGCCAGTCCGGACCTGGGGGTGGAGGAAGAGGGACATGGAGATATACACACTGGTGACTGGGGGAAGGGGGGACATGGAGACGTACACACTGGGGACTGGGGGAAGGGGGGACATGGAGACGTACACACTGGGGACTGGGGGAAGGGGGGACATGGAGACGTACATACTGGTGACTGGGGGAAGGGGGGACATGGAGACGTACACACTGGTGACTGGGGGAAGGGGGGACATGGAGACGTACATACTGGTGACTGGGGGACATGGAGACATACACACTGGTGACAGAGGATGGGAAGAGGGGACATGGATACGTACACTAGTGACTGGAAGGGATGACGACATGGAGACGTACACACTGGTAACTGGGGTTGGGGGCAGGGGGACATTGAGATATACACACTGGTGGGTGGGAGGGGGCATGGAGACATAACACACAGCTGACTGGGGTGACATGGAGATGGATGGTGGTCATTAGGTCGACATACATTGGGTTGACCATGTTTGCTCGACATGCATTATATCGACATGATCACTAGGTCAATATGGTCATTAGATCGACATGTACTGTCGACATGGAAAAAGGCCGACATGAGTTTTACACTTTTTTTTTCTTCATTTTTTGACCTTTTTCATACTTAACAATCCATGTGGACTACAATTGGGAATGGTAATCTGTGCCAAGCACAGCGGTAGCGGAGCGAGGCACCTTGCCCGAAGCATGGGGAGCGAGAGGACACGTTGCACTAATTGGTGTTCCCCGTCACTTTTCGAAGAAAACAACATAAAAAAGTTAAACTCATGTCGACCTTTTACCATGTCGACCTAATGACCATGTCAACCTAGTGATCATGTCGACATAATGCATGTCAAACAAACGTGGTTGACCCAATGTATGTCAACCTAACTCAAGTCAACCTAATGAACCACACCCCATAAAAATATAAAAATTATCTAGAAAAAACTTTTCTATTATTAGAAGTAATATCCGGTGGATGAATTTGAGTATTTCAAATATACAGTATGAGCTCATAATTATATAATCGTGCTTGTATGAAATATATATATATATTGCAACTAAGTAACTTATTCACTTTAAACACTGTTCCTTTATCCAATGGCAGAATATAGAATGATTGAAGGAATAATTGTGCCACTTCCAAATTAACCATGTAGGGTGATAGCACAATGGAACATAGTGAGACCCACTGAATAGTTTAGATAAGTTGAAAGTGACTGTTACTCGTAATTTAATCAGGATATAACACAGTCTTGTGCCGTGGAGACTTACCAATACTCACCTCCTCCAGTGGTGTTCTGTGACAATGCCACTTGCAGCTGCAATCAATATACCTCTGAAATGCCGGCCAGTGGAAGAACTGTGTATGGTATGCTGAGAGCAGTCATTTGCGGCTTTACCTTGTGTTAAGGAGCAGTCCTACATATTGTAATGCCTTAGAATTTTCTACAACATAGTGTACACATATGAGCAGGGCCGTAACTAGGTGTGTGCGGAGGGGGCACTGCAGGGTAGGGGGCGCAGTTGGTGGCACTTGCAATTATCTGTTTTAATTACTTTCACTTGCAGCTTCCCCCCTTTTTTTGAAGCCCAGCATCTCCTGACTGCCCCTGTCTCCTTCCCTGACTAATACTTATACAACATTCTAAAAAACATATCCAAAATACGACCATACCTTACGCAAGACACCGCTAAAACTCTAATCCTTGTTCTCATTATCTCGCGCATTGATTATTGCAATAGTCTCCTCACTGGTCTTCCCAAACATAGGCTCTCACCACTGCAATCCATTCTGAATGCAGCGGCGAGGCTAATCTTCCTCGCTAGACGTTCATCGTCTGCAGATCCACTCTGTCAGTCCCTCCATTGGTTACCTGTATTCTACCGTATTAAATATAAAATACTTTTACTCACACACAAGGCCATTAACCAAACTACACCAACGTACATCACTTCGCTTATCTCAAAATATCTCCCAACCTGACCTCTTCGCTCTTTAAGACCTGCGTCTCTCATCCACACTCATTACTCACTCCCACTCATGATTGCAGGACTTTCATCGGGCTGCACCCACTCTGTGGAATGCCCTACCACGCACAATAAGACTTTCCTCTAGTCTCCAAACCTTTAAGCGTTCCCTGGAAACTCGCCTCTTCAGGCAAGCATATTAAATTCCAGAACCGCCCACATAACTTCCATAAACCTTCCTATCAAATTGCATCCACTCTGCACAGTCCACACATATCCTCACATGTCTTCTCATTCTTCACTTTCCTTTCCTCTCGGCCCCCGGTTCATCATTGCTGTATGACCATATCATACAGCCCACCAGGAACCTTTGCAATCGGGCGGACGACTATGCAATAGATAGCACCTTTCCTTGTGTATCCAAGCCTATTTCCCTATAGATTGTAAGCTTGTGAGCAGGGCCTTCCTACCTCCATGACTGTTTGTTATTACCCAGTTTTGTTATATCATTGTTATTTCCATTTGTAAAGCGCAATGGAATTTGCTGCGCTATACAAGACACGGTTAATAAATAATAAAACATTTATGAACTCAACTTGGCATTTCTTTGTTAATCTGTCACACTGTCCTGTATTACATTTCAAGATGCTGACATTCCTGGGATTCTAACCCATTGCCTGTGGAATTGCAGTCAGACATTCTATTCATTGAGCTGTCTGCCTTGCATAGACAGATAATTGTAAGATAGAGAATTCTAACTATTTGAAGATTACCTTGTACTTTGTGAAAAAATGATCAGCACTGTGGCTGAGCAGATCTATGAAGTGTCTGGCTGAAAGGGATTGCTGTGTGGCTGCACACTACATATTTTTGCAGCTTTTTTTTTTACAAAGTACCAGTAGCTCCATAATGGGCCAAATGTAATAGAATGAGAGTTTCAGAAAGTGAGATTTGGTAAGGTTTTGCAGGTTTTTTTTTAAAGTGGCAATCATTTACACAGCAAGATCAACGTGGTTTTGCAGTGTAAATGATTGCCACTTTTAAGAAAAACTGCAAAACCTTACCAAATCTCTCACTTTCTGAAACTCTTACTCTATTACATTTGGTCCACAGTGTTTATAGTTCTTATGCAGGATCATGCAGTATCAAATAGCTCAATGAGTATGGTGTTTGACTAGAATTCAACAGGTTACAGGTTTGAGTCCTGGATATGGCAGTGTATTGAAATGTGTTATTTAATAAACGGTATTGTAACTGAATAACAACAAGCTCTCAAGTTAAGTGCATGAATGTGGTACATAGAGGATTTGAGTCCAAATCAATTTTCTTGCAGTGGTCTATAAGTGTGTGTGTATATGATGTATGTATGTATATGTGTGTATATGTGTGTATATGTGTGTGTATGTGTGTATATATATATATATATATATATATATATGTGTGTGTATATGTGTATATATATATATATATGTGTGTATATATATATATATATATATATATAATACATTACTTTTTGTGTTTTGGTTCTGGTTCCATGCTCGAGTTTTGGATCTAGATGATTTTTGAAAAAAACATAAAGACAGCTAAAATCACAGAATTTGGGGGTAATTTTGATCCTACAGTTTTATTAACCTCAATAACATTCATTTCCAGTCTATTCTGAACACCTCACAATACTGTTTTTAGGCAAAAAGGTTGCACTGAGGTAGTTGGATGACTAAGCTAAGCGACACAAGTGTGCGGCACAAACACCTGGCCCATCAAGGAGTGGCAGACAGGAAGGTGACAAACAGCACATCATACAAAGAAGTAAAAGAGGTGCAATGAGGTAGCTGTATGGCTAAGTGTGCGGCACAAACACCTGGCCCATCTATGGTTGGCACAACAGTCCCACAGCACTAATGGCGCTAACCGGACACACGTCTAACACCAACATAGCTGTCAAGGCCGCTTTGCAACAGGACGACTGCAGTCATATTTCATCTTACTCGCAAAGGACTGTTGGACAGTCATTTGTATATATAATATATAATATATTACTATATAATGTGGGAAAGGGCATCATAGCATGTGCTTTTTCTTGGATCAATTTTGTCATGCTCCTTCCCCATGAGGCATGCACCCTATGTCTCTATTGGAAAAATGGGGGCACCATTTCTCTCTGGCACAAGGCACCAAAAAGTCTAGTTACGGCTCTGCATATGAGTATTTCTAGTTGGTGCACCGTTATATTCATTACTGGCTGACACATGTTGAAAGATCAACATATAGAGCTACAGTAATTATTTCACTTGTGATGAAGAGGAGATCTGTAAAACATGCACTGTTAGGGATCCCTGAGTACTGGAGTTGAGAAACACTGCACTACTGTTTATTATATTTCAAAGTAATGTATAAACATTAATCTCTACATGTAAATGTAAACAGGCAAATGTTAATACAGTCATTTTTAATATTTCTACCTCTTACCTTAACTACAGGATATCATTGGTGAAGTCTTGATATCACTTAAATGTCTCCCCACATCACAAAAGATAGAAATTGGGATACTGAAGTTCAAAACAAGTTCGCAAAGCATCATTCAAGAAAGAGGTACAGTGTATGCGTTGAAGTGGAAGTTTGATTTTGAAAGGTGTTTTATTTATATATACATATATAGATGTGTTTGTATATATGTGTGTGTGTGTGTGTGTGTGTGTGTGTATATATATATATATATATATATATATATATACACATACACACACTGTGTGTGTGTGTGTGTGTGTGTGTGTGTGTGTGTGTGTATAGTAAGAGTATATCTATAATAGAAGTAAAAGGTAAACAGAATGGATGTGATTTACAAAGGCACTTACCAAACTATGCATTCAATTCAATTTAGTTGTATTTACAAATGACGTTTAGGTCTGATCACAGACCTTTCTTCAAGACATGCGATGCATACAGTATGTAATAAAACATTCAGCTCACATGCAGAAAAAGGTCACAGTACTTCAGGGTAGCAATCGCCTTTAGACCCCACTGGGCCCCTGTATTTATACCCACCCACTGAAATCCACACAAGTGCAACACAATACAGGGAGTATGTTCCAGTGGCCGGAACGCACCATGCCCATCACTATGCCAAATCACAATCCTGTTTGTGATAGGATTGTGTGGATTCCCAATCAGTTATTGCTTTGTAAAGGGAGGAATTACCTAGAGGAAGTTGATAAGTCAGTGAAACGTGTTGAAGATTAATGCAACCATGAATGAAGGTGGGTGAGCTAGTAGTTCAGCACTCACCAAAATAAGCTCACTTATCCTCACAACATCTGGGAATAAATGAATAAATGATGGGGGTTTAGTTAGTGAATTGGCCAATGCACGGAAGCCTGCACACCGCTCGCCAAGGTACCCCACCTTCATGCAGGTCCTACACTATCACAAAATAAAAACCTGGCAACTGTAACACACATAATATAACTGCAAATATGCCTACTTGGTTTAAGGTGTATCTGCCATGAACTCCATGGCTTTTAAAGGTACACTCATCACCTGACACTGGCTGATAAATTACTGAAAGGCAGCTGACACAGGTTTAAGATAATAGGGGTGCATAAACAGAGCTTGTGGCCACAGTTAATGAGTTAACCAAGGATTAACCCTAAAATATACAAACAAATAGAAAACCACAGCACTCGCCACCCCAGAAGTGGGGTGCAGTGTCCGCACTCGCCACTAATAGGGTGGGGTGCATGTAGCCCATGGCCACCTACTCAAAAATATAGAAACAGAAAGTTCAGCACTCACCAAAATAAGCTCACTTATCCTCACAACATCTAGGAATAAATGAATAAATGATGGGGGTTTAGTTAGTGAATTGGCCAATGCACGGAAGCCTGCACACCGCTCGCCAAGGTACCCCACCTTCATGCAGGTCCTACACTATCACAAAATAAAAACCTGGCACTATGCCAAATCACAATCCTGTTTGTGATAGGATTGTGTGGATTCTCATTCAGTTATTGCTTTGTAAAGGGAGGAATCACCTAGAGGAAGTTGATAAGTCAGTGAAACGTGTTGAAGATTAATGCAACCATGAATGAAGGTGGGTGAACTAGTAGTTCATTAGCTCATACCCTGTAAGGGGAGGGGACATCAAGCTAGCAAAATCTAGCCCACAGAGGCCACTGTGCATGTGCTATGTAAGACTTTTAAAAAAATAAAGGGGAAAAAAAACTTTTTTACAAAAAAAAAACTATTTTAAATAAAGTACACAGAAACTGAAGACTTTGTCTTTTGGAGGAACTCTGGTGTCTCATTGTAGAAACAGTTAGAAGCCATATCAATTCTCTATTTTCAGGTTTATACTCATCCAAGACTTTAAAGGGTTTTTGGGGAACACTAAATACCCCCAAACCCATATATATATATATATATATATATATATATATATATATATACAAACAAAGAACCCAGCACTCACCAAAGTAAACTCACTTATCCTCAACAATTCAATAAATAAATGATGGGGGTTTAGTTGGTGGATTGGCCAATGCACGGAAGCCTGCATACCGATTTTCAAGGTACCCCACCTTCATGCAGGTCCTACACTATCACAGAGTCTTAAAACCTGACTACTTCATGGGCTACATGCACCCCGCCCTGTGAGTGGTAAGTACAGCTGTGTACCCCGCTTTTGTGGTGGAGAGTGCTGTGTTACATGCACCCCACCCTGTGAGTGGTAAGTGCATAGCTGTGCCCCGCTTCTGGTGTGGTGAGTGCTGTGGTTTTTTCTCTGTGTGTATACGATGGGGTTAATCTATGGTTAGCTCTTATTAACCGTGGCCACTAGCTTTCTCATGCACCCCTGTGTGGACTTTGTTATCCTGAACCTGTCTCAGCTGTTTCTTAGCAATCATCTTTGAGCCAGTGCAATAGGTGACTAGTGTGCCTTTAAAAGCCATAAAGTCTGTGGCAGGTACACATTAAATCTAGCAGGCAGATGAGTTGTGTAACAGCAGTGAAGTAGTCAGGTTTTAAGACTCTGTGATAGTGTAGGACCTGCATGAAGGTGGGGTACCTTGAAAATCGGTATGCAGGCTTCCGTGCATTGGCCAATCCACCAACTAAACCCCCATCATTTATTTATTGAATTGTTGAGGATAAGTGAGTTTACTTTGGTGAGTGCTGGGTTCTTTGTTTGTATTTATTAGAGCGATGCGGTCATGGGCTACATGCACCCCGCCCTGTGAGTGGTAAGTACAGCTGTGTACCCCGCTTTTGTGGTGGAGAGTGCTGTGTTACATGCACCCCACCCTGTGAGTGGTAAGTGCATAGCTGTGCCCCGCTTCTGGTGTGGTGAGTGCTGTGGTTTTTTCTCTGTGTGTATATGTATATGTATATATATATATATATATATATATATATATATTAGAGATGTACAGCGGGCATTTTTAGGGTTTTGGATACGATTCCATGGTTGTGTTTTGGATTCGGACGCATTTTCGCAAAACCTCCCTTAAGAATTTTTGTCGGATTTGGGTGCGTTTTGTATTGGTTTTTTTATTTTATTTTTATTTAAACCCTCAAAAACAGCTTAAATCATAGAATTTGGGGGTAATTTTGATCCTATAGTATTATTAACCTCAATAACCATAATTTCCACTCATGTACAGTCTATTCTGAACACCTCACAATATTATTTTTAGTCCTAAAATTTCCACCGAGGTCGCTGGATAACTAAGCTAAGCGACCCAAGTAGGTGGCACAAACACCTGGCCCATCTAGGAGTGGCAGTGCAGTGTCAGACAGGATGGCACTTAGAAAAATAGTCCCCAAACAGCATATGATGCAAAGATAAATAAAAAAAAGAGGTGCAAGATGGAATTGTCCTTGGGCCCTCCCACCCACCCACCCACCCTTATAAACAGGACATGCACACGTTAACAAACCCATCATTTCAGCGACAGGGTCTGCCACACAACTGTGGCTGAAATGACTGGTTGGTTTGGGCCCCCACCAAAAAAGAAGCAATCCATCTCTCCTTGCACAAACTGGCTTTACAGAGGCAAGATGTCCACCTCCTCCTCATCATCTGATTCCTCACCCCTTTCACTGTGTACATCCCCCTCCTCACAGAGTATTAATTCGTACCCACTGGAATCCACCACCACAGGTCCCTGTGTACTTTCTGGAGGCAATTGCTGGTAAATGTCTCCACGGAGGATTTGATTATAATTCATTTTGATGAACATCATCTTCTCCACATTTTCTGGAAGTAACCTCCTACGCCGATTGCTGACAATGTTACCGGCTGCACTAAACACTCTTTCGGAGTACACACTGGAGGGAGGGCAACTTAGGTAAAATAAATCCAGTTTGTGCAAGGGCCTCCAAATTGCCTCTTTTTCTTGCCAGTATACGTACGGACTGTCTGACATGCCTATTTGGAAGCTGTCACGCCTATAATCCTCCACCATTCTTTCAATGGTGACAGAATCATATGCAGTGACAGTAGTCAACAAGTCGGTAATCGTTGGCAGGTCCTTCAGTCCGGACCAGATGTCAGTTTTCGCTCCTGACTGCCCTGCATCACCACCTGTGGGTGGTTTTGGAAATTTTATCCTTTTCCTGGCAGCTCCAGTGGCGGTAGAAAATTAAGAAGGAGTTGTTGGCGGGTCACGTTCCACTTGACTTGACAAGTGTCTCACCAGCAGGTCTTTGAACATCTGCAGACTTGTGTCTGCCGGAAAGAGAGATACAACGTAGGCTTTAAACCTAGGATCGAGCACGGTGGCCAAAATGTAGTGCTCTGATTTCAACAGATTGACCACCCGTGAATCTTGGTTAAGCGAATGAAGGGCTCCATCCACAAGTCCCACATGCCTAGCGGAATCGCTCCGTTTTAGCTCCTTCTTCAATCTCTCCAGCTGCTTCTGCAAAGGCCTAATGAGGGGAATGACCTGACTTAGTTTGGCAGTGTATGAACTGACTTCACGTGTGGCAAGTTCAAAGGATTGGAGAGAACCTTGCACAACATTGAAATCATTCTCCACTGCGCTTGAGTCGGGTGCATTCCCCCTCCTTTGCCTATATCGTAGGCAGATGTATAGGCTTGAATGGCCTTTTGCTGCTCCTCCATCCTCTGAAGCATATACAGGGTTGAATTCCACCTCGTTACCACCTCTTGCTTCAACTGAAGGCAGGGCATGTTCAGGAGTGTTTGCTGGTGCTCCAATCGTGGTGGCTGAATGCCGATAGTGGGCCGCAATTCTTCGGGACACCGATAGCATCTTCTGCACGCCCCTGTCGTTTTTTTTAAAGTTCTGCACCACCAAATTCAATGTATGTGCAAAACATGGACGTGCTGAAATTTGCCCACATGTAATGCACGTACGATATTGGTGGCGTTGTCCGATATCACAAATCCCCAGGAGAGTCCAATTGGGGTAAGCCAATCTGTGATGATGTTCCTCAGTTTCTGTAAGAGGTTGTCAGCTGTGTGCCTCTTATGGACAGCAGTGATACAAAGCGTAGCCTGCCTAGGAACGAGTTGGCGTTTGCGAGATGAAGCTACTGGTGCCGCTGCTGCTGTTATTGCTGTGGGAGGCAATACATCTACCCAGTGGGCTGTCATAGTCATATAGTCCTTAGTCTGCCCTGCTCCACTTGTCCACATGTCCGTGGTTAAGTGGACAGTGGGTACAACTGCATTTTTTATTACACTGGTGACTCTTTTTCTGACGTTTGTGTACATTCTCGGTATCGCCTGCCTAGAGAAGTGGAACCTAGATGGTATTTGGTATCGTGGACACACTACCTCAAGCATTTCTCTAAGTCCCTATGAACTAACGGCGGACTCCGGATGCACGCCTAACATCAACATAGTTATCAAGACCTGAGTTATCCGCTTTGCAACAGGATGACTGCTGTGATATTTCATCTTCCTCGCAAAGGACTGTTGGACAGTCAATTGCTTACTGGAAGTAGTACAAGTGGTCTTCCGACTTCCCCTCTTGGATGACGATCGACTCCCAGCAGCAACAACAGCAGCGCCAGCAGCAGTAGGCGTTACACTCAAGGATCCATCGGAGGAATCCCAGTTAGGAGAGGACTCGTCAGACTTGCCAGTGACATGGCCTGCAGGACTATTGGCTTTCCTGTCTATGGAGGAAATTGACATTGAGGGAGTTGGTGGTGTGGTTTGCAGGAGCTTGAGTACAAGAGGAAGAAGGGATTTAGTTGTTAGTGGACTGCTTCCACTGTCACCCAAAGTTTTTGAACTTGTCAATGACTTCTGATGAATGCGCTCCAGGTGACGTATAAGGGAGGATGTTCCTTGGTGGTTAACGTCCTTACCCCTACTTATTACAGCTTGACAAAGGCAACACACGGCTTGACATCAGTTGTCTGCATTTCTGTTGAAATAATTTCTCACCGAAGAGGTGATTTTTTTTGACCAGGCATTTCAATGGTCTTATTCATCCCACGGACAACAGGTGTCTCTCCGGGTGCCTGACTTAAACAAACCACCTCACCTTCAAAATCTTTCTTGTCAATTTCCTCCTCAGCGCCAGCAACACCCATATTCTCATCTTGGTGTACTTCAACAGTGACATCTTCAATTTGAATATCAGGAACTGGACTGTGGGTGCTCCTTCCAGCACTTGCAGGACTTGTGCAAATGGTGGAAGGAGCCATATCTTCCCGTCCAGTGTTGGGAAGGTCAGGCATCGCAACCGACACAATTGGACTCTCCTTGGGGATTTGTGATTTAGAAGAACGCACAGTTCTTTGCTGTGCTTTTGCCAGCTTAACTCTTTTCATTTATCTAGCGGGAGGATGAGTGCTTCCATCCTCATGTGAAGCTGAACCAATAGCCATGAACATAGGCCAGGGCCTCAGCCGTTTCTTGCCACTCCGTGTTGTAAATGGCATAGTGGCAAGTTTACGCTTCTCCTCAGGACGCTTTTGATTTAGATTTTTGGGTCATTTTACTGAACTTTTTTATTTTTTTTATTTTACTTGCTCTCTACTATGACATTGGGCATCGGCCTTGGCAGAAGACATTTATGGTATTGAATCATCTCTGCTATGACTAGTGGCAGCAGCTTCAGCACTAGGTGGAAGTGGATCTTGATCTTTCCCTATTTTACCCTCCAAATTTTTGTTCTCCATTTTTTAATGTGTGGAATTATATGCCAGTAATACATCTGGAATTAGCCAGCAGTAATGTCTGGAATTAGATACCACTAGATAGATACCAGATACCACTGTGACTGGAATGATGATGACCTATGCACAGTGACAGGACACTACCACAGCACCCTACAGCAGCAAGATGCAGCACAAGACACTGGACTAGTATATTAGTAATGTACTGTAGTATTACTGAGCACCACAATGCAGCACAAGACAATGAGCAGTGATACTGAGCACTGATGAGGATACTAGAACTGACACTGGGCAGCGAGATGCAGCACTGGACTATTGTACTGTAGTATACTGGTCACCACAATGCAGCACAAGACAATGGTGGTCATTCCGAGTTGTTCGCTCGTTGCCGTTTTTCGCAACAGAGCGATTAGGTGGAAAATGCGCATGCGCATGGTATGCATCGCGCATGCGTGAAGTACTTTCACACAAAACTTAGCAGATTTACACAAGGTCGACCAACGTTTTTTCATCGCTAGAGGGATCGTGGTGTGATTGACAGGAAGTGGGTGTTTCTGGGCAGAAACTGGACGTTTTCAGGGAGTGTGCTAAAAAACGCAGGCGTGCCAGGTAAAAATGCAGGAGTGGCTGCAGAAACGGGGGAGTGGCTGGCCGAACGCAGGGCGTGTTTATGACGTCAAACCAGGAACTAAACAGACTGAGCTGATCGCAATCTAGGAGTAAGTCTGGAGCTACTCCGAAACTGCAGCAAATTATTTAGTAGCAGTTCTGCTAATCTTTCGTTCGCAATTCTGCTAAGCTAGATACACTCCCAGAGGGCGGTGGCCTGGCGTGTGCAATGCTGCTAAAAGCAGCTAGCGAGCGAACAACTTGGAATGAGGGCCTATGAGTAGTGATACTGAGCACTGATGAGGATACTAGAACTGACACTGGGCCGCGAGAACAGCACTGGACTATTGTACTGTAGTATACTGGTCACCACAATGCAGCACAAGACAATGAGTAGTGATACTGAGCACTGATGAGGATACTAGAACTGACACTAGGCAGCGAGATGCAGCACTGGACTCTGGATGTCTCCCATCTACATCTCTGACCTTATCTCCCTTTACACTCCCACCCGTCACAAGACAATGAGTAGTGATACTGAGCACTGATGAGGATACTAGAACTGACACTGGGCAACGAGATGCAGCACTGGACTATTGTACTGTAGTATACTGGTCACCACAATGCAGCAGCAAGACAATGAGTAGTGATACTGAGATTTGATGAGGATACTAGAACTGACACTGGGCAGCAAGAACAGCACTGGACTATTGTACTGTAGTATACTGGTCACCACAATGCAGCAGCAAGACAATGAGCACTGATCCTGAGCACTGAGGAGGATACTAGAACTGACACTGAGCAGCGAGATGCAGCACTGGACTATTGTACTGTAGTATACTGGTCACCACAATGCAGCACAGATACTGAGCACTGATATTGAGCTGATATTGAGCTTTCCACGTCCTCTCGCTCTCTCGACAATGCACGAGTGAAAATGGCGTAGTCGCACGGCTCTTTATATGGAATCCGAATCTCGCGAGAATCCGACAGCGGGATGATGAAGTTTTCCCCCGTTCGGGTTTTCCGAGTCAGGCGGGAAGAACCGAGGCTGCCTCGGACCCGTGTAAACCACGTGACGTTCGGGGGGGTTCGGTTCTAGGAGAACCGAACCCGCTCATCTCTATATATGTGTGTATGTATGTAGCGGTGTGGCTCGGCACTCGGGTAAGGTGTGATTACTTGCTGTGGTGCCCTCTGAGGATCTGTACTGGATCCAAAATAATGTCCTGGAAGCAGCGGCACTCAGCAGACTTGTCAAATATAAAAAAAGCCTTTATTCCGGTCCTACGCCGTTTTGGGTATTACCTCCGTCGTCAGGGACAAGCGATCCAGTCTATTCTGAACACCTCACAATATTGTTTTTAGGCCAAAATGTTGCACCGAGGTAACTGGATGACTAAACGACACAAGTGTGCAGCACAAACACTTGGCCCATCAAGGAGTGGCAGTGCAATGGCAGACAGGATTGCACTTTTAAAAACTAGGCCCTAGCACATCATGCAGAGAAGAAGAAGAGGTGCAATAAGGTAGCTGGATGGCTAAGCTAAGCGACACAAGTGTGTGGCACAACCACCTGGCCCATCTAGGACTGTCACGCAGTGGCTGAATGTCGAAAGTGGCCCGCAATTTTTCGGGCCACCGACAGCATCTCCTGCATGCCCCTGTCATTTTTCAAAAAATTCTGTACCACCAAATTAATTGTATGTGCAAAACATGAGACGTGCTGGAATTTGCCCAGATGCAATGCACGCACAATATTGGTGGACTTATACGGCTCCACCCCTGGACTTATATGGCTCCACCCCTGGACTTATATGGCTGCACCCCTGGACTTATTTGGCTGCACCCCTGTACTTGATTTATAGGGCAGCACCCCTGGACTTATAGGGCAGCACCCCTGGACTTATAGGGCAGCACAGGACACCACCACTGAACTGATGCAGCACAAGACAGCACCACTGGACTGGACTTATACAGCAGCACTGGGCTTATGGCAGCACAGGACACCACCACTGTGACTGGACTGATGCAGCACAAGCAGTGTCGGACTGGGGCATGAAGGGCCCACCGGGGGAATGCAGTGATAGGGGCCCATACAAAGGGGGTGTGGCCAGCCTCCACAGAGTATTGAAATACACAATTGTCTTGTGCAGTGTAATGCAACATATCTACCATGTATAATACAAGTGCACAGTCTGGAACCTGATCCCTAGAGGAAGGAGTGGGTCCCTGGGCAGTGGGGCCCACCGGTGGTTTCCCCTGTACCCCTGTGGGCCAGTCTGACCCTGAGCACAAGACACCACCTCTGGACTGATGCAGTACAGCACTGGAATGACGCATAAGAGCAGGTCGCCACCCCACGTGCCACACCACTTTCCTGCACAGACACTGAGGAGACGCATCCTCTCGCTACACTCTCCAAGACTGGAGTGAAGATGGCGGCGATGACCGGCTCCTTATATGGAATCCTAAACCCGTGAGAATCGGACAGCGTGATGATGACATTTTGCCTCATTCTGATTTCCAAGTCTGGCGGGATGTCCCGAGCCAGGCTCGGATCCGGGCTCGGGACGTGATGTTCGGTAGGGTTATATATGGAGTACAAATGAAGGTGGCACTCGGAGACTGTCCAACAGTGTAAAAAATTTTTTTTTTTTTAGCAATGTCTACATTTTGGGGAAGTGCAAGATAATCTACTTAATTTGTTCAAATATTAAATAAATGCAGCATTTGGAAACTGTCGGACAGTCTCTGAATGGGTAGGCATTTGATATGCCAGCTGATGCTGGAATCCCGGCAGCCAGCATACCGATAACTTTTCTCCCTCTTGGGGTGTCCACAACACCCCTGGAGGGAGAATAAATAGCATGGCGCGTAGCGTGCCACAGTGACCACAAGGGGCTCCTTTGCGCTTACCCTGCTGCCTACCTGCCAGCGGTCAGGATCCCAGCACCGGTATGCTGGGTGCCGGGATCCCAAGCTCCAGCACAACATACTACACCATCTGAATGATGCCTTAATTTGCACATATAATGGAGATGTTGTCCTTCTAAGGAGGGCACCGAAGCAAGTATTCTCCAATGTGTTTGCATGGGGTTCAGTATGGTAGTCCGGCGGTCGGGCTCCCGACGACCAGCATACCGGTGCCGGGAGCCCGACCGCCGGCTTAACGGCAGTGTGGCGAGAGCAAATGAGCCCCTTGCGGGCTCGCTGCGTTCGCCACGCTACACGCGCCACGCTATTTTATTCTCCCTCCAGAGGGGGGGTCGTGGACCCCTACGAGGGAGAATAAGTGTCGGTATGCCGACACCGGTATACTGTGCGCCGGGATCCCGTCAGTCGGCATACTGAAGACCACCCGTTTGCATGGAGTGCTGGATTCAGTGCAAGATATATATGTATATGTATGTGTGCGGGGTGTAGTATGGAATGCTGGCTGTCGGGGTCCCAGCGCACAGCATGCCGGCACCGGAATCCCGACCGCAGGCATACCGACAGCATGGCGAGCACAAATAAGCCCCTTGTGGGCTCGCTGCGCTCGCCACGCTGCAGGCACGGTGGTGCGCTATTTTTACTCTCCCTCCAGGGGGGTCATGGAGAGGGAGAAATGGTGTCGGCATGCCGGCTGATGGGATTCCGGCACCGGTATACTGTGCGCCGGTACCCTGACAGCCGGCAAATTGAAGACCACCCGCGTGTGTGTGTGTGTATATGTATGTATATATATATATATATATATATATATATATATATATATATATATAAAACACGTGCGCACACACACATGGAGATGTTCGGCACTCTAAATTAAATTTGGTAAACAACGTGCCTGGTGCCCTCCACAGCCAATTCCAGCAATATAGATACACAGATAGGTGGCACTCATGGACGTTTCATAATTAAAGAACAGACCTGACTCTGTCTTTAAAGCTTAACGTTTTGGTTTATTACAACCGTCCTCAGAAGCAACAATGTTAACAATGAAAATTATTTTCATTGTTAACATTGTTGCTTCTGACGACGGTTGTAATAAATCGAAACATTAAGCTTTAAAGACAGTCAGGTCTGTTCTTTAATTATGAAAAGTCAGTGAGTTCCGCCTATCTCTGTGTGTGTGTATATGTATATATATGTGTATATATGTGTGTATATATATATATATATATATATATATATATATATAGTGTATAATTTGTCTAATTGAAATGTGCCATAAAATTGTGTACAAATCATGATCCTATATAATAAGTCTATCGCTGCTCCTCACCAAGTGTTATGTGTGCTGGGGGCCACTGGATGGTGCCTGACGGAGCAATTACTGTTATGATATTTCATCACGACTTGGTCCATGAGAGACAGGTAACTAGTATAGAAATAATAGAAGCACTGAGGGTTACAGTTGAAGACTATCGGTCTATAACTTGAGACACAGTAACAAAATAAAACCTATTAAAGTAACTACAATGTATCAAAGTTTCTGACTTAAGGAAGCATAAACAAACTCACCACAAAGGATAGAATGGTCATTTTCTTATACCAAGGAGCATTTCTATAGATAAACAGAAGTTGCTCCTTTATATGGGGAGTTAATATAGAAGCAAAATTTTCCCAAGGTACAACTCCTGAGGGCAAGGCCATCTCAACATTTAGGCACACTGGGCAGTTGCCCAGGGCCTCACAATGCTAGGGGCCTTTGAGCAGGGGTGGGTGGTGGTCACACAATCAGAGCAGTAAGGCAGCATGCTCTACCTGTCTCCCAGCAAGCAAGACAGTGAATGGCAATAAGTATGCTGATTGGTGGATGGCTGGAGTTCGCTACAAATCAGAGTGCTTACATCCATTAACTGTGTGCAAGTATGTGGAGAGATGGTGCACGACCGCAGGAGGGATATGTTAATGATTTTTTAATTACTTCACCTAAATGGGTTATTAGGGGCCCAGGTGCAATGCTTTGCCCAGGGGGCTAAATGCTGTTAAGACAGCCCTGCTGAGGCCTTGAATCCTTTTGCAAAGAAGCTTTAACCCAGTCTGTCCTAAGTATTTGATGCAGTTTCTGATTAAACAATGACTTAAAAGGAGGGTATGTTTTTTGTATCCAGATCTGAAGAATGATTTTTCATGTAGATGCTGAAATTGTCATTAATAATTAATGGTTTGAACTTGACACGCTAACTCCTGATGGATGTGTACTAAAAATAGTCCAAGCCAGCTTCAGGTGATCCGCTCTCACAAGAAAATCAGTGCTAAACCTCCAGATCGGTACCCAAAAATATTTGATAAAGGGGTAACGCCATCGGCAGTGATACATGTCTGCTCCCAGAGATCTACACTTAGTATAAGAGCGTGTGTGTTATATATACCAATCCTAAAGTGATGGTAAGATATGAGATTCAACTGATCATATATGTTTAGGAACATTTTAGTAAGGGTGGGCATAGAAAAAAACATTATGGGGAAAGAAAAAGTTTCAAGGAGTGTTTCAGGCATAAGGAGGTAAAATAATATAACCACATAAGCCTGTAGAGGTTTTATCATAATCCAACATTTTCCTACGGAACACATAATGGATAGAACTACCTTTGGTACCTGCGGGGGGACTGGAGAGCAATGAATCAAACAGATTAGAACAGTCGTCATGTGGAGACAGAAAATGAGCAACTTGACTTGTAGCGTTGGACCTGAAGAAATGGCAAATGAAAGGGATTTATAACAATCATATCTGTAAAGCACTGTTTGGGATGAGAATGGGGTTTTAGAGGAAGGATTTAAAAACTACTATGACACACGACTCAAACACAGGCTATGCCATAACGTGAAGAGGTAGGCCGTCATGCATAATAAGGGAAGATATGTGAAATAGTAAGTAGTTAACATGTATTTCCATTGTAAACATACGACAGCAGAAGGGGATTATCAACAATATAGTAAGGGACCTTGCCTCATGAATATGTAAAAATGCAGTAAGCCACATCACAGGGAGGTACAGTATGCCTGCTCTAAAGTAGTATTTGCATAAAGACAGGCATAAGATCTCCAGTTCCTTAGATAGCGCAACTGCGTCACTAGACCATACCAGTGGCGGAACTAGTGAGCGGTGGGCCCAGGTGCGACAAAATGCTTTGCCCCCCCCCCCCCCCCATATCCCATCCAAGTCTACCCCCTCACCCCTGGAGAGGATCTGGTGAGGGGGACCTGGTCAGGGCCAGAGAAATGAATACCTAGCAACAGTGCCGTAACTAGACATTTTAGCACTGTGTGCAAGTACCAGCATTGGAGCCCCACCCCTGCATGCAAAACAGGGGCAGTGCGCGCGCAAAAATACTTAGTGGCATGGCTTCATGGGGAAGGGGTGTGGCCACAAAATAATACCAATTCATAAAACGGTGCACAGTAGTCTCCATTATTCAAATTACGCCACAAAGTAGCACCACTACACCAGGTAGAGACCCTTTTACACCTTACGGCGGACAGATTCCTCTTTTTACACATTACAGCAGACAGCGTCCCCTTTTTACACATTACGGCAGACAGCGTCCCCCTTTTTACACATAACGACAGACAGCGTGCCCTTTTTACACATAGCGGCAGACAGCATGCACTTTTTACACACTACGGCAGACAGCGTCCCCTTTTTACACATAACGGCAGACAGCGTGCCCTTGTTACACATAGCGGCAGACAGCGTACACTTTTTACACATAACGGCAGAACGCGTGCCCTCGTTAAACATAGCGGCAGACCGCGTCCCCTTTTTACACATTACGGCAGACAGCGTCCCCTTTTTACACATTACGGCAGACAGCGTGCCCTTGTTACACATTATGGCAGACAGCGTGCCCTTGTTGCACATTACGGCAGACCGCGTCCCCCTTTTTACACATTGCGACAGGTAGATTCCCCCTTTTAACACATTGCGACAAAGATTCACCCTTTTTACACATTACGGCCGGCAGATTCCCCCTTTTTACACATTGCGGCAAAGATTCCCCCTTTTTACACATTACGGCAGGCAGATTCCCCCTTTTTACACATTGCGGCAAGCAGATTCCCCCTTTTTACACATTGCGGCAAAGATTCACCCTTTTTACACATTACGGCAGGCAGATTCCCCATTTTTACACATTGCGGCAGGCAGATTCCCCATGTTTACACATTGCGGCAGGCAGATTCCCCCTTTTTACACAATGCGGCAGGCAGTCCCCCTTTTTGCACATGGAGAGAAAGAAAGAAAGAGAATTATACTTACCCTCTCCGCTGGCTCAGGCTCCTCGGTGCAGCTTCTGGCAGATCACGATTCCCGGGCAGGAGAGGAGGAGGGAGGTGGAGGAGTGAGCCGCAGCAGCGCTGTGTTATTGGTGGAGGTGCTGCTGCTGCTGTCCCTCTGCTTCACTATAGGCTGTTATCGGAAGACAGCCTATAGTGAAGCAGAGGGACAGCAGCAGCCGCACCTCAACCAGTAGCAAAGCGCTGCTGCGGCTCCTTCCTCCACCTCCCTCCTCCTCCTTCTCCCCCGTACCGCTGCGCTCCTCTCCTCTCTGTACGGGCGGCTGTGTGCTGCGGGCAGCGGTTGCCTGCAGCACACAGCAGCATGTAATGAGTAAGTTTGACTCATTACATGCTTTGGGCCCCTGGACAGTGGCGGGCCCCAGTGCAACGCACTGGTTGCACTGGCGGTTGTTCCGCCTCTGGACCATACCCAGAAATGTTAGGAAAATTAATTCCATCATGATTTTGGGTGGTTGTGATTTAAGAAAACTCAGCAGAGGTTTCTTTTTGTCCCAGTGGAATCTGTAAAATATTGAGCGTATGCAAGTAGTATCCTTATTAGACAAAAGAAGTTTCAGTGTCTGAAGGGGGGTAGAGGACATTTTGTATTTTAAGAAGGTTGGCCTGGCTCAAATAGGAAAGATGTGGACATTTCCATGTTTATGTGTCAGCATCAATTGTAGATAACAAATTGTTAATATAGAAATATATGCATCATCGCTTGGAGAGTGATAAAATGGAGAAAGAAAAAGTACCAGCCAATCAACACGCTGTGTTTGAAAAATGGTAGTTAAGAGCTGATTGGCTGGCACTTTTTCACTCTCAATTTTATCAATTTTTATCACTTTCCAAGCGAGGATGCATCTGGCCCATAGTCTGTATATATCTTGGGGAGAGGTATACTTAAGTAGTGGATAGAAGCTGGTAGTAGTCCTAGGACTAAGGCACAAAGTTGAAGATTTGTCAAGACCAGAGAGCACACCAATCTCCATAAGTTAGACATCAATGGGGCTAGGGAGACTTGGAGATACAGTAGAAATGAGCGGGTTCGGTTCTCCGAGATCCGAACCCCCCCAAAACTTCACCTATTTTACACGGGTCCGAGGCAGCCTCGGATCTTGCCGCCTTGCTCGGTTAACCCGAACGAGGCCGAACGTCATCATCCCACTGTCGGATTCTTGCGAGATTCGTATTCTATATAAAGAACCGTGCGTCGCCGCCATTTTCACTCGTGCATTGGAGATTGAATGGAGAGGACGTGGCTGCGTTCTCTCCCTGAAAAGCTCCATAATCTGTGCTCAGTGTGCTGCAAATATCTGTGCTCAGTGTGCTTTATTGTGGGGAGTGGTATATAATTATAGTAGTACAGTACAGTAGGCCATTGCTGTATCTTGCAGCTCTGTGTTACTGCAAGTATCCATTCCATATCTGTGCTGCATTTTTGTGAGCAGTATATATAGTCTTACTGTGCAGCATTTTGGTGATCAACAGTATACATATATAGTACAGTACAGTACAGTAGGCCATTGCTATTGATATACTGTATTACTGGCATATAATTCCACACGTTAATAAATGGAGAACAAAAATGTGGAGGGTAAAATAGGGAAAGATCAAGATCCACTAGTCATGGCCGAGACGATGAAGTGCCATCAACGTCGCCAAGGCCGATGCCCGGTGTCATAGTAGAGAGCATGTAAAATCCAAAAAACAAAAGTTCAGTAAAGTGACCCAAAAATCTAAATTAGAAGCGTCTGAGGAAAAGCTTAACTTGCCAATATGCCATTTACGACACGGAGTGTCAAGGAACGGATGAGGCCCTGGCCTATGTTCATGGCTAGTGGTTCAGCTTCACATGAGGATGGAAGCACTCATCCTCCCGCTAGAAAACTGAAAAGAGTTAAGATGGCAAAAGCACAGCAAAGAACTGTGCGTTCTTCTAAATCACAAATCCCGAAGGAGAGTCCAATTGTGTCAGTTGCGATGCCTGACCTTCCCAACACTGGACAGGAAGAGGTGGCGCCTTCCACCATTTTTCACGCCCCCTGCAAGCGCTGGAAGGAGCACCCGCAGTCCAGTTCCTGATATTCAAATTGAAGATGTCACTGTTGAAGTACACCAGGATGAGGATATGGGTGTTGCTGGCGCTGAGGAGGAAATTGACAAGGAGGATTCTGATGGTGAGGTGGTTTGTTTAAGTCAGGCACCAGGGGAGACGCATGTTGTCCGTGGGATGAATATGGTCATTGACATGCTTGGTAAAATTACAAAAAAAAAAATCACCTCTTCGGTGTGGAATTATTTTAACAGAAATGCGGACAACAGGTGTCAAGCTGTGTGCTTCCTTTCTCAAGCTGTAATAAGAATGGGTAAGGACGTTAACCACCTAGGAACATCCTCCCTTATTCGTCACCTGGAGCGCATTCATCAGAAGTCATTGACAAGTTCAAAAACTTTGGGTGACAGCAGAAGCAGTCCACTAACAACTAAATCCCTTCCTCTTGTACCCAAGCTCCTGCAAACCACACCACCAACTCCCTCAGTGTCAATTTCCTCCTTAGACAGGAACGCCAATAGTCCTGCAGGCCATGTTACTGGCAAGTCCGACGAGTCCTCTCCTAACTGGGATTCCTCCGATGGATCCTTGAGTGTAACGCCTACTGCTGCTGGCGCTGCTGTTGTTGCTGCTGTGAGTCGATCGTCATCCCAGAGGGGAAGTTGGAAGACCACTTGTACTACTTCCAGTAAGCAATTGACTGTCCAACAGTCCTTTGCGAGGAAGATGAAATATCACAGCAGTCATCCTGCTGCAAAACGGATAACTCAGGTCTTGGAAGCTGTGTTGGTGTTAAACGTGTGTCCGGTATCCACTGTTAATTCACAGGGAATTAGAGAATTGCTTGAGGTACTGTGTTTCCGGTACCAAATACCATCTAGGTTCCACTACTCTAGGCAGGCGATACCGAGAATGTACACAGACGTCAGAAAAAGAGTCACCCATGTCCTAAAAAATGCAGTTGTACCCAATGTACACTTAACCACAGACTTGTGGACAAGTGGAGCAGGGCAGACTCAGGACTATATGACTGACAGCCCACTGGGTAGATGTATTGCTTCACGCAGCAAGAACAGCAGCGGCGGCACCAGTAGCAGCATCTTGCAAACGCCAACTCGTTCCTAGGCAGGCTACACTTTGTATCACCGCTTTCCATAAGAGGCACACAGCTGACAACCTTTTACAGAAACTGAGGAACATCATTGCAGAATGGCTTATCCCAATTGGAATCTCCTGGGGATTTGTGACATTGGACAACGCCACCAATATTGTGCGTGCATTACATGTGGGCAAATTACAGTACGTCCCATGTTTTGCACATACATTGAATTTGGTGGTGCAGAATTTTAAAAAAAACGACAGGGGTGTGCAAGAGATGCTGTCAGTGGCCCGAAGAATTGCGGGCCACTTTTGGCATTCAGCCACCGCGTGCCGAAGACTAAAGCACCAGCAAACACTCCTGAACCTGCCCCGCCATCATCTGAAGCAAGGGGTGGTAACGAGGTGGAATTCAACCCTCTATATGCTTCAGAGGATGGAGGAGCAGCAAAATGCCATTCAAGCCTATACATCTGCCTACGATATAGGCAAAGGAGGGGGAATGCACCTGACTCAAGCGCAGTGGAGAATGATTTCAACGTTGTGCAAGGTTCTGCAACCCTTTGAACTTGCCACACGTGAAGTCAGTTCAGACACTGCCAGCCTGAGTCAGGTCATTCCCCTCATCAGGCTTTTGCAGAAGCAGCTGGAGAGATTGAAGGAGGAGCTAAAACAGAGTGATTCCGCTAGGCATGTGGGACTTGTGGATGGAGCCCTTCATTCGCTTAACCAGGATTCACGGGTGGTCAATCTGTTGAAATCAGAGCACTACATTTTGGTCACCGTGCTCGAGCCTAGGTTTAAAGCCTACGTTGTATCTCTTTCCGGCAGACACAAGTCTGCAGAGGTGCAAAGACCTGCTGGTGAGACACTTGTCAAGTCAAGTGGAACGTGACCCGTCAACAGCTACTCCTTCACATTCTCCCGCAACTGGGGCTGCGAGGAAAAGGCTAAGAATTCCGATCCCATTGGCTGGCGTTGATGCAGGGCAGTCTGGAGCGAGTGCTGACATCTGGTCCGGACTGAAGGACCTGCCAACGATTACTGACATGTCGTCTACTGTCACTGCATATGATTCTGTCACCATTGAAAGAATGGTGGAGGATTATATGAGTGACCGCATCCAAGTGGGCACGTCAGACAGTCCGTATGTATACTGGCAGGAAAAAGAGGCAATTTGAGGCCCTTGCACAAACTGGCTTTATTTTACCTAAGTTGCCCCCCCCCCCCCTCCCGTGTGTACTCGGAAAGAGTGTTTAGTGCAGCCGGTCACCTTGTCAGCAATCGGCGTACGAGGTTTCTTCCAGAAAATGTGGAGAAGATGATGTTCATCAAAATTAATTATAATCAATTCCTCCATGGAGACATTCACCAGCAATTGCCTCCAGAAAGTACACAGGGACCTGAGATGGTGGATTCCAGTGGGGACGAATTAATACTATGTGAGGAGGGGGATGTACACAGTGAAAGGGGTGAGGAATCGGACGATGAGGAGGAGGTTGACATATTTTCTCTGTAGAGCCAGTTTGTGCAAGGAGAGATTGATTGCTTCTTTTTTGGTGGGGGCCCAAACCATCCAGTCATTTCAGCCACAGTCATGTGGCAGACCCTGTGGCTGAAATGATGGGTTTGTTAAAGTGTGCATGTCCTGTTTATACAACATAAGGGTGGGTGGGAGGGCCCAAGGACAATTCCATCTTGCACCTCTTTTTTAATTTTTTTTTTTATCTCTGCATCATGTGATGTTCTGGGCTAATTTTTTTTAAGTGCCATCCTGTCTGACACTGCAGTGCCACTCCTAGATGGGCCAGGTGTTTGTGCCGCCCACTTGCGTCGCTTAGCTTAGTCATCCAGTCGGTGCAAATTTTAGGACTAAAAATAATATTGTGAGGTGTTCAGAATAGACTGGAAATGAGTGTAAATTATGGTTATTGAGGTTAATAATACTATGGGATCAAAATGACCACCAAATTCTATGATTTAAGCTGTTGTTGAGGGTTTAAAAAAAAAAAAAAAAAAACACCTGAATCCAAAACACACCCGAATCCGACAAAAAAAAATTTCAGGGAGGTTTTGCCTAAACGTGTCCGAATCCAAAACCAAAACACAAAACCCGAAAAATTTCGGGTGCACATCTCTAGTATATAGTTAGGTATCATTAGCAAAGGCAGATGACCTCGCCTCTACAGAGCCAATTTAAACACCTCATAAAAGTGTCCAGTCTTGAAGGAAACAAAACATAGGGTGGAGCATCAAATTAAATATTAACCGAGACAGCAGACACCCTTGTCGTGTTACTCGCCTCATAGTAACTGGGTCACTAACAAGACCATTGATCAATAATGAAGTAGGAGTACTGTAAAGAAAATGGACAAGATAAATAAAAATGGGTCAAACCCTCTCTGACAAAGAACAGCATACATACTGTATACAGCCATGGGACTGTATCATAGACCTTACTGACACTTTTTAGCAGAGAATTTAGATACAAATTTGTCCATAGTGCAAAACACTAAAAATAAAGGGTAAAGGATAGGCACTAGGGGGCATAAATACTTACGCATCTATAACAGACAAGTGTTTGTGTTGGCCATAGCAACCAATCAGATTCTGTCTATGATTTTCTCGTATGCAAGAGAAATATAAAAGCTAGAATCTGGTTACTATGGGTAATACCAACACTGGTCTGTTTCAGATGCTTTAGTAAATCTACCCCCAGGTCGGGCAGGTAGAAGGTAATAGGCAACTATAAAATTAAAGTTATATGCCAAAATGTATATAGCATGAACAGTTTATTGAATAATAACTGAGGAAAGCACACCCCTAGAATAGTTATTTTTATAGAAACAGTAAGAAATACTGCAGCATAACTCGTTAAAAAAAAAAGTACAAAATAACATAGTCAGAGAAAAAAGGGTTGTAAACAGAAATTTGTATTATGTAACACAATACAAGATTAGAGACATAAGTAGCTGTCAAATAAGTAGCAGTACTTTGCAATAACAGTTCAGAGCCACAGGGTTGCCCAACAAAATCAAAAGTTGTGAGGTCATGAGCAATGACCGCACATAAACAGATTGAGAAGTTGCCATGTCTCAGTAACCTAAACTGAGACATTGGCTAACACTCTGACAGTCTGGGGAATTTGCAGGACCAGAGGCCCATCAAAGACTGGTTTATAGAAAACTTTACCACACATTCTGAACAAGGCAATTTGGAAATGCAATGACTAAGGGAACAGCATATACCATGTCAAACTCCTCTAGCGTTACCTTTAAACCAGAATAGTCTAAGGCAGTGTTTCCCAACCGCGGTCCTCAAGGCACACTAACAGTCCTGGTTTTAGTGATATCCAGGCTTGGACACAGGTGACTTAATTAGCACCTCAGTTATTTTGATTTAACCATCTGTGCTGAAGCCTGGATATCACTAAAACCTGCACTGTTGGTGTGCCTTGAGGACCACGGTTGGGAATGCCTGGTCTAAGGAATCCACACAGGTAGGAAGACAGCCAGGTGCCAAATCGCATTGTGGACACTAGGGTGTGTGGAGCGCATGGGGGATGCAGTGTCCAGAGACTGTCAAGGTGTGGAGGCAGGCAGTGGAGCAGCAGCACTTGCTGGGTCATACCCTAGGAAATAACTATGCCACCCCCAACACAGGCACCAAACCAGGTAGGGGGATCATGCTGAGCAAGCCACCAGCTCAAACAGTGCATGAAATCCACTCCCTAGTGCAGATGGATTTAGAAGGGAAGAGATGGAGAGGCTCTAACACCTAACTGTTTTAGACACACCGCCCACTGGAAGGTCAAAAATATTTTTAAGATGGCTATAATGTGCAAAACTTGTTGGAACCAGATTGTTATTAACAATTTTTGTTCTCCAGAAGTTTCCAGCAGCTGATAGACTTGGTTCTCAGGGATCTGGTCGCAATGATTGTTTTACTCTGTAACTGAGACAAATCTTCAGTTGTCATTTCAACCTTGTAAGCAAGTGAGACATATGTCAGAATACTGGAGGTAGACTTTAATCAACAGGGTCAACTCTGGTTAGCAGTATCATAAGCTAGAAGTAACACCAACCATGTTATAACACCATGGTCTGTCCTTTGTGTGTAAACATGGCAGGCTATTGTTCTTTATTATCAAATGTTGCCAATTGATACATTTAATGTTACGTCATATAAATAAAGGATGATGATGATGATGATAATAATAATAATAATAAATACATTCTCATGGATTAATAGTAGCTTGTCAGTTATACAGTCCTGTCATGGAAGATTTTTGTACACTGTTTTTTATTTGTGTATGCATTAACACAATTTTAAGTGTTTTTATTACTAATATTTCAGATGTATATGCCAGAATAGACGTCTTCAGTAATCACCATAAGCAGAAACATCAAAAATCCAGTCTACGGGCAAAGTCTAAAGTGACAGTGTTCAATGAGACTTTCCTATTCAGTCTTCCTAATCCTGGGAAAACCCAGTGTCTGATTCTCATCTCATTGTATGAAACTGTGGAAAGTGGAAGGAAACTCATTGGGCAAACTTCACTGGGGAACCAGCAGACCAAATCAGAAGACAGTCATTGGGATCAGATGATGCAGTCTCTACGTCAGCCTGTAGCAGATTGGCATCCATTGTACATATGAAGAGACTAGACAAATGATGTCTTCTGTTCTTAAGAGTCAGTACAATACTGAACGGGTTTGCAACTGTAACCAAGGACATGAACTCTTGTAGTAAAATTGTTTAATCTTCTTCCCTCTTGTATTGGAATTCTCTTTTCTTTTACCATCCCAAATTAATTTCAATTTGCAACGGACATCTAGATTAAAATTTGAAGCAATCAGGGTCATAAATAAGGGTATGCACGTGGAGCACCCTGGAGTCTGGAGAATCACCAACAAATTCCTAGAACACTCAGCTGCCTGGTCTCAGCCCCCTGTTCCATGACTTTATAATGTCACATGTGCTATAGGCAGGGGTGGCCCAGGGAGCAGATGTGCCCTGCTACAGCTCTGGAAGCAATAGAAGGTGAAATTGTACATAAATAAGGGAACATATTTGTCAAAAGGCAGTCATATAATGCACAAGACTTTATGAAACTGGTGTAAACGTTGGAGGTTTCCATAAAATATGAAAGTTGTAACCTATTTGTTGTCTCTGTTGACAAGGGTTAATTGTGGTGCTGTGTCCTACCCAATATTGATTGTTAAGTCTTGCTCAGTCTCTCCCAGCTCAGGATCCTATAAGCCAAAGGTGCCAATTTATTACCATCTGCATCTGAAGTCTCAGATATAATCCACAATGTGATAACTGATTACAGCACATGGATATATCAATTATTGTATGCAGGGACAAAGCTTGTGAGAAAGCTCTGTCCCTGCATTGCCACTCTGCAGCCAAATCGGGGAATTTTTTGTGAAAAATAACCTTGAGAATGTGCTGCACATGCACTGCCGACATCACCACCTGCCCGCTGATCACACTCACCAGAGGCAGGGATTTGTGCTCCTGGAGGGGTGCCAGTCATCGAGGCTCCATGCTGCTGTGACCTAACTTTACTGCTCCAGAGGTCACAGATGCAGCAGGGAGCCCCAATGACTGACATCACTCACCAGAGCACCGATCACCGGTCCCTGGGTAGGTGAGTATGATTTTTTTTTTTATTATTATTATTATTTTTCTGTGAAAACACATAGCTGATCACACTGCCGGGACCCTGCACAGGTTTCTCTGGCAGAGAAACCTGTGCAGGAGGCAGCATATCACATTGCATCATTATCCATTATCACAGGGCTCACTGTGGTATTATTTTTAATTTTTTCTAGTAAATTTGACTAGATCGCATTTCCTATTAAAAGTATGGGAAATGTGATCTGGTCACTAAAAAAAAAAATGAGAATGAAAGGGTTTGTAGCAATTTTTCACTAAAAGTGCTCCAAAAGCCCTTTCAAACATTCAGTTGATACTAAAATAATGTGAAACGTGTGTGAAAACACCATCTTTTAAACATTATTTTAGTAAAAACAATATTAATAAATATGAGAAAATAGGAGTGTAGATCCTCCAGTAGGTGCGCACTCACAAAGCAGCTTGGTTAAGTACAATGGTGACTATGAGGTAACTCCCTAAAGAAAACCTCCACCCTATTAGATAGGATCAAATGCAAAGAAAAAAAGGTACCAGTACGTGCAACCAGGCGCATCACATGGGGAGCTTCTTAGAGTCAGGAGTTTGCTGAACTCTATGGTCCAATCCTATAAGGTTTTGAATTTTTGTCCCCAAATCAAAAAGACATGGGAAAGTGCATATAGTGAAGCACAGCTTAGGCAATATGAGATGTTCATATACTAAGCAAACATTTATTCTGATACAATCATTAAAACATAGCAGCCTCTGATTAAAAACATAAGTGAATTCAAAATAGCAGCAACTGACAAACGTCACATGTGAAAGGTATGGATGATTGATGAATGAACACGAGGTGTCCAATGTATGTAATTACCGGAGGAAGGTTCTTATAAGCATGTGGATAAAAATCTCCTATGGCAACCGCAGCGCCTTCTCCCCCTCTCGTCCGGTATACAGTCAAGGTTCCCCCTGTAGTCCTGGAATGGATATAGCCAACGCGTTTCGACCCTTTGCATCGGGTCTTTGTCAGGGCATCCGATGTTGTCCTGGTGTCCTTGTCCACCTTTTAAATGTAGAATATCCAATCACAGTGCAGTGGGTGCAGGTGACTCTAATCGACTCAGATACTACATTTCCCAGGTACCTCCGCGGGCCGCAACGTCACTTCCGTTATATCGGCTCCTTCGTCGTATTACCGGAAGTGCGGCGGATGCCAGTGACTTCTATACATAAAAAAAACTACAAGTCCCGTGAGTCTTATGGCGTCCTGCCGTCACTTCCGCTCTCTGTTCAGTGATTATGCCGAGTGTATAATGAGTCCTGTATAGCTTCCTGTCAAGTTACGTCTCTTCCGGCGGATCGTTGCTATGGCAACGAATGCGTGCCTGTCCTGTGGTAGTGTTAGGTCCATTGATGTTTTTAGTGTGGCTCATACGGCCACAGCAATCCAGAATACATAAAAAAATAATAAAAAGGGGAAAGTTATACATATATATTTGATAAGAATACACAATGTGTATGTAGGCTTTACATCAGATTTTCTCAAAGCAGGATAAAGTGCAATTCAGACAATAAAGTGCAGTGCATCCTTAGCCTATGCAGAGTGGTATAATCTTAATTTACAGGAACCATTTCACCTCAAAATCGAGGTTAAGTCCCCCCGGTTTCAAGGTGTTGCATTCAAAAATCTGTTTCATCTCCGCCTTTGCCAGTTGTGTGGGGAGATCTCTTTGTCTCCAGTGCCCCTTTATCCACTGTAACCCCACAAACCTTCTGATAGCAGATGGGCATTTGTTATGCATTTGGCGAAAGTGATCGGATAATGCATGTGTTGTCAGCCCATTGCTAATATTCCTTATGTGCTCACTGATACGGACCTTCAACGGTCTTGAGGTCCTACCAATGTAAAAAAGACCGCAGGTACATTCCACAGCGTACACTACGCTTTTTGAATTACAAGTCACGAATTCTCTGATGGTAATTTTTCTTTCATTAATTATCAAGTCAGTAATTTTACTGTTGCCATCCCCTTTGATGGTGCGGCAACCCATACACATGCCGCACCGGAAAAACCCTTTTGATTTAATGGTGGGAAGTGATTTGGCCGGTGGTAAGGCCCCTCGAACTAAAGTGCTGCTGAGATTGGGTGCTCTCCTATATATGCACTTAGGTTTATTGGGGAGTCTGTTACCTACTATCGGGTCCCTTTTTAACACCCCCCAGTGTCTTGCTAAAATCCTTTCAAGGTCCTTATATTGACTATTGAATGTCGTAATAAACGCCCATTCAAATATTTTATCCTTGACTTTGGGCTGTTTGTTCTTCTTGGAAAGAAGTTCTGTCCTTGCGAGCCCATTGATCTTCGAAATGGTGTTATTTACTTTGTCTGTTTCGTAGCCTGAACTTAGAAAGTCCTCCTGCATTTCTTTAACATGTTCTTTAAAGACAGCTGTCTCTGTACAATTCCTCCGCAGACGGCGTATTTGGCCACAGGGTATCGACCCTAGCCAGTCGGGATGATGACAGCTGTTTTGTTTTAGATAGGCTCTAGAGTCAGTCGGTTTTTTATAATTCTTCGTGTGGAGACTGCCATCATGGGAATAGATGGTTACATCCAAAAAGTGTAGTTCCTCGCTACTTTTATCGAAATTGAAGGCTACATTTATCGAGTTTTGATTTAGATATTCACAGAATTCGTTCAATGAGGTGACATCTCCCCTCCACACAAAAAATACGTCGTCAATATATCTAGTCCAGGACACCAGGTTCGCTCCAAATGGGTTGTTATTCCAAATGTATTGCTCCTCCCACCTCCCCATAAAGAGGTTGGCATAACTTGGAGCGAACCTGTTGCCCATGGCTGTGCCTACCTTCTGTAGATAGAAGAGGTCCTTGAAGTGAAAATAATTATTTGACAGGATGAAATTGACTCCCTTTACAATAAAGTCCTGTAGGCCTTGTGTCGCAAGGACAGAACTTCTTTCCAAGAAGAACAAACAGCCCAAAGTCAAGGATAAAATATTTGAATGGGCGTTTATTACGACATTCAATAGTCAATATAAGGACCTTGAAAGGATTTTAGCAAGACACTGGGGGGTGTTAAAAAGGGACCCGATAGTAGGTAACAGACTCCCCAATAAACCTAAGTGCATATATAGGAGAGCACCCAATCTCAGCAGCACTTTAGTTCGAGGGGCCTTACCACCGGCCAAATCACTTCCCACCATTAAATCAAAAGGGTTTTTCTGGTGCGGCATGTGTATGGGTTGCCGCACCATCAAAGGGGATGGCAACAGTAAAATTACTGACTTGATAATTAATGAAAGGAAAATTACCATCAGAGAATTCGTGACTTGTAATTCAAAAAGCGTAGTGTACGCTGTGGAATGTACCTGCGGTCTTTTTTACATTGGTAGGACCTCAAGACCGTTGAAGGACCGTATCAGTGAGCACATAAGGAATATTAGGAATGGGCTGACAACACATGCATTATCCGATCACTTTCGCCAAATGCATAACAAATGCCCATCTGCTATCAGAAGGTTTGTGGGGTTACAGTGGATAAAGGGGCACTGGAGACAAAGAGATCTCCCCACACAACTGGCAAAGGCGGAGATGAAACAGATTTTTGAATGCAACACCTTGAAACCGGGGGGACTTAACCTCGATTTTGAGGTGAAATGGTTCCTGTAAATTAAGATTATACCACTCTGCATAGGCTAAGGATGCACTGCACTTTATTGTCTGAATTGCACTTTATCCTGCTTTGAGAAAATCTGATGTAAAGCCTACATACACATTGTGTATTCTTATCAAATATATATGTATAACTTTCCCCTTTTTATTATTTTTTTATGTATTCTGGATTGCTGTGGCCGTATGAGCCACACTAAAAACATCAATGGACCTAACACTACCACAGGACAGGCACGCATTCGTTGCCATAGCAACGATCCGCCGGAAGTGACGTAACTTGACAGGAAGCTATACAGGACTCATTATACACTCGGCATAATCACTGGACAGAGAGCGGAAGTGACTGCAGGACGCCATAAGACTCACGGGACTTGTAGTTTTTTTATGTATAGGAGTCACTGGCATCCGCCGCACTTCCGGTAATACGACGAAGGAGCCGATATAACGGAAGTGACGTTGCGGACCGCGGAGGTACCTGGGAAATGTAGTATCTGAGTCGATTAGAGTCACCTGCACCCACTGCACTGTGATTGGATATTCTACATTTAAAAGGTGGACAAGGACACCAGGACAACATCGGATGCCCTGACAAAGACCCGATGCAAAGGGTCGAAACGCGTTGGCTATATCCATTCCAGGACTACAGGGGGAACCTTGACTGTATACCGGACGAGAGGGGGAGAAGGCGCTGCGGTTGCCATAGGAGATTTTTATCCACATGCTTATAAGAACCTTCCTCCGGTAATTACATACATTGGACACCTCGTGTTCATTCATCAATCATCCATACCTTTCACATGTGACGTTTGTCAGTTGCTGCTATTTTGAATTCACTTATGTTTATAATCAGAGGCTGCTATGTTTTAATGATTGTATCAGAATAAATGTTTGCTTAGTATATGAACATCTCATATTGCCTAAGCTGTGCTTCACTATATGCACTTTTCCATGTCTTTTTGATTTGGGGACAAAAATTCAAAACCTTATAGGATTGGACCATAGAGTTCAGCATACTCCTGACTCTAAGAAGCTCCCCATGTGATGCGTCTAATATTAATAAATATGCCTGAAAGTCAGGTGTGTCTGCACATACAGTATATAATGCAGATTCAGCAGGTAATATTTATTTGGGTAGATAAACTATATAACATTTTACTTATTAAACTTCTTGATCTTTAGTGTCTTGTCTTTGTTTCTCAATCTAATCATTTCCAAAATCACATTGTGATCATGTCATGTTGACAGAATAAATCACACAGCTAAAGATAAGATGCATTGTTTGTTTATCGCTCTCTTTAACTACTGTGGTATCAAGGAAAGGATTCTTGCTCCATTAATTCAACTTGCAAAACTACAGCTGGTTGATCCTACTATTATAGCAGTCTGAATTCCAAACTCGTTAACACAGTCTTCACGTGTGTGCACTACTATGCCCAGAATTCTAATTTACTTTTAACTAGGCTTACCATACTGTCCCTTTAAACCAGGGTTCTCTGGCTGGCTGTCTTCATGCCTGCATTTTGTCTAGTTTTCAGCAGCTAGAGAACCTGTGTAATTCATGAGCGTCCCAGTTTAAAGGTATAGTATGGTAAAATTTCTGACTCGTGTTCAAATGGCAAAAAACTTTTTTTTTGTGCTTTAGTTTTCCTTTATAAATAAATTAATGAAAAAACACTCATTGCTTTACTGTGCGGTCAGATGCGTTTTGTATAAATGTGTACCTTTATTCTTGATTTGTTTGTTTACCATTGATGGACATCTATAATATCAGGTTTTAACCTGCCATTGTGAATCTTCTCTTGATATTCTCACTATTAGGGGCATATTCAATAGAATGCAGAAAAAATAAATCCTGTGGGGTTTTTGGTATTCAATTAGAATTGTAGCCATCGTAATTTCTATAGGAATTAACATGGCTTTTTCTTGCAGCTTCAGAACAGGTGTCAATTTAGGAACAATCAGTGTTTTCAGGTAAAAAAATGTTGAGACTTGGTTCAGAAACCCTTGGTCACTCCCCCTAATAAGTAGGCAATTGGGAGTTTTCTTAGCATATTTGGGCCAATAATTGCATTTCATTATTCGCAAGAAAGTATGAATAAGTACAGAATAATGGGTTATTAACTGATAAATGGGTGAGATAGGCACTTTAATTTTTGCAGAAAAAACTTGTTCTTAATTGAATAGGCCTTTTAGACTTCGCTGCATTATAAACTCCCAGTGCAAATACTGTAGAGATGTATACTGACAGTGCAGCGTCCCTAATATCAGACATAATGTTTCCACGCCCCCTCTCCCGAATGACGTTTTGCAGCAGCAGCTGAACTTCTCACACACGTCAGGACCACATTGTCGGTGCGGCAAAATCGGCAGCCCATGCCGCCAGCAGCTACAATGCTGAGACTTCAGCAGTCTCCCATATGTGACAAGCCACACAAAATATGAGAGGACCAGCACACTCCTCTCTTTCATAAGTGGAACACTGACCGCAGAGCTCTGGGAAAGCAAACACGCTGTCCGCCTTAATGGGTATGGAGACATGCTGTTACATGTTGTTATAGAACGCTTTGCACTAACCCACAGCTGTGAGGGATATTATTATTAAACTGGATCCAGCATAAAAACTACCTTTTTCAGGGGATGCGGTCAATTTACCTGCAATCAGTATCCAGGGCCGGTTCTTGCCCTTGTGGCGCCCCGGGCAAACATATATGGGTGTGGCTTCATATGGGGGCGTGGTCAGTTACGCCCCCATTTTTCCCCCTTGAAGCGCCGCTGAAAGAAAAAAAAAATGTATACTTACGATCCCAGCTCCTGATTCCAGACCGCTGCAGACCTCCGCCGACGCCACTCTTCTCCTCTTCTCTCCTCGGATCTATGGGAGAGACATCAGTCATGACGTCTCTCCCATGGGTGTCGTACGGCATGCCGGCGCTCGGGCTCCCGGCACCCAGCATACCGGCGCCGGGAGCCCGACCGCCGGCATACCGACAGCGTGGCGAGCGCAAAGGAGCCCCTTGCGGGCGCGGTGGCGCGGTACACGCACCACACTATTTTATTCTCCCTCCAGGGGGGTCGTGGACCCCCACGAGGGAGAATAGTTGTCGGTATGCCGGGTGTCGGGATCCCGGCGCCGGTATACTGTGCGCCGGGATCCCGACATTCGGCATACAGAAGACCACCCCTCTCCCATAGCACAGCACAGACACTAGAGGTCAATTATGACCCCTAGCGTCTGTGCCACAATGCTGTGCGGTGCGCGATGACGTCATCGCGCACCGCACAGAAAAGGTCCTCTCCACGAAGGGAAACTAGACACGTAGCATCTGGTTCACTTTGCAGCGGGGGGCACTGCGGAAGGCACAGTGGCGGATCTTGCCATGGTGCGGCGCCCTCTGGAAGGCGGCGCCCAGGGCAAAAGTCCTGCTTGCCCCGTGGCAAGATCCACTACTGTCAGTATCCCGACTGTTAAAATACCAACAACCATTGACTGACTGTCAAAATCCTTATAAGGTCAAGTTACTGACATTTGAAATACCAACAAGGTCATAATACCGACATTTAAAATGTCGACAGGTCAAAAAGTCGACATGAGTTTTCCATTAAAACTGACTTGTTCATACTTTACCATCCCAGTGGAAGTGGAGGGGGAATAAAATAGTGTGCCGAGCACAGCGAGGCACTGTGCCCGAAGTAGGGCGAGAAAAGAGAGCCATGTGAGGGGATGCCATATACTTATATGGTGTCCATGTCGGCCTATGTTGACATACACAAAAAACAATGAAAAATTAATGTTGACATTTTGACCTTATTGGGATTTTGACCATCGTTCAATGGTTGTTGGTATTTTGGCCGTCGGGATTTTGATTGTAGGTATTTCATACAAAACCCATTTTCAGTACTATCACTTGGATATTAGTGAGTCCTTTGTCTTAACTTTCATTTTATCTTACAACTAAATATTGGGACTTCTACTAATATGCATGTCTAATTGGTTCCAGGAGGATAATCCGCTTTCTTCATTGTGCTTGTTGCATGACTAACAAATGCTTTATTATTGAAAGCTTGAATGTTGCACGAACTATAAGCTTGTGGGTTTTCATTCAAAAAAGGATACTTTTTGTGATTTTATGTGTCCGTTTTAATCTTGTTTTATTGTAGCAAGACTACAAGACTTGCAGAATTTTATAGCTGAATGTTAATAAATTTAGATATGATTACCCTTATGTTCTGGTCAGCGCTCCTTTCAAATATTTTGAGATTTTATACACATGAGGGTCAACTCCTCTTATTGTGGAGCTCCAGTCCTTTACTCAAAGAGGTAATTTTATGAACTAACACAGGAGTTACTAGCAGTGTTGGACAGGGGCATGTAGGGCCCACCGGGGGAATACAGTGGTAGGGGCCCATGTTTCGGGGTGTGGGCAGTCTGTAGTCATTGGTTTGCGAACCATTTTGCATGGGTTGGTCCCATAGATAAATATATACAGTAAATACTGTAGTGTATGCATGATAATGTACTAGATTAGTTAACAGTACAGTCTGGAACCTGATCCTGAGAGTAGGGTGTGGGCCCCCAGGCAGTAGGGCCCACCGGTGGTTTCCCCTATACCCCTGTTAGCCAGTCCAACCCTGGTTACTACACACACCAGTAAGTGCCTTCCTATTGTGTTTTGTTTTGTTTTTTTAAAATCCTTTTTAGATGTCAGAAGAAGACTGTTGATTTAAAACATTGTATGACGAACCCAATGATAGTACAGAACATGGACTCTCTCTGACCATATGTTTTGAAAATGTTTTCTAGGGGTACTTTACTACATGCCATTTGTTTTCTATGTGGCTCTTAGGTGGGACATTGGTGAAGTTAAAGTGGAGGCAAGTTGCATTTAAAAATGGCTGTAAAAATGCCTTTTGTTTAAAAATGGGGACTCTGCTGCCTAACTTGTAAAAAGGGGGACTCTGCTGCTATAATGTGTGAAAAGGGCGACTCTGCTGCCATAATGTGTAAAAAGGGGGACTCTGCCTGCTGTAATGTGTACAAAAGGGGGACTCTGCCTGTCTAATGTGTACAAAAGGGGGAGCCTGCTGTTATATGTAAAAAGGGGACTTTGCCTGTCGTACTGTGTAAAAGGGGACTCTACTTGCCTATTGTGTAAAAAGGGGACTCTGCCTGCCTAATGTGTACACAGGGGGACTCTGTCTGCCTAATATGAAAAAGCACGACTCTGCCTGCCATTATTTGTAAAAAGTGGAGTGTCCTATGGCCAAACCGTCCTTGGTACGGTCTAGCTGCCTGCAGCTGAATGCATTGTGATGTCACAGCTGCCTTCAGCATAATTGATGTCACAGTGGTACAGTCTAGCTACCTGCACCTGAATGCATTGTGATGTCACAGTGGTACTGTTTAGCTGCCTGCAGCTGAATGCATTGTGATATCACAGTGGTATAGTCTAGCTACCTGCACCTGAATGCATTGTGATGTCACAGTAGTACTATTTAGCTGCCTGCAGCTGAATGCATTGTGATGTCACAGTGGTACTGTCTAGCTGCCTGCACCTGAATGCATTGTGATGTCACAGTAGTGCTGTCTAGTTCCCTGCAGCTGAATGCATTGTGATGTCACGGTGGAACGGTCTACCTGGCATAATGTGTGATAGGGCTATACCTGGAATAATGTTCAAAATGGGGCTCTTCCTGGTGTAATGTGTGACAGGGGCTCTACTTGGTGTAATGTGTGTAAGTGGCGTTACTGTATGGTGTCATTTGAATAGTGGAGACTTCTGTACAGCATAATATGAATTGGTATTATTTTGTGGCCACACCCCTTTCCCATGAAGCCACTTCCCTATTTTTATGATGTACCAACAGCGTGCACTTGCCCTGTTTTGTGTATGACAGGGGTGAAGCGCTGATGCTGTTTCTTGCACACAGCGCTAAAATGTCTAGTTACGGCACTGCATTCAGCTGCAGGTATCTAGACTGTACCACTGTGACATCACAAAGCATACAGCTGTAAACAGCCAGACAGTACCAGAGTCGAATTGTCCATAGGGCTCAACAGGAAGATTGATGGTAGGCTGACATGTGTATGGGGCCGATTTTGTGTGGCCCCACCCCTCACATGACAGACAGTCCACTACACTGCATTGTCTCCATTCATTCTGGTATTCCGTACCAGCAGTACAACAACTCTGCCATCCAGTGATGCTGCCATGGCTACATGGTATGTTATACCTCTTGTGCTGCCCATGTCGGGTCAGTTATACAAAATTTTACAGGGCAGGCAGCTAGACAGTTCCTCTGTGACTTGACAATGCATTCAACTGCAGGCAGCTACACAACACATCTGTGGCACCACAATGCATTTAGCTGCATGCAGCTAGACCGTACCACCGTGACATCACAATGCATTCAGCTGCAGGGAACTAGACAGTACCACCGTGACATCACAATGCATTCAGCTGCAGGGAACTAAACAGTACTACTGTGACATCACAATGCATTCAGGTGCAGGCAGCTAGACAGTACCACTGTGACATCACAATGCATTCAGCTGCAGGCAGCTAGACAGTACCACTGTGACATCACAATGCATTCAGCTGCAGGCAACTAGACAGTACCACTGTGACATCACAATGCATTCAGCTGCAGGCAACTAGACCGTACCACTGTGACATCACAATGCATTCAGCTGCAGGCAGCTAAACAGTACCACTGTGACATCACAATGCATTCAGGTGCAGGTAGCTAGACTGTACCACTGTGACATCAATTATGCTGAAGGCAGCTGTGACATCACAATGCATTCAGCTGCAGGCAGCTAGACTGTACCAAGGACGGGTTGGCCATAGGACTCACCAGGAATATTCCTGGTAGGCCGACATGTCTATGTAGCCTGTTTTGTGTGTTCTCATGTGGCCCTAACCCTCACATGACAGACAGCCCACCACACTCAGTACACTGCATTGTCCCCATGCATTCTGGTTTTCAAACCCTGCAGCATAGATATGGCCATCGGTGTGTTTGCCATTGATGGCAAACTTGAGTGTCCATCGATGGTTACCAACTATGCTATGGGAGACCAACAATGGTTTCAGTGAATGAACCATGGGCCAATCACAGCCCAGGGGTGGGGCTTCATGGGTGCTGGGGGTGGGGCTATGCTCCTTGTCTCAGCAACTTGCAAAATATATATATATATATATATATATATATATAAAGAGAGAGAGAGAGAAAAGGTGGGGTGTCCGGCACTCAAATCCTAAAAGCTGTAGTGGCTGCGGTGCCCTCCTCGTGGGCTATGGTGACTCCACAATGCAGCAATAGAGGTGTATGGGCGGCACTCAGCAGACTTGAAGCAGAAGATTATGCAAAGGTCATTTTATTACCCATTTTATTATTAGGTTGTGGTTAATAAAATGACCTTTGCATAATCTTCTGCTTCAAGTCTGCTGAGTGCCACCCATACACCTCGATTGCGCTATATATTATATATATATATATATATATACTTATGCTGTGCAATCGATAGAGGGAATCCATCTGTTTCTATCCCATTGATGACAAAAGCATTCAACATCGCCATAAACCATTGATGATTAGAAATAATAGAAGGTCGGTGGCCGTCCCTACTGCAGTACAGCAACTCTGCCACCCAGTAATGCTGCCATGGCTACATAGTATGTTATACCTTTTGTGCTGCCCATGTCAGGCCACTTCTACAAACTTTTCCAGGGCAGGCAGCTAGACAGTACCTCTGGGACATAACAATGCATTCAACTGCAGGTAGCTAAACAGGGAAGGAAATCAATTTGCCGCCTGTCAGGATCCCAGCGGTCAAGATACCAATGCTGGAATCCTGACAGCCGTAGTACTGGTGCACAGGGGCTATTCCCACTTGTGGGTGTTCACGACACCCATGGAGTGGGAATAGATTCTGTGGTGAGTGCAGCGAGCCACCAAGCCCGCAGCATGGTGAGCGCAGAGAGCCTGCAAGAAGACTTGTAGCGCTCTCCCTGCTGTCTGCATTCTGACAGGTGGGATGCCACTGTCGGGATAGTGACGGCAGGCATCCCATCCGCTGGGAATTCATATGTATTCCCTAAAGAGTACCTCTGTGACATCACAAAGCTGTCAGCTGCAGGCAGGTAGACAGTACCACTGTGACATCACAATGCATTCAGCTGCAGGCAGGTAGACAGTACCACTGTGACATCACAATGCATTCAGCTGCAGGCAGGTAGACAGTACCACTGTGACATCACAATGCATTCAGCTGCAGGCAGCTAATCATTACCTCTGTGACACCACATTGCATTCAGCTACAGGCAGCTAAACAGTACCACTGTGACATCATAATGCATTCAGCTGCAGGCAGCTAGACAGAACCTCTTCAACATCATAATGCACTCAGGTGAAGACAGCTAGACATGACTAGGAGCAGATTGGCCATAGGGCTCAAAACGAAGATCATGGTAGGCCGCATGTCTCTGGCGCCTAGGGTTGCCACCTCTCCCTGATTTCCTAGATTCTCCAGGATTTGGTGGCAACCCTCCAGGAGGCTTTTCCCTCCACCTGGATTCCTGGATTCTACAGGAATAAGGGGACCCTGGGAGCACCAGCAGTGCTCCTTGGCAGCTGAGGAACTCCATGAACTAAAGTGACTGTCTCGCGAGATGATGACATCAAATCTCGCGAGACTGTGTTCAGCCCAGAATGAGCCGAAGCTGCCGTGATGCTGCCACCGGCAGCTCTTACTCAGCATTTCCCCGAGCTGCGCCTGCGGACCGCAGACTGAGCCAAAGCTGCCGTGACGAGGCCACCAGCAACTCTTCCTCAGCGTTTCCCTGGGCTGCGGTGGTGAAGTAACGCTGGCCCGGCTCATGTGAGAAGAGCAACGAGACCTGACAGCATGTCACACATATATTTATAATATGTGCATGCATGAAACAAATAGAGGCTCAAGTTATATATAGATATATGTATATTTTTTAATCACTAACAGACACCTTTTAGTAGGGCATTTGTTTGTTTAACCTGTTGAAGCTTGATATTGATTAGGTTGTGTGCAACACTTACACTTCGATGGTTGTTCTCTGTTTCACACAATCTAGTTTTAAGGCACCAAATGCCTGTAATTTATCCAAGTGACAACTATTATACTCCTATTTATATAGATACACTGTTTCATTTAGATTGTTTGTACGTAAAATATTTTTTAAATATGGTACATCATTTTAACTACGTGAACATTGCTTGGTGCTGGGGGGTGGGGGGGTGGATCTCCGGGAATTGATAATGCATGAGGTTGCAACCCTAGTGGGGTCTGTTTTGTGTGTTGTCATGTGTTCCTACCCCCCACATTACAGGCAGCCCACCAGTACACTGTATTGCCCACATTCATTCTGGTTATTCAATCCCTGCAGTACAGCCAGAGGCGTCACTAGGGTTGGTGTCACACAGTGTGGTAACTCATAGTGTCACCACCCATGGACCTCTTATCATATCACACCACACAGAATCCTTATTTATGTTTTTGTACTAGTTTTACTTGTAAATCATTAATCACTGAATGCAATGGCAATAGTAGTGACATAAACAGCTAACAAAATTAAATAAGAATCAAGATAGGGTAGAATATATTTGTCAGAAATCGAAACTCTATATCATGGAGGACAAATGTATAATTATGTGTGAACATCAGATGGTATATGACTAGGAAATGCCTTTGTTGAAAGTCGATGTGTATTTTTTATTTTATTTTTTATTTTAATTATTTATATTTTATTTTATATTATATATGTTAATATTTATTATATATTATTATGCTCCATTAATGAATTAATACTTGGTCTCAAGTGATGCTGTAATGGTTAGATAAATATAAATATATATGGGCTGAAAACGAGTCTTGGATAAGTAGTAATGAAATAAGCAACCATGCACATGTGCAGGTGACCAATATGATAAAGAGGTGTGAGACGCATCTCCATGGTGCTGGCGCGAGCCGCAAAAAATCATGTTTAAAAGGATGAGCGGTTGGGGAGAGGGCTTTACACTGAGGAAGCCGCCGATCCATAGAAGGCGGGGAAACGCGTATGTACGGTCTCCCAGCTCACGGGACACAGTTACAGATCACACATTTGCCAGTTTCTTACAGCATACCCCATTGCCAGAGAGAAGGGGGGAAAGTGGTGAGAAGTGACCATACACGGACTCCAGATAAGGCTGCCGGGGAGAGCTCCAGCCGGGAGGGACATTACCATATTCGTGATTTCACAGGCATGCTAAATGGTCCAAAAGTACACCCTGGAAATTAAACTGCATATGGAAGCTATGGACTTCTCACCTTAATGCTGCATGGTTATGCATGAAAGGTTTTCCTTATACCAGGAGCGGTGAGAAAAAGCTACTAGTCAAGTTTAAAAGCTATTATATGCTGTGTGCAAATTATAAATCAGAGATAACAGCTTGTAAAGTGCCTGATTCATACTAACCTCACATTTTGTGGAGTAATTATTAAACGCGCTGAATGCTTTGCGAAGAAAAACGCACAAAGTTACATAAGATAACAGACACTGGGGCAGATGTATTAAACTGGAGAAGGCATAAGGAAGTGATAAACCAGTGATATGTGCAAGGTGATAAAGGCACCAGCCAATCAGCTCCAATATGTAAATTAACAGTTAGGATCTGATTGGCTGGTGCCTTTATCACCTTGCACATATCACTGGTTTATCACTTCCTTATGCCTTCTCCAGGTTAATACATCTGCCCCATTGAGTGCAAAATATTAACAGCTTGTGAAGTGCATGATTCATACTAACACTACGTTCTGTGGAGCAATTACCAAATGTGCTGAATGCTCTGTGTTATAGAAGCTAACAGATGCTGAGTGCAGATTATTAACAGCTCGTGAAGTGCATGATTCATATCTTATGTGGAATAACTAGCAAGCGTATTTTTAGTTCAGGTGGTACAAAGTATCACTGTAGATTACAATAAAGAGACTTTGTTGTCATTAGCTTTTTAAGTGCAGCTGCTCTTGTATTTGTTGCTTTTTAGTGAATGTAAAAATTACTATATTGTAAACGAAATATCAATTGTTTTTATAGAAGTATAGAGTAATTATAAAAATATTTTTATCGGTATTGATGCTGGCCGGTATCAAATATAGTGATATGTGATTAAATTTATTAAAATAAAAACCTACTACAGATTAAATAGCGCTTTACTATTGTTTTCTTTTTTCTGTCCTATAAAAGGGGTTTAAAACCGATTACCCCTGGGAAAGCAGCTCTTTTTTTCTGTTCAATAGTGGCACCTGGAATTTCTTTTTGTTTTTCTAAAATTAACATTACACCTTAACTTACAATACCATATGCAAAGCCTAAATTTAATAACATTTATGTAAGAGTTATGCAAATAAGACTCAACACCTAAATTATTAGACTTGACAGTTTCATGATTTACTGGCCACAAACTTAAGGTGTATAGACACTGTGCAATATTTTAGTCAATATCGCTAAGTTTCCCCTTTACTGAGTGATATTGACAAAATATTGCACAGTTTGTATGCTGTAAATGACAGCCGATCTGTGTTCCCGGGGGTCGTTAATGACCCCTTAGTCGGCCGTGACTGAATTATATTGTTTGTGGTATTGCTTAATGTGTACGCACTGAGGGTGTCATGCAGATCTGATTTCTGCTGTGCATTTTCACACAGCGGGCGATCAGGTCATAACAGTGCATGCACCGCAATGCGCACGTGCGTTGGACAACATTTGGGATTGCCAGCCAGCGATGGGATGGTGCGATAAATCAGCTCGTGCGGGCATTCGCAAAGTGATTGACAGGAGGAAGCCATTTTCGGGTGGTAACTGACCATTTAGGCATTTAGTGGGAGTGTTCGGGAAAATGTAGGCGTGCTCAAGCGTTTTCAGGGAGGGTGTCTGACGTCAGCTCCATCCCCGATCAGCCTGAACCTATCGCACTGGAAGAGTAAGTCCTGGGCTGCACAGAGACTGCACAAAGTGAATTTTAGCAGCTCGGCGTACACATAGCATCGCACCCTTGCACGGCAAAAATACACTCCCCCTGGAGGCCCAACTATCTGAACGCAGGACAGCAAAAAACGCAGCCCAGCGATCAGATATGAATGACGACCTATATTGGGCGGCCCGGGAAGGAAGGGAACACACTGTGCAATATCGCTCATGGAGTGTATCACACAGTATGTACTCACGTGGAATATATACTGTGCCATTTCTTATCATATTGGGAGAGCTGGATCATACAGCTATCTATATTATATATACATGTATGCAGCGGTCGAAGTGGAAATTTTGAAGTGGGGGTATGGAAAAGTGAAGGTTGCAATTATGTGCGCTCTGGAAAGGGGGCGTGTCCACTCAAAAGGGGGCATGTCCTTCAGTGCAGTTTACCACACCATATACCCCTTATACACATTCTGCACCACAATAGTAGGACCCCTTCTACTATCTAGTACTGGTGCCAAAATTCACATTATAGCACACGAAATGAGCCGAAATTCACATTATAGCATACGAAATTAAATGAAATTCACATTATAGCACATGAAATGAGCCAAAATTCACATTATAGCACACGGAATGAGCCAAAATTCACATTATAGCACACAGAATGAGCCGAAGGTCCCATTATGCCACATGGAATGAGACAAAATTCAGGGAGAGTGACAGCAGATACATAGGGACAGGGAGAGTGACAGCAGGGACATTGGGACAGGGAGAGTGACAGAGGGACAAGGAGAGTGACAGAGGGACAGGGAAAGGGAAAGTGACAGAAGGGACACATTACCTAGTTAGCAACAGAGGCGCTGAGGATGATGAGGCTGTGTTCGGCATGGTGCGGAGAAGGTGGAGGTGCAGAGAAGGACTGAGGGTGGTGGCGTAGCAGAGGAGGAGGCAGAGGCACATATATATATATATATATATATATATATATATATATACAGGGCCGTAACTATGTGTGTGCCAGGTGTGCCTGGCAAACAGCGCAGTTGCCCTGAGGGTGCACGGCCAGTGGTATGTAATGAGTCAAATTGACTCATTACATGCCACCTCTGCTGTGTGCGCCGTGCGCCGCCGCGCTGTGGAGGAGAGAGCAGCGCCGGGCAGTGGAGAAGGAGGAGGAGGGAGGGGGACTGGAGCCACAGCAGCGCTATGTCATTGGTAGTAAGCGCCGCTGTAGCAGTCCGCTCTCCTTCCGTATAGACTGCCCGGTGCTGCTGTGAATGCTGGGATGCGGTTCCTCCGTACAGGGGGACACCATCTGCCGTAATGTGTAAAAAGGGGGACGCTGTCTGCCGTACTGTGTAAAAATGGGGACGCTGTCTGCCGTAATGTGTAAAAAGAGGGACGCTGTCTGCCGTAATGTGTAAAAAGGGGACGCTGTCTGCCGTAATGTGTAAAAAAGGGGGACGCTGTCTGCCGTAATGTGTAAAAAAGGGGGACGCTGTCTGCCGTAATGTGTTAAAAAAAGGACGCTGTCTGCCGTAATGTGTAAAAAAAAGGGGACGCTGTCTGCCGTAATGTGTAAAAAAAGGGATGCTGTCTGCCGTAATGTGTAAAAAGGGAACGCTGTCTGCTGTAATGTGTAAATAGGGGGACTGTCTGCTGTAATGTGTAAAAAGGGGAACTGTCTGCTGTAATGTATAAAAGGGGTTCTACCTGGTGTAGTGGCGCTACTGTGCAGCATAATTTGAATAATGGAGACTACTGTGCACCGTAGTATGAATTGCTATTATTTTGTGGCCATGCCCCTTCCCCATGAAGCCACGCGCGCACTGCCCCTATCTTGCATGGGGGGCGCCAATGTCGTTTCTTGCACACAGCGCTGAAATGCCTAGTTACGGCACTGTATGTATATGTATATATATATATATATATATATATATATATATAAATATTAGGGAAATTGTATCTTTATAGGGTGCCTAATATGAAAGTTTGTGTATATTGACACCCTTCATAGAACATCAAAACATATATCTATGGTACAGAGATTGGTCTATTTGTTATAACCTATTGTACATTGAATACAACCACAGCACTTAATCTTCAAAGAATATATAATTTATTAAAACACTTTCTAAAATGATTTAAAATAAATTAATAGAACAGTTTTTAAAATACATATGTATGCTTATATTTCTGTATGATCGAAAAAACAGCTTTTGTCTGTCGCCTTGAATCCAGACACTATATCACCTTTATATATAATACATATTTTATTAACTTAGTAAAAAAAAAATTTTTACACAAAAATAATACTGGATTATATATACTGTGATAGATGTGTAAATGCTAACATTAGACCTAAAAACACACCCTCTGGCAGCTGAAACGGCTCACGGCCGAGTCAGCCAGGGAAGCAGAAGACAATGAGGTGCACTGCGCACAGGGGGATCAGTACTAAATGCCGCTGGTCGGAATCCCGGCGGTCGAAATACCGACGCCGGAATCCCGACCACACAATGCCGACAGGGGTGGCGAGCGGAACGCAGCCCCTTGCGGGCTCGCTTCGCTCGCCACGCTGCGGGCACGGTGCCTCGCTACACTCGGCACACTATTATATTCTCCCTTTATGGGTGTCGTGGACACCCACGGAGGGAGAATATGTCGGGATTGTGGCGGTCGGGATTCCGGCGTCGGTATTTCGACCGCCGGGATTCCGTCCGGCGGCATCTTGACCGGATCCCTGCACAGGCACTTCACAGAAGAACAGGCAGCCAGGTCCTCCCTCTGGTTACTGGAAACGCTGCACAGCATTCGACTTAAGCCTCCTCCCATTCTCCCTCCCAGAATGCCCTGCGGTGCCGGTGTGCGTGATGACGTCACGGGGAGTGATTTACTGCACCTGGCATCACTAGAGATTGCGGCAGTATGGACCCGGCGGCGCTGTGGCGGTGTACACAGGAATGCAAGGTGGGTGTCTGACTTACTTTGAATCCAGCTCATGAAGTCGGCAGGCGGTGCGAGGGCTTGGTACCGGGAGTTAGTGAGTGTGGGTAGGTGCTGCCTCATACGTGGATGGGATGGGGGTGCGGGTGTGCAGCTCTTTTTGGTGTCACCCCATTGAAGAGTGACACCTGGGTGCAGGCTGTACCCCCGCATCCCCCTCACGACGCCACTGAGTACAGCAACTTTGCCATTCAGTGATGCTGCCATGGCTACACAATATGTTATACCTCTTGTGCTGCCCATGTCGGGCCACTTTTAGTTCCCAATCTGCTCCTTGTCTCAGGAACAATTGTACAAAAGATTCAAGGAAGGCCGCAATTGCATACAATCATCCCCTATGTGGAGGGATTCCACCCCCCTCAACAGACCCAATCCCCTCATCAGACCACACCCCCATTAGGGCTGCTTCCATAATTTTCCCGTGCTGGTTTTCCATCCCAATCCACCCCTGGACATTGCAATTCTAAAATCAGAATGTATAGAGAAAATGATATGCAATAAAAAAATTGCTGCACACCATATCAATGGTCACAGATATATTATTTTTTGTAAAATTAAATAGACAGTTTATTGTATTTCACCAGGTTGGTGGTATACACAGAATCAAGGAGTGTTCTAGGGGTAAATTTACTAAACATTTGCTATGAATTACTTTTAAACCTGACTCAAATTGCCCGATTTCTCACTTGTATTTGAATGTCTAAAATTGTGGATTTTCTAAGTTATCTTTTTGTCCATATTAAAGATTGATGGTAATGTGAGTTGGTTTTAAAAGTCTATCGGGCATACCACAATGGACATCTCAGATACAGATGGGATGTGATAAGATTGCCCAAACTTGCAATGCAATAATTTAATACATCCCAAAGATGCAGTGGCGTAACTACCGTGGGTGCAGGGGATGCAGCTGCTATGGGGCCCCGGCTGTCTCCAGGGCCTGCAGCGCCCCCTGCACCCAGCCATGCGGTATATATCCCCAAAGAAACAACCCTCCCCCGGGGGCATACAGGAGCAGCTCCCGGTCTTGACTACCCATCTGGCTGCCCGAGCAGCCGCGCCTGCTATCACTATGTTCAGTGCACCAGCCAATGGGAAGTGCGGGATAACGACACTGAGGGAAACCCTGGACTCTGCTCTGCTGCTGCAGTTGGAAGGGCTGGTAGTGGAGTGTTTGCTGCAGCAATTCAGGGACTCTGCCAAGGGAGATACTGCAGAAGGAGTAAGGACCCACTATTGGGGGAAAGCTGCTGTGCCTAGATTGTGGGGGCTTCCTTTGTGAGCTGGTGACTGCCCAGGGCATACACATGTACTGCTGGCCCTGGATACATGGGAGCAAAGGAGGCATTCCCGTGTATGGGCAGGGGGAAATGGTCAGCTCTCCCCGCCAGACCTGCATTCTACTTAGAACGTTGGCACTGGATTGGAGTGTTCCCGGGGGGTACAGTGCTATCTGCCTCCAGGAACAGTGCAGTTTTTGAGCTCCAGGTCCAGAAGGAAGAGAACACTCAAAGCTCCCCAGCACCTCTGTGCTAGTGTTCTACTGTATAATGAATCAGAGCAGTGGGGCATGTCCACCTCCCGGAGCTCCTCCCACTCAGTCCCACCAGTGTGAATGTGCAAGCAAGCCCTGGCCAGTGCATAAGCTGTGCTACATACAGTTCATTACCAGTGACAGCAATTGCTTCTCCAGGTATTTTTTCTCCTTTGGCACCTGTGGCAGAGCTGAATTAAGGGGGGGGGGGGGCTCCGAGGGTAAGTATCCGAGGCCACCCTGACAGAAAAAGGTCCACGCCAGAGATCAGATCTCTAACACGATCTGATCTGCGGCACTAAAATGAGCTGTATTAGGGATGGCCATCAACCATTGATGATTCAAAATCATCAATGGTCCATGACCCATGGTAACTACTTTTACCATTGATGGGGGAAAACCAGATGGTTTCCCACCATCGATGATAGAGAGCTATTCAAATATTTTTCTCTAGGGTGTTAGGGACACGGATCATATCTCCATCCCCTGACACCCGTGAAGCCACACCCCCGGGCTCTGATTGTCCCTTGTCTAGTTCAATACCAAAGTAATGGTCACCATCAATTGGCAAAACCATCAATGGTTCCCATTCAGATGGCTTCCCACCATTGAGGTTATCCACCGATGGTACAATTGATGGTAACCATTAATGGATAACCCACCGATTTCCATCCATAAGCTGCATTGCCCTTCCCTCCCCACTGACAGGCAGCCCGCCGTCATGCTTATTGCAGCCGCTGGCGCTGCAGAGCTTGCTGAGTGACAGCTCATCCTCCCAATAGGAGGAAGTCACGCTGCAGCCTGCACCTCAGTGACTGGCTGAGCACGCAGGCTGGAAGGAGGAACTTCCCTGGCAACGTGTGGGGTCTGTGCTGGATGGTGCAGACTGCAGAGATGGAAAGGAACGTTCAAGCTCTCACTCTCCAGTCCTATTTGTAAGTCAGGATATTTAGTTTTTTCAAGATATGCATTAAATATGAAGATAGGCTGTGAGTTGTGTATATAGTTTTATATATATAAAATGTACTAGTTATACTGTAAAATTAATAGATATCACATTATTAGTCAAATGATGGAAACTGTAACTTGAAGTGCTTCCCAAAGTTTTTTTTGATAATCACCCAACGTGTTTCATTGTTTCTGACTTCTTCAGGGGTATCTTGAGCAAAAGAGATACATATACAGAGTGGGTAACTTAATATGGCTAGTAAATAACAAAACATAACTTATATTGTTAAATTAAACAAATCATTGTACATGCAGGCTCAGACTGGGCCACCGGGGAGCTGGTGAACTCACCGGTAGGCCCTGCCTAGTAGTAGCCATGCTCTCTTTTGTGTGAGGGTGAGGCTGTGCTCTCACCCCCAGCTCCCGTCCCAGCCACAGGAGCAGCAGCCAGCAGGTGATCCTGGGCGATGGCGGTGTTTGCAGAGCTGGAATGAGGGGAGGAGAGGAGTGTGTTGCGCTCTCCTTCCCGGCCACCAGCCACAGGACCAACCGCATGAGCACCAGCAGAGCCCAGGTGGCGCAGAGGTGAGCAGCACTGTGTGGGTAGGACCTGTGTATCTGGCACTGTGTATGTGTATAGACACTGCACTACTGGGGGCATCTGTGTATCTGGCACTATTGGGGGCATCTGTATCTGGCACTGCTGAGGGGCATGTGTGTAGCTGGCACTATTAGGGGCATCTGTGTATCTGGCATGCCACTGCTGGGGGCTTATGTGTATCTGGCACTGCTGGGGGCATCTGTGTATCTGCCACTGCACTACTAGGGGCATCTGTGTATCTGGCACTGCTGGGGGCATTTGTGTATCTCGCACTGCTGGGGCATCAGGTATCTGGCACTGCTGGGGGCATCGTGTATCTGGCACTGCTGGGAGCATCGTGTATCTGGCACTGCACTACCCTGGGCATATGTGTATATGGCACTGCTAGGGTCAACTGTGTATCTGGCACTGTACTGCTGGGGGTGTGTGTGTATCCAGCACTGCACTACGGGGGGCATATGTGTATCCGGCACTGCACTACCGGGGGCGTATGTGTATCTGGCACTGCACTACTCGGGGCGTAAGTGTATTTGGCACTGCACTACTGGGGGCGTAAGTGTATCTGGCACTTCTGTGGGCATCTGTGTAACCGGCACTGCACTACTGGGGGTGTATTTGTATCTGGCACTGCTGTGGACATTTGTGTATCCGGCATTGCTGTGGGCATTTGTGTATCTGGCAGTGAACTACTGGGGTCATTATCTGTATCTGGCACTATACGGGGGTCTTTATGTGTATCTACTGCTCTCTCCTGGTGTAACCCAGGCACATATACTACTGCTCTCTCCTAGTGTAACCCAGGCACATATACTACTGCTCTCTCCTGGTGTGATCCAGACGCATATACTACTGTTATCTCCCAGTGTAACCCAGGCGCCTATACTACTGTTCTATCCTGTTGTAAGCCATATGCATATACTACTGTTCTCCTTTGGTGTAACCCAGGCACATACACAACAGGTTGAAGTGGACAGCGAGGTAGAGCTCTTTTTCTTTATATACTATGCTAGGTGGCGCCTATAATGGCTGGCCACTTCTCTCTGGTCACTTGGCCACATCCCTTCCAACATTTAGCAATGCCCCTTAGTGGGCCCCTGTGATTGTATTTCCCTGGTGGGCCCTTCATCCCCAGTCCGACACTGTGTACATGGAACACATACATTTTCCACTTATATAATAAAGTTTGTAATAGAGGTCAAATGTATTACTCTTTTTTTATTTACATATATTCAGCTGTAAAAGGGTAACTTAATATGGCTAGTAAATAACAAAACATAACTTCTATTGTTAAATTAAACAGACCATTGTACATGGAACACATATATTGTCCAATTACATAATAAAGTTTGTAATAGAGGTCAATTATGTCACTCTTCTTTTACTTACATATATCCAACTGTAAAGGAAGATTGTTTCTCTTCTATAAATGCAGATAGCTGCTGTATTTTTAGTTATGAAGCTTGAATACAGGATCTGAAGTTGTTTGGAAGCAATATATAAAAACCTGGTTAAGTAGAAGCAGTGCTTAAAGTGGTCCTAGAGAGGTGGTGGAACTCACCCCCCCCCCCCACAGCGCCCATGCAACGAAGGTAATGCGCGCGCCTAAGGCGCGCCACAAAAAAGGGCATGGTCGCAAAAAGAAAGGGGCATGGTCACACAATAGTAATAATGACCACAGTAGTAGCACACCGTAATACACATAAAGCCCACCTCAGTAGAGCTTCTTATACAATGCCCATAGTAGTAGTGCTCCTTATGCAATGTCCACTATACTGGTAGTGCCCACAGTGGTAGTGTCCCTTATATAGACCCCATAGTAGTGGTGTCCCTTATGCAATGCCCGCAATAGTAGTATCCCTTCTGTCCCCAGGAGTGATACCCCTTATGAAGTGCCCCCTTTACAATTCCCTCATTAGTAGGGCCCCCAGTAGTAATGCCCTTAATGGTAATACCCCTGTGTAGTATTGCCCCCAGTAGTAATGTTGCCTGTAGTAATGCCCCCAGTCGTTTAGCCCCCTGTAGTTTAGCCCTATTAGTTATGCCCCCAGTGGTAATGCCCCTGCAGTTATGACCCCAGTAGTTTACACCTCCTTTAGTTTAGCTTCCCAGTAGTAATGCCCTGTAGTTTAGTCCTCATGTAGTTTAGCCCCCAGTAGTTTAGCCCCCCTGTAGATTGCCCCCAAGTAGTAATGCCCCTGTAGTTACGCCCCCAGTAGTAATGCCCCTGTAGTTACGCCCCCAGTAGTAATGCCCCTGTAGTTACGCCCCCAGAAGTAATGCCCCTGTATTTATGCCCCCAGTAGTAATGCCCCTGTAGTTACGCCCCCAGTAGTAATGCCCCTGTAGTTATGCCCCCAGTAGTAATGCCCCTATAGTTATGCACCCAGTAGTAATGCCCTCCTGTAGTTTGCCCCCAGTAGTTATCCCCTTTGTAGTTTGCCCCAGAAGCTTGCCCCCTTGTAGTTTGCCCCCAGAAGCTTGTCCCCTTGTAGTTTGCCCCCTTGTAGCTTGCCCCTTGTAGCTTGCTACCTTGTAGCTTGCCCCCTTGTAGTTGGCCAGTAATAATGTCCCCCAGCAGTTTGCCCCCAGTAGATGCCCCCCAGTAGTAATGCCCCCAGTAGATATGCACCCCAGGAGTTTGCCCCCAGTAGATGCCCCTCAGTAGTTTTCCCCCAGTAAATGCCCTCACAGTAGTAATGCCCCCAGTAGTTTGCCCCCAGTAGATGCCCCCCAGTAGTAATGCCCCCAGTAGATGCCCCTTAGTAGTAATGCCCCCCAGTAGATGCGCAGCTACAAAGGAAAAAAAACAGACAAAACACAGACAATACTCACCAATCCCCGCTCCGTGTCCGGCCGCTGCAGTCCACTGGGTGCCCGCACCTCGGCACTATGGGAGAGATGTCATGAAGTCTCTCCCATAGCGCACAGTGACAGCGCCGGAAGCCGGAGCTACCGCTGTAGTGAGGGAGACGGGCGCCCGCTGGTAACACAATCTCAGCGGGCGCCCGTCATCTCCCTGCAGCGACGTGGACACATCTCCAAGTGGAACTGAAGGAACGCAGTTCCGCCCCGTTCCGGCTCACTTTAACCTGAGTAGAAGTATATTAGATATCAGAATTTAGTAATATTAGGAATACCTTTCTCTACATACAATGGCTTTTCCTTACAGATACTTACTTTAACTGGAGAGAAGATTTTATATCTCCCGTAATAATATTAGCTGGCTATGGACTGTTGGTCTACCACTGGTTCTTACACCAAGCACTTTTGTAGTTAAAATAGTATTACACTGGATTTTGATAGGAAATAGCCTAGTTAAAAAAGATTTTTAAGTATTTAGTGTGATAGAAATATTATTATAAATGTAATCCATTCCTTAGTTTGGCACTTACAAAACACCTTCTCTAGTGTCTAAAATGCATGGAATACTCTGGGGATAATCTGGAAAAAACAAGTGTTTTTCTTCCAGGAATAAACTTAATGGAAATAAGTGTTTATTAATAATAATTTCTCAATTTATATTATAGTTATTAATATCACACTATTATATTACATAGTGATTATTACCCTCCAATAGTGAAAAATTAAATATTTATTATCCTCATGTGATTATCTATTTACTATATAAAAACACATATACAAATATATGTGATCAACATATTTTAGTGTGATCAAAATATTTAAAATAAAATATAAACTTAGTACATTACTTGCACAATATCAGTATTGATGTCTCCTATCCTTGTGACCTCAGTGAAATTCCCAGAGTGAATAAAGAAAGTACCTCTATTCCCCTTATATACCTGATTATCTATTACATCACTTCCCGTGTTCCTATTTCATTCTTTAGCTTTATTTTAGCTATTTTAAATGATGCATAGGATTTACATTATTTACAATTTTTTACCCTTTCAAAGAACTTTCATTTGAAGTTATTTTTGTATTTATTCATGAACTAGTACAGTTTAGTAGGTGTCTAATTGGATTAAATTGCATTCCAATTTAACCTATTACATTTCCTGAGTGAATTCCAAGCCTCATTGTCATTTCCCAGTTTTTTTAAACATCCAGTGATAATCAAGCTATTTTAGTTGTCATAGTGACCTGTTTATAATAATTATATATTATATATGATTCCGTTCCTTCCTCTAAATGTGCAGGTTATTGGCTTGTGTAAATATATACAGCAGCTAGGAGTATTGCTAAATGTGGAGAGGTACTTTTACGATTATCTGCCTTGTGTTAATCCACGCTTGGATGCGATTTAGTGAAAAGCTGCTCTATGAGCTAATTTCAATATAATTGGTTTGAATTTACTTCTGGAAATCTCCAAACCAAGTTTGGTTTAGTGGGAAATCGCAGAATGGGTTACATCCATTAAATGTTGAATTGATATCCCATGTGGTGAAATCTGGTTCGATATCACTTTTAAGTGTTTTTATTTGCCTTTTGAAGACACGCTAAGTTGCTTGTTCGCATTGTGATTTCTTGATTATAATAAACCCCTGATGAAGTCTGTAAGACGAAACGCGTTGGGTTGAGACAGCGATTTTGTCATTCCTTCAAGGAGGATGAATCATCATGTCGATATGTGACTGAAATGAATTGTTACCAACATATGTATTTGTACGAAACATCATTTATTGTCACTTTGGACACATTGTGATACAACTCGCTTTACTGTATTTTATAAAATAAATAAGTCTATTTCGTATGACTGTTTTATTGTACAATTGATAACTTTTGACATACCAAAGAATATCATTAGCTCCCTGGGGAAACTTTTCATATATATATATATATATATATATATATATATATATAGAACCAAAGAAATCAGGTGGCACTCGCAGACTTGTAGCTTGTAGTGAAAACAACCTTCACTCCGTGAAGAAATTTATTGTGAAACACCTATTTCACAATAATTTTTTTCACGGAGTGAAGGTTGTTTTCACTACAAGCTACAAGTCTGCGAGTGCCACCTGATTTCTTTGGTTCTAAATTGGTGGGCCTGCCGGTCCACAAGGAAGGGCACCACAGCCAGTTGCTTTGGAGGAGTGACGGGGCAATTCTTGGATATATACATATATATATATATATATATAAAGTTCCAACATCTGTACTGTTGCTGTATGTCCTGATGACGAGGCTTTGAGCCTCGAAACGTTGACTTGTGGAAATGAATAGTCCTTTTTTGCAATTTTGTCTCTGAGTGCCATTCTTCGTTGGAACTTTATTCTTTGTTTTGTTTGGCACCTGAGCACACTGAGAATTGTTATTGGAGTGCCGGCTGCTGCTGTATCTATATATATATATATATATATATATATATATATATAAAAAATGAAGTATAAAAAGCGCCTAATAGTGTTGGTGAATCACTCTTCGTGAAAAATTGTGATAATAAAACAGACAAAGTATAACAACTTAGCTGCGGATATTTCTGGTGGATGACTCTTAGAAACCGGACATGTAAAGGAGAGATAAAATTGACATAGTGTGTACTGTTTTTAAATTTCCACAGGTGTTTAAAAAGCAGTTTATAGGAACTGTGCAGGTTCCAAATTTATAGTAAAAAACTATGTTTAGTTAAAAACAATAGTTTAATAAACACACTCCTGCCATACATGCAGGTTACATACATAGATAAAACAGCACAAAAGTTTTAAGGACATATATAGCAGCTGATTCAATTCTAAAATGCAGGTATTAATCGTACAATATTAAGAAGTATAGCAGGCTTATCTGTCCACATATATAGTTTTCGGATTAGATTTCATCCGTAAATGCAAGTATCAAACGTACAAGATAAAAGGTAAAAACATGGCTTATCTGTCCACGAATGGGAAGTCAAAGGGGTGAGCATCCAGTCCCTGTCCCAACGCGTTTCGTCCTAGTGTGAGGACTTCTTCAAGGGGATGACATACTGTGGGAGTCCTGGGATTTTTATACTAAAATATGTGGTCACATGTAAGGAAGTGATCTCACTTCCTGTGTATCCTTCCGGATTTTAGTGGAGTATAAGAATTTAAATATATATCATTTGTGGTCTATAGATAGCGAGGATAGTATAAATGGAACATATATATATATCTTTATAGTGGAGAAAACAAGTGTTTAAAAAACAGTGTTGAACGATGCTTGGAACGCAAAAGCGTCACTTCCGGTTATCGCCGTGGAACGCATCGCGTCATTTCCGTTAGCGGTAATATTCAGTTCAAGTCATAGAGGACGGGAGAGACGGCGCAATCTTTAATAGAAACACGGGAGAGGTTCATTATGGCTCAATGTTCAGTAATATGTTGTTTTACATGAACCGCTGTAGCGCGACGTCACTTCCGGCCTGGAAGGTATAACAGAAAACGGAACATATAACAGAAAATGTTGGAACGCAAATGTTCATAGATGCTTAATAAAACCTTATTTTTTTGTTTATAAGTGTTGATTAAGCTTAGCATAATCAACACTTATAAACAAAAAAATAAGGTTTTATTAAGCATCTATGAACATTTGCGTTCCAACATTTACAGATTAAATCCATTCATCAAAGATGGCCGTGCGTTCCAACAACCGGATATGATGTCGGCGGAAATGGAGTGTCCGTTTTCTGTTATACCTTCCAGGCCGGAAGTGACGTCGCGCTACAGCGGTTCATGTAAAACAACATATTACTGAACATTGAGCCATAATGAACCTCTCCCGTGTTTCTATTAAAGATTGCGCCATCTCTCCCGTCCTCTATGACTTGAACTGAATATTACCGCTAACGGAAATGACGCGATGCGTTCCACGGCGATAACCGGAAGTGACGCTTTTGCGTTCCAAGCATCGTTCAACACTGTTTTTTAAACACTTGTTTTCTCCACTATAAAGATATATATATGTTCCATTTATACTATCCTCGCTATCTATAGACCACAAATGATATATATTTAAATTCTTATACTCCACTAAAATCCGGAAGGATACACAGGAAGTGAGATCACTTCCTTACATGTGACCACATATTTTAGTATAAAAATCCCAGGACTCCCACAGTATGTCATCCCCTTGAAGAAGTCCTCACACTAGGACGAAACGCGTTGGGACAGGGACTGGATGCTCACCCCTTTGACTTCCCATTCGTGGACAGATAAGCCATGTTTTTACCTTTTATCTTGTACGTTTGATACTTGCATTTACGGATGAAATCTAATCCGAAAACTATATATGTGGACAGATAAGCCTGCTATACTTCTTAATATTGTACGATTAATACCTGCATTTTAGAATTGAATCAGCTGCTATATATGTCCTTAAAACTTTTGTGCTGTTTTATCTATGTATGTAACCTGCATGTATGGCAGGAGTGTGTTTATTAAACTATTGTTTTTAACTAAACATAGTTTTTTACTATAAATTTGGAACCTGCACAGTTCCTATAAACTGCTTTTTAAACACCTGTGGAAATTTAAAAACAGTACACACTATGTCAATTTTATCTCTCCTTTACATGTCCGGTTTCTAAGAGTCATCCACCAGAAATATCCGCAGCTAAGTTGTTATACTTTGTCTGTTTTATTATCAAAATTTTTCACGAAGAGTGATTCACCAACACTATTAGGCGCTTTTTATACTTCATTTTTTATATTTATCTTCATATTGTTTAAAAGCTGCCACTTACTTACTTGTGAGGAGTGTTAGGCCTGACTATATAGTCATTATATTCCTCTGTTTTAGGGGGTCTTACTGAATTTACCTAGGCGCTATCCTCTATTGTTTTACATATATATATATATATATATATATATATATATATATATTAGAGATGAGCGGGTTCGGTTCGTCGGATCTTCCAGCCTTGCTCAGTTAACCCAAACGCGGCCGAACGTAGGCCATTGCTGTATCTTGCAGCTCTGTGTCAAGTATACTATCCATATCTGTGCTGCATTATTGTGAGCAGTATATAGTAGGACAGTGCAGCATTTTGGTGACCAGCAGTAGTAGTACAGACAGTACAGTAGGCCATTGCTATTGATATATTACTGGCATATAATTCCACACATTAAAAAATGGAGAACAAAAATGTGGAGGGTAAAATAGGTAAAGATCAAGATCCACTTCCACCTCGTGCTGAAGCTGCTGCCACTAGTCATGGCCGAGAAGATGAAATGCCATCAACGTCGTCTGCCAAGGCCGATGCCCAATGTCATAGTAGAGAGCATGTAAAATCCAAAAAACAAAAGTTCAGTAAAATGACCCAAAAATCTAAATTAAAAGCGTCTGAGGAGAGGCGTAAACTTGCCAATATGCCATTTACGACATGGAGTGGCAAGGAACGGCTAAGGCACTCTCCTATATTCCTCTTGACTAGTGGTTCAGCTTCACATGAGGATGGAAGCACTCATCCTCCCGCTAGAAAAATGAAAAGACTTAAGCTGGCAAAAGCACAGAAAAGAACTGTGCGTTCTTCTAAATCACAAATCTCCAAGAAGAGTCCAATTGTGTCGATTGTGATGCCTGACCTTTCCAACACTGGACGGGGAGAGGTGGCGCCTCCTTCCACCATTTGCACGCCCTCTGCAAGTGCTGGAAGGAGCACCCACAGTCCAGTTCCTGATAGTCAAATTGAAGATGTCACTGTTGAAGTACACCAGGATGAAGATATTGGTGTTGCTGGCGCTGAGGAGGAAATTGACAAGGAGGATTCTGATGGTGAGGTGGTTTGTTTAAGTCAGGCACCTGGGGAGACACCTGTTGTCCGTGGGATGAATATGGCCATTGACATGCCTTGTCAATTACAAAAAAATCACCTCTTCGGTGTGGAATTATTTTAACAGAAATGCGGACAACAGGTGTCAAGCCATGTGTTGCCTTTGTCAAGCTGTAATAAGTAGGGGTAAGGACGTTAACCACCTAGGAACATCCTCCCTTATACGTCACCTGGAGCGCATTCATCAGAAGTCATTGACAAGTTCAAAAACTTTGGGTGACAGTGGAAGCAGTCCACTGACAACTAAATCCCTTCCTCTTGTACCCAAGCTCCTGCAAACCACACCACCAACTCCCTCAGTGTCAATTTCCTCCTTAGACAGGAAAGCCAATAGTCCTGCAGGCCATGTCACTGGCAAGTCTGACAAATCCTCTCCTGCCTGGGATTCCTCCAATGGATCCTTGAGTATAATGCCTACTGCTCCTGGTTCTGCTGTTGTTGCTGCTGGGAGTTGATCATCATCCCAGAGGGGAAGTCGGAATACCACTTGTACTACTTCCATTAAGCAATTGACTGTCCAACAGTCCTTTGCGAGGAAGATGAAATATCACAGCAGTCATCCTGTTGCAAAGCGGATAACTCAGGCCTTGGCAGCTGTGTTGGTGTTAGATGTGCGTACGGTATCCGCCGTTAGTTCACTGGCAATTAGATAATTTCTTGAGGTAGTGTGTCCCCGGTACCAAATACCATCTAGGTTCCACTTCTCTAGGCAGGCGATACCGAGAATGTACACTCACCAGTGTCCTAAAAAATGCAGTTGTACCCAATGTCCATTTAACCATGGAGCAGGGCAGACTAAGGACTATATGACTGTGACAGCCCACTGGGTAGATGTATTGTCTCCCACAGCGGCGGCACCAGTAGCAGCATCTTGTATACGCCAACTCGTTCCTAGGCAGGCTACGCTTTGTATAACAGCTTTCCATAAGAGGCACACAGCTGACAACCTCTTACAGAAACTGAGGAACATCATCGCAGAATGGCTTACCCCAATTTAACTCTCCTGGGGATTTGTCAGATCGGACAACACCACCAATATTGTGTGTGCATTACATGTGGGCAAATTCCAGCATGTCCCATGTTTTGCACATACATTGAATTTTGTATTGCAGAATTATTTAAAAAATTACAGGGGCGTGCAAGAGTTGCTGTCAGTGGCCCGAAGTTTTGCGGGCCACTTTTGGCATTCAGCCACTGCGTGCCGAAGACTGTAGCACCAGCAAACACTCCTGAACCTGCCCCGCCATCATCTGAAGCAAGAGGTGGTAACGAGGTGGAATTCAACCCTCTATATGCTTCAGAGGATGGAGGAGAAGCAAAAGGCCATTCAAGCCTATACATCTGCCTACGATATAGGCAAAGGAAAGGGAATGCACCTGACTCAAGCGCAGTGGAGAATGATTTCAACGTTGTGCAAGGTTCTGCAACCCTTTGAACTTGCCACACGTGAAGTCAGTTCAGACATTGCCAGCCTGAGTCAGGTCATTCCCCTCATCAGGCTTTTGCAGAAGCAGCTGGAGAGATTGAAGGAGGAGCTAATACGGAGCGATTCCGCTAGGCATGTGGGACTTGTTGATTGAGCCCTTCATTCGCTTAACCAGGATTCACGGGTGGTCAATCTGTTGAAATCAGAGCACTACATTTTGGCCACCGTGCTCGATCCTAGGTTTAAAGCCTGCTTTGTATCTCTCTTTCTGGCAGACACAAGTCTGCAGAGGTTCAAAGACCTGCTGGTGAGAAAATTGTCAAGTCAAGTGGAACGTGACCCGTCAACAGCTCCTCCTTCACATTCTCCATCAACTGGGGCTGCAAGGAAAGGGCTAAGAATTCCGTGCCCACCCACTGGTGGTGTTGCAGGGCAGTCTGGAGCGAGTGCTGACATCTGGTCTGGACTGAAGGACCTGCCAATGATTACTGACATGTCGTCTACTGCATATGATTCTGTCACCATTGAAAGAATGGTGGAGGATTATATGAGTGACAGCATCCAAGTAGGCACGTCAGACAGTCTACTGGCAGTAAAAAGAGGCAATTTGGAGGCCCTTGCACAAACTGGCTTTATTTTACCTAAGTTGCCCCCCCTCCAGTGTGTACTCTGAAAGAGTGTTTAGTGCAGCCGGTCACCTTGTCATCGATCGGCGTACGAGGTTACTGCCACAAAATGTGGAGATGATGTTCATCAAAATGAATTATAATCAATTCCTCCGTGGATAGATTCACCAGCAATTGCCGCCAGAAAGTACACAGGGACCTGAGATGGTGGATTCCAGTGGGGATGAATTAATACTCTGTGAGGAGGGGGATGTACACAGTGAAAGGGGTGATGAATCGGACGATGAGGAGGAGGTGGACATCTTGCCTCTGTAGAGCCAGCTTGTGCAAGGAGAGATTGATTGCTTCTTTTTTGGTGGGGGCCCAAACCAACCAGTCATTTCAGCCACAGTCGTGTGGCAGACCCTGTCACTGAAATGATGGGTTTGTTAAAGTGTGCATGTCCTGTTTATACAACATAAGGGAGGGTGGGAGGTCCCAAGGACTATTCCATCTTGCACCTCTTTTTTTATTATTTATCTTTGCATCATGTGATGTTTGGGGCTAATTTTTTTAAGTGCCATCCTGTCTGACACTGCAGTGCCACTCCTAGATGGGCCAGGTGTTTGTGCCGCCCACTTGGGTCGCTTAGCTTAGTCATCCAGCGACCTTGGTGCAAATTTTAGGACTAAAAGTAATATTGTGAGGTGTGAGGTGTTCAGAATAGACTGGGAATGAGTGGAAATTATGGTTATTGAGGTTAATAATACTATGGAATCAAAATTACCCCCAAATTCTATGATTTAAGCTGTTTTTAAAGGGTTTTTTGAAAAAAAAACCACCCGAATCCAAAAAACACCCGAATCCGACAAAAAAATTTCAGGGAGGTTTTTCCAAAATGTGTCTGAATCCAATACACGGCCACGGAACCGAATCCAAAACCAAAACACAAAACCCGAAAAATTTCCTGTGCACATCTCTAATATATATATATGAACACTGTGACGCTGTCCGTCTGAGTTATTCTTCAGTAAAAGACTCGTGAGTGCTGCCCATCAACGTGTGTTTATGGTGGAGTTTGCAGCTTCAAGGAGGGCACCCGAGTGATGTTTCGGTTGGTCAGTCATGTGAGTGCCGACTTAATTGTTTGATATATATATATATATATATATGTGCAGTATGTATGTATATATATATATATATATAAATATACACTGCTCAAAATAATAAAGGGAACATTTAAATAGCACATCCTAGATCTGAATGAATGAAATATTCTTATTAAATACTTTGTTCTTTACATAGTTGAATGAGCTGACAACAAAATCACACATAAATTATCAATGGAAATCAAATTTGTTAACCCATCGAAGTCTGGATTGGGAGTCACACTCAAAATTAAAGTGGAAAAACACACTACAGGCTGATCCAACTTTGATGTAATGTCCTTAAAACAAGTCAAAATGAGGCTCAGTAGTGTGTGTGGCCTCCACGTGCCTGTATGACCTCCCTACAACGCCTGGGCATGCTGCTGATGAGGTGGCAGATGGTCTCCTGAGGGATCTCCTCCCAGACCTGGACTAAAGCATCCGCCAACTCCTGGACAGTTTGTGGTGCAACGTGGCGGCGTTGGTGGATGGAGCGAGACATGATGTCCCAGATGTGCTTAATTGGATTCAGGTCTGGGGAACGGGCGGGCCAGTCCATAGCATCAATGCCTTCGTCTTGCAGGAACTGCTGACACACTCCAGCCACATGAGGTCTAGCATTGTCTTGCATTAGGAGGAACCCAGGGCCAAACGCACCAGCATATGGTCTCACAAGGGGTCTGAGGATCTCATCTCGGTACCTAATGGCAGTTAGGCTACCTCTGGTGAGCACATGGAGGGCTGTGCGCCTCCCCCCCAAAGAAATGCCACCCCACACCATTACTGACCCACTTCCAAACCGGTCATGCTGGAGGATGTTGCAGGCAGCAGAATGTTCTCCTTGGCGTCTCCAGACTCTGTCATGTCTGTCACATGTGCTCAGTGAGAACCTGCTTTCATCTGTGAAGAGCACAGGGCGCCAGTGGCGAATTTGCCAATCTTGGTGTTCTCTGGCAAATGCCAAATGTACTGCACGGTGATGGGCTGTAAGCACAACCCCCACCTGTGGACGTCGGCCCTCATACCACCCTCATGGAGTCTGTTTCTGATCGTTTGAGTAGACACATGCACATTTGTGGCTTGCTGGAGGTAATTTTGCAGGGCTCTGGCAGTGCTCCTCCTGTTCCTCCTTGCACAAAGGCAGAGGTAGCGGTCCTGCTGCTGGGTTGTTGCCCTTCTACGGCCTCCTCCACGTCTCCTGATGTACTGGCCTGTCTCCTGGTAGCGCTTCCATGCTCTGGACACTACGCTGACAGACACAGCAAACTTCTTGCCACAGCTCGCATTGATGTGCCATCCTGGATGAGCTGCACTACCTGAGCCACTTGTGTGGGTTGTAGACTCCGTCCCATGCTACCACTAGAGTGAAAGCACTGCCAGCTTTCAAAAGTGACCAAAACATCAGCCATAAAGCATTGGAGCTGAGAAGTGGTTTGTGGTCACCACCTGCAGAACAACTCCTTTATTGGGGGTGTCTTGCTAATTGACTATAATTTCCACCTGTTGTCTATTCCATTTGCACAACAGCATGTGAAATTGATTGTCAATCAGTGTTGCTTCCTAAGTGGACAGTTTGATTTCACAGAAGTGTGATTGAGTTGGAGTTACATTGTGTTGTTTAAGTGTTCCCTTTATTTTTTTGAGCAGTGTATATATGTGTATATATATACACTGCTCAAAAAAATAAAGGGAACTCTAAAATAACATATCCTAGATCTGAATGAATGAAATATTCTTATTAAATACTTTGTTATTTACATAGTTGAATGTGCTGACAACAAAATCACACACAAATTATCAATGGAAATCAAATTTATTACCCCATGGAGGTCTGCATTTGGAGTCACCCTTAAAATTAAAGTGGAAAAACACACTACAGGCTGATCCAACTTTGATGTAATGTCCTTAAAACAAGTCAAAATGAGGCTCAGTAGTGTGTGTGGCCTCCACGTGCCTGTATGACCTCCCTACAATGCCTGGGCATGCTCTTTATTAGGTGGCGGATGGTCTCCTGAGGGATCTCCTCCCAGACCTGGACTAAAGCATCCGCCAACTCCTGGACAGTTTGTGGTGCAACGTGGCATTTGTGGATGGAGCGAGACATGATGTCCCAGATGTGCTCAATTGGATTCAGGTCTGTGGAACGGGCGGGCCAGTCCATAGCATCAATGCTTCATCTTGCAGGAACTGCTGACACACTCCAGCCACATGAGGTCTAGCATTATCTTGCTTTAGGAGGAACCCAGGACCAACCGCACCAGCATATGGTCTCACAAGGGGTCTGAGGATCTCACCTCGGTACCTAATGGCAGTCAGGCTACCTCTGGCAAGCACATGGAGTGCTGTGCGGCCCCCCAAAGAAATGCAACCCCACACCATTACTGACCCACTTCCAAACCGTTCATGCTGGAGGATGTTGCAGGCAGCAGAACGTTTTCCTTGGCGTCTCCAGACTCTGTCATGTCTGTCACATGTGCTCAGTGAGAACCTGCTTTCATCTGTGAAGAGCACAGGGCGCCAGTGGCAAATTTGCCAATCTTGGTGTTCTCTGGCAAATGCCAAACGTCCTGCACGGTGTTGGGCTGTAAGCACAACCCCCACCTGTGGACGTCGGGCCCTCATACCACCCTCATGGAGTCTGTTTCTGATCATTTGAGTAGACACATGCACATTTGTGGCTTGCTGGAGGTCATTTTGCAGGGCTCTGGCAGTGCTCCTCCTGTTCCTCCTTGCACAAAGGTGGAGGTAGCGGTCCTGCTGCTGGGTTGTTGCCCTCCTACGGCCTCCTCCACATCTCCTTATGTACTGGCCTGTCTCCTGGTAGCGCCTCCATGCTCTGGACACTACACTGACAGACACAGCAAACCTTCTTGCCACAGCTCACATTGATGTGCCATCCTGGATGAGCTGCACTACCTGAGCCACTTGTGTGGGTTGTACGGAGGTCATACAGGCACATGGAGGACACACACACTACTGAGCCTCATTCTGACTTGTTTTAAGGACATTACATCAAAGTTGGATCGGGTGACTCCAAATCCAGACCTCCATGGGTTAATAAATTTGATTTCCATTGATAGTTTTTGTGTGATTTTGTTGTCAGCACATTCAACTATGTAAAGAACAAAGTATTTAATAAGAATATTTAATTCATTCAGATCTAGGATGTGTTATTTTAGAGTTCCCTTTATCCAAGCCCGGCTCGGGTTTTCCTGCCTGACTCGGAAACCAGAACGGGGCAAAACGTTATCGTCCCGCTGTCGGATTCTCACAGGTTTTGGATTCCGTATAAGGAGCCGCTCATTGCCACCATTTTCACTCCAGTCCCAGAGAGTGTAACAAGAGGATGTGTCTCCGTCCTCAGTGTCTTTGCAGCAGGGAAAGAGGGGTGGCGATTCCAGTGCTGTCTTGTGCTGCTCAGTCCAGTGTAGTGTTTTGTGCTGCATCAGTCCAGTCACAGTGGTGGTGTCCTCTGCTGCCATATGTCCAGTGCTGCTGTATAAGTCCAGTCCATTGCAGTGGTGCTGTGTTGTCCCGCATCAGTCAGTGGTGGTGTCCTTGTGCTGCTGTATAAATCCTGCGGTACTGCCGTATAAATCCAGTGATACTGCCATATATGTCCAGTGGTACTGCCATATAAATCTAGTCCAGTGGTGCTGCCGTCTAAGTCCAGTGGTACTGCCATATAATTTCAGTGATATTGCCGTATAATTCCAGTGGTACTGGCATATAAATCCAGTGATACTGGCATATAAATCCAGTCTAGTGGTACTGCCAAATAAATCCAGTGGTACTGCTGTATAATTCCAGTGATACTGCCATCTAATTCCAGTGGTATTGGCGTATAAGTCCAGTGATACTGCCATATAAATCCAGTCCAGTGGTACTGCCATATAAATCCAGTGGTACTGCCATAAAATTCCAGTGATACTGCTGTATAATTCCAGTGATACTGCCATCTAATTCCAGTGGTATTGGCGTATAAGTCCAGTGATACTGCCATATAAATCCAGTCCAGTGGTACTGCCATATAAATCTAGTGGTACTGCCATATAATTCCAGTGATACTGCTGTATAATTCCAGTGAAACTGCCATATAGTTCCAGTTGTACTGGCATATAAATCCAGTGATACTGCCACATAAATCCAGTCCAGTGGTACTGCCGTATAAGTCCAGTGGTACTGCCGTATAATTCCAGGGATACTGCCTTATAATTCCAATGGTACTGGCGTATAAATCCAGTGATACTGCCATATAAATCCAGTCCAGTGGTACTACCATATAACTCCATTAGTACTGCCGTATAATTCCAGTGATACTGCCGTATAATTCCACTAATACTACCATAAAATTCCAGTGGTACTGCCGTATAAATCCAGTGATACTGCCGTCTAAATCCAGTCCAGTTGTACTGCTGTCTAAATCCAGCGGTACTACCATATAATTCCAGTTGTACTGGCGTATAAATCCAGTGATACTGCTGTATAATTCCAGTGGTACTGCTGTATAAGTCCAGTGGTACTGTCCTGTGCTGTATATTATTTACTCTATTTAAAAGGGTTATTAATATTTAATCCAAATAATTTTTACAGGGTTTGACCTGTGTGGTGTAGGGATACGCTGTCCTGTGCCGCATATTGTGTTATATAAGTCCAGAAAAATAATGGAAATAAAAAATTTGTAGGATAAAATAGGTAAAGATCAAGAACCACTTCCTCCTAGTGCTGAAGCTGCTGCCACTAGTCATGATATAGATGATGAAATGCCATCATCGTCGTCTGCCAAGGCCTATGCACAATGTGATAGTAGAGGGCATGTAAACTCCAAAAAGCCAAAGTTCAGTAAATGACCCAAAAAAAGATATTTAAATGGTTTGAGGAAAAATGTAAACTTGCCAATATGCCATTTTCGACACGGAGTGGCAAGGAACGGCTAAGGCCATGACCTATGTTCATGACTAGGGGTTCAGCTTCACATGACGATGGAAGCCCTCATCCTCATGCTAGAAAAATTATGAGTTAAGCTGGCAAAAGCACAGCAAAGAACTGTGTGTTCTAAGATGGTATCACAAATCCCCAAGGAGAGTCCAAGTGTGTCGGCGGTTGCAATGCCTGACCTTTCCAACACTGGACGGGAAGAGGTGGCTCCTTTCACCATTTGCACGCCCTCTGCAAGTGCTGGAAGTAGCACCCACAGTCCTGTTTCTAATATTCAAATTGAAGATGTCACTGTTGAAGTACACCAGGATGAGGATTTGGGTGTTGCTGGCGCTGAGGATGAAGTTGACGATGAGGATTCTGATGGTGATGTGGTTTGTTTAAATCAGGCACCGGGGGAGACAGATGTTGTCCGTGGGATGAAGAAGCCCATTATGATGCCTGGGCAAAATACCAAATAAGCCACCTCTTCGATGTGGAATTATTTCTCCACAAATCTGAACATTAGGTGTCAAGCCGTGTGTTGCCTCTGTCAATCCGTAATAAGTAGGGGCAAGGACGTTAACCACCGAGGGACATCCTCCCTTATGTCACCTGCTGCGCATTCATCAGAAGTCATTGTCAAGTTCAGAGACTTTGGATAAGAGTGTAAGCAGTACACTGACACCTAATTCCCTTCTTCCTCTTCTACCCAAGCTCCTGCAAGCCACACCACCAACTCCATCAACGTCAACTTCCTCCTCAGTCAGTAACATCAGTAGTCCGGCAGGCCATGTCACTGGCAAGACTGAGGAGTCCTCTCCTAACCTGGATTCTGCCGGAGCATCCTTGAGTGGTACGCCTGCTGTTGCTGCTGCTGCTGTTGTTGCTGCTGGGAGTCATTCGTCATCCCAGAGGAGAAGTCGGAAGACCACTTGTACTACTTTAACTAAGCAATTGACTGTCCAACAGTCCTTTGCGAGGAAGATGAAATATGACAGCAGTCATCCTGTTGCAAAGAGGATAACTGAGGTCTTGACAGCTATGCTTGTGTTAGATGTGCATCCGGAATCCGCCATTAGTTCAGTGGGACTTAGAGAATTGATAGATGATGTGTTGTGTCCCCGGTACCAAATCCCATCTAGATTCCACTTCACTAGGCAGGCGAAACTGAGAATGTATAGAGACATCAGAAAAAGTGTCCTTAGTATTCTAAAAAATGCAGTTGTACCAACTGTCCACTTAACCACGGACATGTGGACTAGTGGAACAGGGCAGACTAAGGACTATATGACTGTGATAGCCCACTGGGTAAATGTATTGCCTCCTGCAGCAACAACAGCAGTAGTGGCACCAGTAGCACCATCTCGTAAATATAAACTCATTTCTAGGCAGGCTACGCTGTGTATCACCGCTTTCTGTAAGAGGCACACAGCTGACAACCTCTTACAGAAACTGAGGGACATTATCGCACAATGGCTTACCTCAATTAGACTCCTCTGGGGATTTGTAATATCGGACAACACCACCAATATTGTGCATGCATTACATCTCGGCAAATTCCAGCACGTCCCATGTTTTGCACATACAATTAATTTAGTGGTGCAGATTTTTTTTAAAAATGACAGGGGCATGCAGGAGATGTAGTCGGTGGCCCCAAAAATTGCGGGCCACTTTCGACATACAGCCACTGCATTCCGAATACTGGAGCACCAGCAAACACTCCTGAACCTGCCCGGCCATCACCTGAATTAAGGGGTGGTAACAAGGAGGAATTGAACACTCTATATCAGTGGTGGCCAACCTGTGGCTCTTTCTTTCTTCAAATGTGGCTCCTAACACACAAAGTCACATGACCACAACAGATCCGATAACCACTGCTCTCCAGAAAAACACGCAGCAGCACTACAGGGACCTAGAACTGAGGGAGCCAGGTACTAGAGATGAGACACCCACCAGCAAACAGAGGACACATAACGGGCTGCTGCTGAATTGGGGGAAGCTGAAGTGACACTTGAGGGTGCTGCCTGAAGTGACAGGAGGGTGCTGGCTGAAGTGAAACATGGGGGAGCTGAAATGTATTATGTGAATCTGGATTTTTCAATATATTTTATGTGGATCTGGCTTTTACAATTATTTTATGTGGAAGTGGCTTTTTCAATGTATTTTATACCAGGGGCATGGCCTAGAAGTCACAAGGTCACATTTCATTTTTGCATGTGCGCCTTTGGCTCGATGTCGGCTCTTTGATGTATCTAACACTTTTTTTTTGTCTCTTTGTCTCTGACTGGTTGGCCGCCCCTGCTCTATATGTTTCAGAAGATGGAGGAGCAGCAAAAGGCCATTCAAGCCTATACGTCTACCTGCGATATAGGCAAAGGAGGGGGAATGCACCTGACTCAAGCGCAGTGGAGAATGATTTCCGTCTTGTGCAAGGTTCTCCAACCCTTCGAACTTGCCACAGGTGAAGTCAGTTCAGACACTGCCAGCTTGAGTCACGTCATTCCCCTCATCAGGCTTTTGCAGAAGCAGCTGGAGAAATTGAAGGAGGAGCTAAGACAGAGTGATTCTGCTAAGAATGTAGGACTTGTGGATGGAGCCCTTCAATTGCTTTGCCAGGATCCAAGGGTGGTCAATCTGTTGAAATCAGAGCACTACATTTTGGCCACCGTGTTCGATCCTAGGTTTAAAGTCTACGTTGTATCTCTCTTTCCAGCAAACACACGTCTGCAGAGGTTCAAAGACCTGCTGGTGAGAAAATTGTCAACTCAAGCGGAACATGACCCATCAAAAGCTCCTCCTTCATTTTCTCCCGCAACTGGGGCTGCGAGGAAAAGGATAAGATTTCTGAGCCCACCCGCTGGCGGTGATGCAGGGCAGTCAGGAGTGAGTGCTGACATCTGGTCCAGACTGAAGGACCTGCCAATGATTACTGACACTGTCACTACATGTGATTCTGTCACCATTGAAAGAACGGTGAAGAATTATATGAGTGACAGCATCCAAGTAGGCATGTCAGACAGTCCGTACGTATACTGACAGGAAAAAGAGGCAATTTGAATGCCCTTGCACAAACTGGCTTTATTTTACCTAAGTTGCCCCCCTCCAGTGTGTACTCCAAAAGAGTGTTTAGTGCAGCCGGTAACCTTGTCAGTGATCGGCGTAGGACGTTACTTCCACAAAATGTGATGAAGATGATGTTCATCAAAATTAATTATAACTTCCTCCAGGAAGACCTTTACCAGCAATTGCCTCCAGAAAATACACAGGGACCTGTGATGGTGGATTCCAGTGGGGATGAATTAATACTCTGTGAGGTGGAGGATGTACACACTAAAAGGGGTGAGGAATCGGAATGAGGATGAGGTCGACATCTTGCCTCTGTAGAGCCAGTTTGTCCAAGGAGAGATTGATTGCTTCTTTTTTGGTGGGGGAAGTGTGCATGTCCTGTTTATACAACATAAGGGTGGGTGGAAGGGCCCAAGGACAATTCCATCTTGCACCTCTTTTTTTTCTTTGCATCATGTGCTGTTTGGTGACTAGTTTTTTTAAGTGCCATCCTGTCTGCCACTGCCATACAAGTCTGTGGGTTCTGCCGTATAAGTCCACGGGTACTGCCGTGTAAGTCCAGTCCAGTGGTGCTGTCTTATGCTGCATCAGTCCAGTGGTGGTGTCTTGTGCTTCCATAATTCCAGTGGTGGTGTCCTGTGCTGTATATTATTTACTCCAAATAAAAGATTTATATACATTACTTATATTATTATCCACCCTGTGTGGTGTAGGGGTATGCTCACCTGTGCTGCATATTATTATAATAGCTCCAAATAAAATGGTTATTATTATCCAAATTAATTTTACAGGCTTTGCCGTGTGTGTGTGTGTGTGTGTGTGTGTGGTTTAGGGGTAAGCTCTACTGTGCCACCAATATTGTGTGTGTATTACATCTGGGAAAATAGCTCTACTATGCCACCAATATTGTGCGTGTATTACATCTCGGCAATTTCCAGCACGTCCCATGTTGTTTGTGCTGCACACTTGTGTCGCTTAGCTTAGTCATCCAGCAACCTCATTGCACCTCTTTTTCTTCTTTGCATGATGTGCTGTTTGGGGCCTAGTTTTTTTTAAGTGCCATCCTGTCTTCCACTGCAGTGCCACTCCTAGATGGGCCAGGTGTTTGTGTCGGCCACTTGTGTCGCTTAGCTTATCCATCCAGCTACCTCATTGCCCCTCTTTTTCTTCTTTGTATCATGTGCTGTTTGGGGCCTAGTTTTTAAATCTGCCCCCCTGTCTGACACTGCAGTGCCATTCCTAGATGTGCCACTGTGCCAGGTGTTTTTGACACACACTTGTGTCGCTTAGCTTAGTCATACAGCCACCTCGGTGCAACCTTTTGGCCTAAAAACAATATTTTGAGGTGTGAGGTGTTCAGAATAGACTGGAAAATCATCCAGATCCAAAACCAAAACACGAAAAGGGTGGTTTTGGCAAAAACAATCCAGATCCAAAACACAAGCATGGAATGTGAACCAAAACCAAAACACGAAAAGTGACCTCCGCACATCTCTAGTCTTAAGTACCCTGGGCCCCCCCAATGCCTTAATCCTACTCTGACCTGTGGGAGCACTGACTCTGCACATCCCTGTTACTGTATGTCACACTGACAGCAGGGAGTCAGGAGTGATTCCCAGTGTAGCACAGTGACTGCCTTTGCACTTTTTCTTAAGAAGTTCTGACCTGTCAGGGATATTTATCCTTAATTTACTGCAGGCCCCTGCACATAGCGGGAAGCAGCATCAGGAGACCGGGGTCAAGAGCAGGAAGTCGGTGATCAGTTGACTGGAGTCACAGAGGAGCTCACTGGGTCACCGATCACCAGAAATTGGTGCTGTAGCTTGCTAGTGAATTTAGAAAAAAAAAATTACGGGTTTATTAGACACACATGGCTGATTACAGAAGCTGGCTCCCGACTCTGCTCTGCTTGTCAGACTATATAAGGAGCCAGGGAACCATGGACAACGCCATCTCAAAATGGTGTTGTCATCGCAGGGCTCCCTCCAGTATTTTTCACAATTTATTTTTAGCAAATCTGAGCAGATTACATTTTCCATTATGAGTATGTGAAATGCGATATGCTTACTAAAATATGAGAATTAAAGGGCTTGGAATAGTTCTTCGTGAAAGCCCTTTAATACATTTCAATAAAACGAAAATAATGTGAAAAGGTTGTGAAGACACACATTTTCACATTATTTTAGTAAAAATAAAATTGATAAATAGAGCCCTAAATGCAGTCAGTGTTCTCCAAATAGACATACAGTAAGTAAAATATTCTAAACCGACTCAAAATCGACTTATAACCATATGTCCTACTGCTCTCCTATGGGCAAAAACATGTCCCATGCACATTTAGACCGACAAACACCACCATTCAGGTGGTGATTTGCACAGCGAAGGAAAATGCACTGCATTGCAGAGCCTTAACTTACCAGAGTGCCCCACATGGTTGTCTCACTTTTTATAGGTATCACTATGAAGTTTCAGCCAATTGCACATGTTTTAGAAGTTACTGTAAACAGACATGGCTGTTATTAATTAATTTTTTTTCAATTTTGCGACAGTTTTGAGTTACAGGCAGTTTTCAAAATGACTGTTAGTAAATTAAATATTTGTATAGGTTTCTATTAAAAAGTACCAATGGTTCGTTCGATGGTTCATTTTAGTCTAAAGTCCATTTTTGAGTCGATTTTCAATTAGTTTTGGCAGATTGTCTCTGGGGGCAGCCCAGCACAGTCCAGCATATCTGGAGATGCTGGGCACGCCCCCAGAGTGACGATCTCGGGATCCCTGTGAGGTCACACCCCCTTTATATGCAGCCATGCCCCCCTTATATGTGACCACTGCCCTTTTTTGACACTCAGGGAGATCCAGGGTGTTCCCCATAATAACCGGATCCGATGACACCTCTGATATTTGTACATTTCATTAGGTGGAAAAATTGGTTTGTGAGGATTTGAGGTAAAGTCAGGAAAAAAGGGTTTTGGATTAGCAGATAAAACAGTGGAAATTTTAATATCAGAGGTTAACAATATATTGACTTACTGGCTGTATTTTAGGATATTTGCACTTATGCCCTATTGGACAAATATTGGAACTTATACATTATTTTCTCAGTTTTTGTATCCTGGAACTGTGGGCCTAATTCACTATGGATCGCTATTGAGGCTGAATTAGAAATTTTCTCAAACCTGCTACTGCTAAAAATTGCATGTGAAGAGCCGCCCAGAAAGGAAAAAAGATGCCCAACGATGTGTACACACAAGAGTATGCATTATCAGAATAGCAATGCACACGCACAGGGCTTCTAAGCACCCTAGGCATAATTTGAGCTTAATTCCCCCCTGTAGGGATGTAGGAGCCCGGTGAAACTGTGACACAGGACATGGGCACATGAGGATCGACATGGGGTCATGAGGTGGGTAGGAGGAAATGGGGGACACAGGACCTGGGGATATGAGGGGGTATGATACAGGACCTGGGAGGTGACACAGTACCTGGGCTCATGAGGGAGAGGAGGTGACACAGGGCCTGGGGACATGAGGGTGGAGAGTGTGAGAGGGGGACACAGAACCTGGGGACATGAGGGGAGGTGACACATGACAAGTACAGTACACATGAGGTGGAGAAGATGACACAGGACCTGGGGACATGAGGGTAGAGATAGGGATAGGAGGGACATGGGACCTGGAACATGGGGGTCACACAGGATATTGAGGGGTGGGGGGGTGACACAAGCCCTGGACACATTAGGGGGAAGGGGTGACACAGTACCTGGGAACATGAGTGGGAGAGGGTGACACAGGACATGGGTACAAGAATGGGGGATAGGGTAGGAGGGACACAGGTCCTAGGGACATCAGGGAGGAGGTGGGACACAGGATCTGGGTACATGGGGGAGGTGACACAAGACATTTACACATGAGGGGGAGAAGGTGACACAGTACCTGGGCACATGAGGATGGAGAGATGGAGAGGAGGGACACAGGAACTGAGGACATGGGGGGAGGTGACACAGTACCTGGGAACATGAGTGGGAGAGGGTGACATAGGACATGGGTACAAGAATGGGGGAAAGGGTAGGAGGGACACAGGTCCTAGGGACATCAGGGGGGAGGTGGGACACAGGATCTGGGTACATGGGGGAGGTGACACAGGATATTTACACATGAGGGGGAGAAGGTGACACAGTACCTGGGCACATGAGGGTGGAGAGAGGGAGAGGAGGGACACAAGCCCTGGACACATGAGGGGGAAGGGGTGACACAGTACCTGGGAACATGAGTGGGAGAGGGTGACAGAGTACATTGGGCACAAGATGGGGGTAGAGTAAGGAGGGACATAGGACCTAGGGACATCAGGGGGGAGAGGTACATAGGACCTAGGGACATTAGAGGGGGGGAGAGGTACGGGATCCGGTCTGAAGATCGACAGTGTCTAGGTCGACAATGTTTAGGTTGACCACTATAGGTCGACAGTCACTAGGTCGACATGGATGGAAGGTTGACAGGGTTTCTAGGTCGACATGTGCTAGGTCGACAGGTCTAAAGGTCGACATGAGGTTTTTTTTTAAAAAATTGGGGGGGGGGATTTTTCATACTTAACGATCCACGTGGACTACGATTGGAACAGTAAAGTGTGCCGAGCGAAGCGGTAGCGGAGCGAAGGCACCATGCGAGGGGACGCGGTGCACTAATTTGGGATCCCGGTCACTCTACGAAGAAAACGACACAAAAAAAACCCTCATGTCGACCTTTAGACCTGTCGACCAAGCACATGTCAACCTAGAAACCCTGTCAACCTTCCATCCATGTCGACCTAGTGACTGTCGACCTATAGTGGTCGACCTAAACATTGTCGACCTAGACACTGTCGATTTGATGAACCACACCCGAGAGGTACATAGGACCAAGGGACATCAGGGGGGAGATGTACATAGGACCTAGGGACATCAGGGGTGAGAGGTACAAAGATCTAGGAACATCAGAGGGGGAGGTAGACAGGACCTAGGGACATCAGGGGAGAGCTGGGACACAGGACCTCCGCTGGGAATGTCGGGGAGGAAGAGTGCATCAGGGGGATAGGATCCCGCACTGTGTTGGCGGTTCAGTGTTGTGTATGCTGAGGGTAGATTCTTACCTTCCCTCAGATTCGTTTCTCTTCCTCTGCCCAGTGACTATACTGCGCTGTGGGCGGCTCCAGTAAGGTACTGTTTGTCCGGCGGTTGGTGCTGGCAAGAATTCAGGACTCGGAGCTGAAAGCGCTGGCCGTGTACAGCTGCAGCTTCTGCGCAAGCGCAATACCACAAAGACGCCTGCTGGGAACCTGGAAGTTCCAGCGGTGGGTGACGCACTGTCCCTGGTGGCTGTCTTTCAACTCTGCGTCCTCTCTTGCTAGCACTGATCTCTATGGCTGGGAGTCACCTGTGCCTGACTCCCTGAGCAGCTGATGACACACTGCGCTTCTCCTATGTCCGCTGACCCCTAATCTAGAACAAGAATGTCTCTCTTTCAGAGACATCCTTAATTTTGATACCAGGCAGTCTCAGCGGGCTGCCCCATCAGGTCCCGGCGCCCATACGCAGCTGCTTAAAGCTGCCTAATGGAAGCGCCGTACCCGCATACACAAAAATCGAGCACGATCGACAGTTGCGGTCCATGCCTATTCAAATGGCTATTCAAAATAATGTGAATGCGGAATCCCTGGGCGGTAAGTTTTGCAGCACACGTGCAGCCTGCTGATAATAGCTCAGTACGTGCAATCTCACATTAGCAAATTATAGTGAATCAGGACCTGTATTAACATACCTCAGAACATTATATCAAGAGAAACAAGACTTTACGCTTAATGTAACAGTAGACTGGTGACTTAATGGAACACATTATGATTTTGAGCTACAGTATAGGGGACTGCACTTGAAAGCAGCCTACACATTGGACTCAGTTGCATATCACAATATGAACTAATCCACACACATAAGAAAATATGTAAAAACTGGATCACTTTCTATTAACCATTTCATAGAGGCCACTACAGTGGACAGCTGTTTTTAAGTCATTATCTCCTATAGAAACTATATTTTGACATCACTAGTGCATGGTGTCCTCTTCTTAGGAACTCTACCGAAATTAGAAGGTACAGTATGACACCTAGTGGCAGTTTTCAATTCTTACAAAAACAATAAGGTCAAATGAAATAGCTGAGAAAAGTTCACCAGCACCGAGCAGTTAATGGATTTCTGTCAAATATTTTTACTCAAAGATAGAGCAGGTGATAAAATAATTTTAAGGAAAGTAATGTGTAGGGCATAATATTGTAGATGTTTTGATAATATGCTCAATTTATTTTATTCACAGTATAAAATCCTATGTCCACTTCAATGGACATCATGCAAAATAAAGATCATAATGCATGCATGCTAGGCCTATCCTGGCATATAGGTCTAAACTACATATTTTCCTCATAGCCACATATTAACAGTTTTGACAGCTGATATGCATTATATGTATCATTATATGTTATCTTTGGTGGACGCTTTATTTTTTTCCAAAATGTTTTTATTGAAGTGAATGAAGGCAAATTATTACAATTCAAAATACATAAACATGTAATTAGATTACAGTTCAATAATAGCAATATAGGTGACAAAAAAGGATGCAGCACAGAGTCCAGAATTATCATGAGAAACGGTCAAAAATGAATAGGCAAGGTTCGAAAGCCATCCGTTTTCATTCTCTATTGACACCTTAAATTAAGGCCCTTTATGAGTATTATTTTTATTTTCTACAGACATCAATATCTTCCTGTAACAGAGTATGTGTTATGAGCCACGGCTGTGGCTCATTCCTGTTTTGCAGTTTTGTTCTGTATTTCATGTTATACTTCTGTTTATGTTCCCCGTGGGTGTCATGGGGTGCTCGGAGCTCACCCTTAAGGAGGGGATACTGTTATGAACCACAGGTAGTGGTTCATTCCTATTTTATGTTTATTTAGTTGTCTTGCATGCCAGGATTTCCCATTGCTCTGTTTTGGATTACTCTTGTCTGCTGCCGCTGGTGAGTCTGTGCAATTGCAGCTTGTTCCCATGTGTTCAGCCTCATCTGGCTGCTGATTGCATCTTGTCAGCTTAGTCGTGCAGCAGGCCAGCTGCAAGAGATAATTAATTAGGCCTCTCTGATATATGCTGGCTCACTGCAGTTAGCAGATGCTGATGATATTCCTTGGTTTGCAGTCTGCTTTAAGTTTGAGCTGGTTCCTGTCAGTCCCTGTGTGGATTCCTGTGTCAGTCCCTGTGTGGATTCCTGTGTCAGTCCCTGTGTTGATTCCTGTGTCAGTCCCTGTGTCTGATCCCGTGTCCTACCCTGAGTTCCAGTGGATTCTGCCTGTCCTCCAGTTCTGAAAGTCGGTGTCGGCAGCTTCCTGTTTGCCTATGTCAGTTGCAGAAAGTATCCAGTCCTGCTCAGGCCGGTTGTTCCTGTCCTCAGTGGTCCTGTACTCAGAGATTTGTCATCTTTTCCTGGAGTCTGACTGAGCACCTTTAACATCCTGTGGTGTTCGTGAGTCACGGCGCAGCCGTGTGTTGCGGCTTGTCCGCTTACTGTTTATTATTTAGTATATTTGTGTCCTGGAGCTTTTGCGGAGGATTCCGCTCTCCTTGATCCACTCTGGTATCCAGCGGTGCTGGATAGGAGTAACGGATCAGTGGATCTTTGGTTGTCCTTTTCCCTGGCGGCTAGTCCGCACATACCTTTTGATTTAGTTAGTTAGCTTGTAACCCCTGGCCTGGTTGCTTAGTCAGAGGGCCCCTTGTTATCACCCTGTCTCGGATTTCCCTTTGTCTCCCATTAAGACCTGAGGGGGCATCGGGGTTGGGCAGACATAATCCGCCCTTCGAACGCGGCTGCCATGGGCTCAAGCAACCATAGTCTCGCAGGGGATTTCTGATAACACGGGCGAGACAACGGAGTTAGGGCGCCAGGGGTTACTAGGCTTTCCTGCTCCCACAACCAGCATATCTTCCCAGTACTCTGACCTCAGCCATACGATCTCCTCTGGTCTGGAGTACGGGAATCATAACATTATCATCAGCCATACCACAAAAAAGAAATAAAACTTTTTTTTTTCTTTTTTGGCCCAGTCCAGTGTCTAGTTTAGAATCCAGTCCGGTGTTTAGAATCCAGTCCGGTGTTTAGAATCCAGTCCGGTGTTTAAAAAAAAAAAAAAAAAGTCTTGTTTTGTTTAGCAAAATTTAGTCTTGCCTTGTCTTGCCTTGCCTTGCCTTGCCTTGCCTTGCCTTGCCTTGTCTTGCCTTGTCTTGTCTTGTCTAGCTTTAAATCCTCCTATGTCTACTATGCAAGCCCTGCAGGCATCTCTCGCAGCCCTGAACTCTGTATTCAGTGCTTTGAGACCAGAGCGACTAGAAGTTTTGCAGCAATCCCTAAAGCAACTGCAAAACCTTCTGACTAAAATCTTGCTTATTTTGCCAGAAGTCGTTGAGAGTACATCTATCTCTAAAGAGACTCTTGTTCACAGTATGGTGACAAGAGAATCCTCTGGTTTAATTGAAGAGAAAAAGTTTAAAAGTTTTTTGCGGCCCAGGCTCTCAGAAGAGGAGCGTCTGTGTCGCAGAAACTTAAACTTATGCCTATATTGTGGGGGTTTAGGCCATTATCTGCAGACCTGTGAGTTGCGCAAGCCAAGGTGTGGTGACGAGTCTTGCCCTCTGGCCAGGTTGAGTCATGATACAAGACCTACTCCTGTCTCTACTGTGGCAGAGGTACTTGTCACACAACCCACACAAAAAAGCTCTCTGTCCTATGATTGGGGTCCTTGGGCAAGGGAGCCCCATTATAGATTCAGGAATCAAGAGAGAATGTTTCTCTCCTCTCTTGAGGTTCCTGTGGAAGCGGAGTTGCAAGTCCCTGGAGTGGTGCCCGTAGCCCAGGGTCCTGGAGTGGTGCCCGTAGCCCAGGGTCCTGGAGTGGTGCCCGTAGCCCAGGGTCCTGGAGTGGTGCCCGTAGCCCAGGGTCCTGGAGTGGTGCCCGTAGCCCAGGGTCCTGGAGCGGTGCCCGATGCCCAGAGTGCTGGAGCGGTGCCCGATGCCCAGAGTGCTGGAGCGGTACCCGATGCCCAGAGTGCTGGAGCGGTACCCGATGCCCAGAGTGCTGGAGCGGTACCCGATGCCCAGAGTGCTGGTGCGGTACCCGATGCCCAGAGTGCTGGAGCGGTACCCGATGCCCAAGCTTATAGAGGGACATCAAATATTGTAGCTCAGGTTTCCATACCAGAAGGGGTCTCAGAAGCTGTTACCCCAGGTAGGGACTTGAGGAGCGCAACCTCAGAAAGGGTATCTAAAACCATAGTTCTTGAAGGGAACTCGAGAAGCAAAACCCCAGAAGGGATCTTTGAAGTAATATCCCCAAGTGGGGTCTCGAGAGACGCAGCCCCAAAGAAGGGTCTAGAAGTCGCTTCCCCAGGAAAGAACTTAAGAAGCATAGCATTAGTGGAGGATCTGAACGTTATTGCTTCAGCAAAAGTCCCGGAAGTCATAGTCCCGGGAGAACTTTCGATTATTATCGACTCAGAGAGGGAGGCCGATGGCCCGATCCCAGTCAGGGAGGCGAACGACCCGGTCCCAGTAAAAGAATCCGAGGTGCTGGCTCCAGCGGGGTTCCCGGAGGCCACTGCCCCAGCGGGGTTCCCGGAGGCCACTGCCCCAGCGGGGTTCCCGGAGGCCACTGCCCCAGCGGGGTTCCCGGAGGCCACTGCCCCAGCGGGGTTCCCGGAGGCCACTGCCCCGGGTGGGGTTCAGAAAGTCACTGCCCCGGGTGGGGTTCAGAAAGTCACTGCCCCGGGTGGGGTTCAGAAAGTCACTGCCCCGGGTGGGGTTCAGAAAGTCACTGCCCCGGGTGGGGTTCAGAAAGTCACTGCCCCGGGTGGGGTTCAGAAAGTCACTGCCCCGGGTGGGGTTCAGAAAGTCACTGCCCCGGGTGGGGTTCAGAAAGTCTCAGCCCCGGGTGGGGTTCAGAGAGTCTCAGCCCCGGGTGGGGTTCAGAGAGTCTCAGCCTCGAGTAAGGTCAATAGTGACCAGGTCCTAGCAAAGCACTCCAGTCAGTCAAATGAGAAGGAAACAGATCCTGACTCTGATATCTCAACATCCATAATCTTTGATGGGGACTTAGCCCAATTTCTGGCGCTTTACAAACACTATTACATTATTATGTTGTCTAGACCATTTCTGGGCATCACTCCAGAGAACCTTGTGCTCTATCTTATTTATTCTTTTAGAGGAGAGCCTTTTGAGTGGGCGACCAGCCTAATGAAAGCTGAAGATCCCATTCTTCAGGATCCCCCAGCATTCAGTGATGCAATTATTAAAAGATATGGTTCCAAAGAAATTGGTTCAGGTTCCTCTAAGTCACCCGTCTTGTCTGCTGAGAGTCCACAAAATACTGTAAACTCGGCACAGGAGTCTCAGCCCGTTGTTGTGACTGCAGGATGTGCTTTTCTGACTACTTCTTCTAATAATAGTACTTTACCAGAAAGTTCAGCTCCCAAGGGTAAGAGACCTGTTTCTGATTTGAACGCAGCCTTGCTGGGTGGTACCATCAGTTCAGACAATGTTTGGGGAATTACCTTGGTCAGACCTAAAGAGCTTTGTAAAAAGAAGAAGAAGAAAAAGAAATAATTTTTTGACTCTTGCCTTGATAAAAAAAAAAAAAAAAAGATTTTTTTCCCCTTGTCTTGTGTCCAGTGGCCACCATCAAGGGGAGGGCACTGTTACAAGCTGTGGTTGCAGCTTGTTTCTGTTTTCGGGTCTGTTAGACCAATGTGTCAGGTTTTTTTTTGTATCCCTTGTTCTGGATAGTCTGAATTTTGGGGTCTTTTGACCCCTCCTCAAGGGGGGGGTACTGTTATGAGCCACGGCTGTGGCTCATTCCTGTTTTGCAGTTTTGTTCTGTATTTCATGTTATACTTCTGTTTATGTTCCCCGTGGGTGTCATGGGGTGCTCGGAGCTCACCCTTAAGGAGGGGATACTGTTATGAACCACAGGTAGTGGTTCATTCCTATTTTATGTTTATTTAGTTGTCTTGCATGCCAGGATTTCCCATTGCTCTGTTTTGGATTACTCTTGTCTGCTGCCGCTGGTGAGTCTGTGCAATTGCAGCTTGTTCCCATGTGTTCAGCCTCATCTGGCTGCTGATTGCATCTTGTCAGCTTAGTCGTGCAGCAGGCCAGCTGCAAGAGATAATTAATTAGGCCTCTCTGATATATGCTGGCTCACTGCAGTTAGCAGATGCTGATGATATTCCTTGGTTTGCAGTCTGCTTTAAGTTTGAGCTGGTTCCTGTCAGTCCCTGTGTGGATTCCTGTGTCAGTCCCTGTGTGGATTCCTGTGTCAGTCCCTGTGTTGATTCCTGTGTCAGTCCCTGTGTCTGATCCCGTGTCCTACCCTGAGTTCCAGTGGATTCTGCCTGTCCTCCAGCAGCTTCCTGTTTGCCTATGTCAGTTGCAGAAAGTATCCAGTCCTGCTCAGGCCGGTTGTTCCTGTCCTCAGTGGTCCTGTACTCAGAGATTTGTCATCTTTTCCTGGAGTCTGACTGAGCACCTTTAACATCCTGTGGTGTTCGTGAGTCACGGCGCAGCCGTGTGTTGCGGCTTGTCCGCTTACTGTTTATTATTTAGTATATTTGTGTCCTGGAGCTTTTGCGGAGGATTCCGCTCTCCCTGATCCACTCTGGTATCCAGCGGTGCTGGATAGGAGTAACGGATCAGTGGATCTTTGGTTGTCCTTTTCCCTGGCGGCTAGTCCGCACATACCTTTTGATTTAGTTAGTTAGCTTGTAACCCCTGGCCTGGTTGCTTAGTCAGAGGGCCCCTTGTTATCACCCTGTCTCGGATTTCCCTTTGTCTCCCATTAAGACCTGAGGGGGCATCGGGGTTGGGCAGACATAATCCGCCCTTCGAACGCGGCTGCCATGGGCTCAAGCAACCATAGTCTCGCAGGGGATTTCTGATAACACGGGCGAGACAACGGAGTTAGGGCGCCAGGGGTTACTAGGCTTTCCTGCTCCCACAACCAGCATATCTTCCCAGTACTCTGACCTCAGCCATACGATCTCCTCTGGTCTGGAGTACGGGAATCATAACAGTATGGTGTAGAGTAGTATAACACGCACATGGGGGAGTGCAGGGCCGGATTAAGCCTTGTGGGTGCCTGAAGCACTTAAGACGGGGGTGCCCTGGTGGAGGGGGTATATTAGATTGTGCATACCTCTCAACATGACCCATTCTGGAAGGGACAAAATGCTCTCTACCTGGACTTCCCTTTTAATATATGTCGGGCATCACATGTGTTGAACTATTTCATTAATAAAAAAGGTATTTCAACAAAAATGATTACAATCATAAATTAAGACGGAAGTCTAGTGATGTCAGTGTGCTTGGGCTGGGGGCCCCTTGACAGGGGGTGGCCAGGGGTACAGTATGCCCTGCATCACCCCCCTTAATCTGGCTATGGGGGAGTGTATCTCATGGATAGGTGTGTGGCAATGTACCCACACAAAGTGCAACAACAGAAGATGGTACAGTACATTTGGGTGTTCTTTCGCTTTCGTGATGTGACTTGTGTAAATGCATGACTGCTGTACTGAATGTCTTGATTCAGTGTCAAGAATTAGGGCCTAATTCAGATTTGTAAGTAAACTCGATGGTTTAAAAAATCGGAAATTTAGGGGTCTGCACAGGCACAAGACCTGTTCTGCATATGTGAAGAACAGGTCTTGTGATATTGCTTGCGGCCCCCAGTCAGCAGCAGCATTATTGCCATGCTGCAGCATTTGAGGGTAGAGCATAGGCAACCGGCATTGGTCTTCAAAACTGGATGAGAGCCACCCCTGTTTTGTAGGTGGGCCGGGTCCAGGGTCTGTGTCATTGGATTCCGACTTTCTGGACCCAGATCTCTGGATCCTATGACCAGTCTAAGTATACTTTTTGAATCAATGTTGATCTGAGGCTGTTTCCTCACATGGAGCACTGAGGTCTCCCAGATGCATGCAGGAGCCGTCTATCTCCTACAAACACCTTTTGCTTCACTTGCATTTTATTTGTATAGAATTACACAGCCGCTTCCCTGCAGCTGTGCGCTTCCTTACAAATCTGAATCAGGTCCTCAGTTGGGTTTCTAAGCATCCATTGCTCGAGAATTGATCAATGCTTGCTCTATGGAAAAAGATTGAAGAGGAAGACCAAGTGAGACATCACTTCCATTGAACAGCAAGGCCATGTCTGACTCACACACACACACACACACACACACACACACACACACACACATATACACAGCAACTGTAAGAAGTTTACACACTCCTGGCAACAAGCATTACACCCAGAGCATGAAACCCCTGGCAACAAGCATTACACACTCCTGGCAATGAACATGACACCCAGAGGATGAAAACCCCGGCAACGAGCATTACACACCCTGGCAATGATCATGAAAACCCCTGGCAATGAGCATGAGACCCAGAGCATGAAACCCCTGGCAATGAGCAGGTAGTTTAAAAGTAATTAGAAGCCTTACTGTGGGGCATAATATGAAACTTGCATTGTGGTGTGTGGCATAATGTATCATGGGCATTGTGGTGTGTGTTGCATAATGTATCACAGGCATTGCGGTGTGTAGCATAATTTATCACGGCATTGCGGTGTGTGGTATTGTATATCAGAGGCATTGCGGTGTGTGATATACTGTATCACGGGCATTACGCTGTGTGGCATAATGTTTTATGGGCATTGCGGTGTGTTTCATAATGTATCATGGGCATCGTGGTGTGTGGCATAATCTTTCACAGGCATCATGGTGTGTGGCATATTGTGCAATGGGCACAGTGTGTAGTATAATGTGTAATGGGCATTACGGTGTGTGGCATAATGTGTAAGGGCATTACTATAAGGGGGAAAAATGGCAAATAATGTAAGGGGCATGAATCAGGATTTTATTTTTACTGTGGTGGCTAACGTCTGGGCATGCAGGTTGCAAAACTGGGGTATAAGGTAGTCTATTCCTGCAATTCCACACCCCTCGCATTGAGCCATGCCCAGTTCAGTGAGGCTACGCCCCTTTTTCCGGAGCATGCGCCGACAAAACTTTACTTTTTAAATGGCAATGTGGTGGTGGTGGTGGTGGGAGGGATGCTGGAAACTTTTTTGGCTTGGGGAAGAAAAATTTCTAGTTATGCCACTGCATCTGCATCTGATCAACCCAAGTATTACATAGTGTGTACCTTTCTTTAGAGGTTCAAGGACATTGAAATTAAAGCACAACTGTGCTTAAATCATATATTATATATCTATTGATATATTCAATGGAGCTATGGAGCTAATGCTTATGTGTAAATAGAAGTGAATATTGCACAAAAGAAATATGCATGGAAACATAGTGTATATCTGCACATATGTAGAGCTGTATGCCTCTGTAATGCCAACATGTGCATCTGATTTACTACTAGTCATAATCATGAGCATGTACAAGGATCTGCCTCCTAACATATACAATATATATGAGTTAATATATATATATGAGTTAATATAAATATATATATATATATATAGAGAGAGAGAGAGAGAGAGAGTGAGTGAGAGAGAGCAGCAGGAGGGTGTACGGCACTCACAGGTCTTCAAATTACAGCATAGCCGTTTTAAATGATCAGCATAACGCTGATTATTTAAATGCTGATCGACGCTGATTGGTCACCATTGGGGACCAATGACATCACAGGCTGCAACACATGCTGTCAGGCGCTATTGTCATGGAGGCCCACCGAGCGCGTTCAAGCAGCGCTGAAAGGAAATATTAGAGAGAAACAAAAAGTGTTGATTTAAAAAAATCCACCAGGTGGCAGCAGGAGAAAAGGAGACTACAGATTCATGAGAGGAATATTGGTATTCATTCCGAGTTGATCGCTAGCTGCATTCGTTTGCTGTGCAGCGATGAGGCAAAAAAGCATCACTTCTGCGCATGCGTATGCGGCGCAATGCACACGCGTACTGTAGTATTAATTCTCAGAGAGCCATTGGAAATAGCGCCTGAAAGCGTGCGTCGCAGCCTGTGACATCATTGGTCCCTGACGGCGTTGACATGGTGCATGGTGGAGGGCGGTCTGGTGGTGTTTCTTCCTGTCTCTTGAGGTTATAAGGTAAGATTATGTTGTTGCTTATTGTATGTCCTTACAAAATGTTAAGTAATTAAAATGAAATGTTGACCAGCAAAGCAGTGTTATGCTGATCATTTAAAATGGCTATGCTGTGATTTGAAGACCTGTGAGTGCCGCACACCCTCCTGCTGCTCTATTGGATTTTCTTGCAGGTACCTGGGCATTGAACTTTGTAATTGAAAGTGGAGTGCTGGTCATTGACTAAAAGCATATATATACATATATATATATATATATATATATATATATAGATATATAGATATATAGATAGATAGAGAGAGAGAGAGAGAGACAGAGTGGTGTAGTATGTCTGACCACCGGTCAGCATACCGATGCCGGGATCCCAGCAGCATACCGACGCCGGGATCCCAGCGGGGAGGGGCGAGTGCAGCAAGCCCCTTGCGGGCTCGCTGTGCTTGCCACGCTGCGGGCTCGGTGGCTACCTGTGGTCACCATGGGTTCTATTCCCACTCTATAGGTGTCGTGGACACCCACGAGTGGAAATAGTCCCTGTTGGTCGGCATGCCGACCATCGGGATAGTGAGGGGGCAGGATGACGGTGGAGGTCATGCGACTGTCGGTCACCCGACCGCCGGTCACATGAATACCATATATATATATATATATATATATATATATATAGGGCATAGTTGCAGACTTCTCGGCTGCTCTCTCCGGGAGAGAGCAGACGGTCGGCTCAGCAGGGGGGGAAGGGGGGCAGTGAGGTGACGTGACAGGGGGGCTGTCCAGAGGCGGAACGGGGCGGACCAGAGGCGGAATGGGGTGTGGCTTCTGGTTCACGTCATTTAAGCCCCCCCCCCCCCCGCTGTGTAATGCCGCGATTACCGGCATTATACAGCAGGGGGCGTGGTTACAATGATGCGATTCAACAAGAATCGCGTCATCGCCTGCCCGGACCGCCCACTTTACTCGCTAAGTGGGCGGCGGGCAGGGGGTGACCCCGGGAAATCGGGAGACTTGCCTGCTCTTCCGGGGGGTCGGGAGGGTCACACGTTTTTCGGGAACCTCCCGGCCATTCCGGGAGGGTAGGCAAGTATGATATAGGGGCCTTGCTACCTCTATGTCTGTTTGTTATTTCCCAGTTTTGTTCTGTTACTGTTGTTCCAGTTGTAAAGAGCAACAGAGTATGCTGTGCTATATAATAAACTGTTAATATATAAATAAATAAAATATACACACTCAAGTACACACACATATGCATGCTTATATGCTGGTCTTTATAGATAGCATATATGTGAAAACTTCCTTGAGAGAAAACCCTTACTCTCCCATGTTCCAGTTGTCAATGTAGCTGTGATGAATATGCATTTGACTCTGCACTCTCATAGCTGCATGCACAGTGCTTCTAACCATACACACAGAGCCGGCCATAGGCATAGGCAAACTAGGCAATTGCCTAGGGCATTTGATATGCCTAGGGGCATCAGCAGCTTTTGCTGATTAAAATGATATGCAGCATGCCTATATTCTGTATGTAGCATTTCATATGCAGACACAGCCACAGTCTCACACAGTATATAGGCATGCTGCATATCAGTTTAATCAGCAGAAGCTGATTGTGCATCCTAGCCACATAGCAATGCAAATAAGATGCATTTTCATTAAAAAAAGGTGCCCAACGTTAGCATTGAGGCAAGATTTGTGAGGACACATCTGTATCCAAGCAGAGGCAGAGGTCACAGTGTTAGTGGAAGTGTGAGTACTGTGTGCATGTGAGTGGGTTGGTTGTGCAGTAGTGTTCGGAATATGTGTAAGGAGCATTATGTGTGTCATGTAAAAATGCATTAATAATGTGCAACATATGTGTAAAGGGCCACTATATGTGTCATTATGTGTATAAGGGCATTAATAATGTGTGGCATATGTGTAAGGGGCACTATGTGTGTCATTATGTGTATAAGGGCATTAATAATGTGTGGCATATGTGTAACAGGGTACTATTGTATGTGTGTCATTATGTGTATAGGGGCACTAATAATGTGCAGCAAATGTGTAGGGGGCACTATGTGTATCATTATGTGTGTAAGGGCATTAATAATGTGTGGCATATGTGTAAGGGGCACTATGTGTGTCATTATGTGTATAAGGGCATTAATAATGTGTGGCATATGTGTAACAGGGTACTACTGTATGTGTGTCATTATGTGTATAGGGGCACTAATAATGTGCAGCAAATGTGTAGGGGCACTATGTGTGTCATTATTTGTATAAGGGCATTAATAATGTGCGCAATATGTGTAAGGAACATTATGTGTAAAAGGGCATTAATAAAGGTTGTCATAATGTGTAAGGCGCATTATGTTTATAAGGACATTAATGTGTCTCATATGTGTAAGGGGCATTGCTGTGTGGAATTATGTGTATAAATGCATTACTAATGTGTGGCATTATGTGTATAAGGTGCTTTACTATGTGGCGTTGCCTATAGAAAGGGCACTACTGTGTCATCTAATGTGAATAAAGAGCAAGAAGGTGTGGTGTAATGTGAATAAGGAGCAATTCAGTGTGATGTAATGTGAATAAGGGGCTTTACTGTGAGGAGTAACGTTTATAAGGTAAAGTGATACTACTGTGGGATGTAATATGAATTATGGACACTATCGCAAGATAAAATGTGAATAAAGTTGCAGCACAGTGTGGCGTAATTGGTTACTATTGTGTGGCCATGCCCCTTCCCAGCAAGAAGATGCCCCTTTTTGGGCTGTGCGTCAAATATACGAACTGTTCCTATTTAAAATATAGGGGGTACAAGGACTGCTATGGGTGAGAGGTGATGGTGCTGGGAAAGAGGTGCAAGGTCAGAGGCAGAGGTGCTAGAGGGCACCAGCCAAAATCTTGCCTAGGGCATCATATTGGCTAGGGCCGGCTCTGCATACACAGTGCAATTTCATGCAAGATACACTATGCAAATGCACATTCAACTCTACAACAGCCTTAATATACTTTTATGGTTGACACCAAGGAACTGAAAACATGAAAAAGTCATATTGAAGTTGACCCTAACCCGTATTTCAGACATTGGAAGGAGGTCAGAAGGTAGTAAGGGTGCTCAGCTTTTACATTTCATTTACAAGCTGGGTGATAACAAGGAGGAAACCGATAAGGATGAGTATGTTCAACAATGAATTACAGACAAGTTTCTGTTAACTGTATCAAAACCTTCTTAGCTAACCTCCCGTCTGATGCGGTGATTATCAGTGCTTAGTACAATCCCTGTGAAAATACCTTTTTTCCTGTGTTGTATGTCCACCTAATCCTCACTAGAAATTGTGAATTGGACCCTTTGTGATTTGTGTATTAGAGTGCCAATTCAGAGCCGTATTGAGTATGTACCCCGGGCCCCCTAAAACTGTGGGGCCCAGGGTACATACCCCCTGGGTCCCCTGCCCAGGGGGTACCTACCCGGGGCCCCACAGTTTTAGGGTCTCCCCCGGCTGGAACAGCTCTGTCCCAGCTCTGAAGCTCTCCCTGTCCTGCCAGCAGCAGCTACTGTGTGTGTGCTGGCTGGTCTGTGGTGTTGCAGGGAGGTTGCTGCCGCAGTTTCTTTTGCCTGTGCAGGTGTGTGGGGGAGAGTGATTACACTGATCGCTCCCCTCTCTGAATATACCCTTAGCTGAGGGCCAAAATCTCACAAAAAATAACAAGTCCTGTAATTTGTATAAGGGGGCGTGGCCACATATCCGACAATTAGGCCACACCCACAAACCCACAGCGGGCACAGCAATGAGATAGGGCTCCCCTGTCTCAATTGCCCTGGGCCCACGAAGTAATAATCCGGCCCTGTGCCAAGTATATTGGCAGAAAGAGGACTGATATGGATAATTGAATGAACAAAACGGAAGCTGGATGTCATTTTGATTTAGTGCTAAAAGAAAACTGTTGTTTTAAAAGTAATTTATATGTTTGCAAAGAAACTTTAATTTTACTAGGAATTAAGGAAGTTAGTCTACGTGCACAGTATTTTATAGACTGCGGTTAGCTAATATCCTATAGAAAATGGAAGTCAAGAAAATGATGGTGAAAGGTAAAAATGTTTTTTTTTTATATGAGTAAGTCATAATCATAAGATATTGAGATAATGAATTGGAAATCACCCACAAAGGGAGTAGATCAATTATAATATAGTCCAATATTTGATATGTGATTGGTGTATAATATGATTGGCCTGTTAATTTGATTGGTTTATGTAATACTGTTATTAATGTATATAAGATTAAATCAATATGTTTGTCTTCAGTTTACAATATATTTTATTGTGTTCTCCTGTGTACGTTACACAAAATAAATCTAGCAAAGAAACTTAATTGTTCTTCAGTTACTTATTGATGGTATATCAGTTTTATATACAGTATGTATTAATTAGTGGAGGGATAGCACTTTAGAAGTCTTGGCCATGCTACATAATGAGAGCATTGCATTGCCAGGGACTTCTGCTTCCATCCTTTGGTTGTGAGCAGCGCCAATGTGTGTAGGCATGTCACTTTTTTTGGGGGGGAGGGGCAGGGGGGGGGGATTTTACATTTGTTTTCCAATTAAACTAGGAAGACTAAGAAAAACTGTCATTTATTTTCTTCTATTAAATTTTATTTGTGAGTATGTTTGTTTTATTTACTTATGAAAGACCATGGTCTTAGGCTGGGTACACACTAGGTGATATGTTTTCCAATCCACAGATGGGACCAACATATCGTACACATTGGGAAGTGTGTACCAGGGACATGCAGTCAAGGGAGGCAGGGGAGGCAGTGCCTCCCCTGTCATAATGACTGCAGTAATACAAAGAAGATATTTATAACACGTCCTGTGTCATAATTATCCTCTTTGCATTTTTCTAATCATATTTGCTGTGTGGAAACACAGCCAACGGTGGGTGGGAGGCAGCTGAGAGCGCTGCCTCCCACTGACAATGGTAAAGTGTCCGAGCTGGGGGGCGGGCAGGGGGTGTGGCCAAACGGAGGGCAGGAAAAGCCCATTGAAAAAACATGCAGTAGAGGCAGCAGCTTGATCTGCCTCAGTGACAGGGGAGTGCCTGCATCCCACCTCAGAGCCCGCCCCTGTCAGTGAGGCAGATTTGTTTGACCAGTGACTGTGACTGTTTCCTGATGCACTCTCAGTGCTGAGTCCGGATCTCACTCTCTCCAGGTGCTGGTCGTTTTACAGATGGTGAGGTGAGCTGTCAGGGTGCACTACAGCATGGGTAGCACTGTTATCAGGGGGGAGTGGGGACCTCCGGTTTCCTGCACATGGCTACTATAGCCACGGACAGTAGGGTCAGGCTGCTGCTGTCAGGGCTATGGCTGGAGCAGGCTGCATGTCACTGTCTTCTCCAGCCTTTAGTTTCCCAGCCCTCAGCTGCTGCCTGTGGATGTGTGTTACTGATACCTCCTCCATTCCCACACACATGCAGCAGCAGCAGCACAGCCCTGGCTGGGGGTGGGAGGAAGACGGATGCTGGGGCTTTTTACTTGTTTTTCTGTACACTGGAGTACTCATTAATTTCTTATATTTGTACTCCGTTCTTTTCTGTTCCAGTTTTTGTTTGGTCACTGGCACTGCAAGTCCTGAGTAACGGGCCCTACACACTGGCCGATTACACTAAAATATATTTCAGTGTGTATTTACCAACGATGAACGATGTGCGACCCCGCGCTCGTTCATTGTTGGTGCCATGTCGTTTATGCGTGCAAGCCAATATGGACAATATTGTCCATATTAACATACAGGGCTATGGGGCCGGGTGACGGGGGAGTGAAGAAACGTCACTCCCCCATCACCCCCCCTTGCCGCCGGGGCATTCGTCGGCCGTATCGGCGGTCAGGCACCTCGGCTGAAAATCGTCCAGTGTGTAAGGCCCTTAAGTGTTGTGAAGATGTTGTAAAAACGGATGGTACAGTATATTATAAGAGTTAAATATAAATGCTGCAATATGGCCTGATTTGGCCTGGTCACCTACTGTACTGTATGTCAAGCTCACTGGTAGGGAATGCGGTTAGTTTACTGACAGTCGGGATCCTGCCCTCCGCCACAATGCTGTTGCCAGAAATCCGATTTGGTCATGATACAGACGTCCAAACCCCGACAGTTGGCGTCCCGACCTATGTAAGTATAGTGGCACCGATAGTTTTAGGGTCAGCAGGGTTAGTTTAGCCTCCCCTCCCCCCAGGTTAGGCTGCAGGGAGGGGGGTTAAGCACCCACGGAGAGGGTTAGGGTAGCGCTGCGGGGGAGGGAGAGTTAAGTTTAGTCAGCGGGAAGGGGGGTTAGGTTTAGGCAATGCTGCAGGGATGTTAGGGTTGGGCACTATAGGGGCAGGTTAGGGTTAGGCTGCGTGGGGAGGTTAGGCTGCATGGAGGAGCGTTAGGCACCCACGGAGAGGGTTAGGCTGCAGGGAGGGGGTTTAGGCACCCACGGAGAGGGTTAGGCTGCGTGGGAGATTAGGCAATGCTGCACAGATGTTAGGGTTAGGCACTATAGGGGGAGGTTAAGGTTAGGCTATGGGATTGGAAAGGGAGGATTAAGGGGTAGGGGAGAGGGGATAATACCCCCTAGCTGTATGTTGGTGTAAATCAAGTTCTGTTATTAGCCAGTGCCTCCCCAATCATTGACCTCACCGCACGTCACTGGTGTGTACCTACTACCACGTGCTCCCATCTGCCGGCATGTCAGTAGTCCCATCTGCTGTGCTGCATAGCCGATGGGATGACCCACTGGCCAACATCATGCTGCTGAATGTGGCCATGAACAATATAGCCAAAGATTGTGTGCCATATTGTTCAGTGTGTATGGCCGACTTACATCTCAGCCCATCAGTCTTGCCGTCTTCTGCGATCCCTAGATCATTTAATGTGTACCCAGCCTTAATGATCTTGAGCTCTTATTTATTTATTTAGTTAGTTACTTATATAGCACACACTTCTTCTGCAGCACTCCATTATACTGGTGCTGTGACGAAAGTTGCCATGGTTGGTAATCACTTGGACTGGGGGCACACTGTTTTTGTTCCCACTTTTCCTCTGTAGAGGCACCAGATTTACGCTTACCAGCCTTGGATACTTATTACTGAGGCAGGATTTCCATTTGCTTGTGGTCTTCCTAGTTTAGTTTTAACTAGCCTAGATCCCCTTGTAGCTGGTTAAGAATTTAGGGAAGACACATTGCCCTTATTATTGTTTGTAAAGTGGGGTTAAACCACATCTGAGATTAAATCCCACTAATAATGCAATTACATTCTGCATAACACACCGCGGGACAACATGCATGCATATATAGTTGGGTGAGTAGGTGAAGTCACTTATGTGTACCAAGCTCCAAGTCTTGAAATAGTTTTATGTTTAGGAGCTTCTTTTATTGCTTTGCATATTCTACAGTAGGAAATCTCCCAGCTTGTTCCTAAAACAGGATGAAGTCTGGACCTCCAGTGGAAATATTGCTGGTAGGCTTTGTCATCACTGTCCAACTTTAAAATATATGTGGCCAGTTCCTGGGCTGTGGAGAAGTCATCTACATGAATAAATGAGTCTTTGGGAATAAAACGCTCATAATTTTCACGTGAAGGGCCCATAACAACTGGTACAATACCAAATGTGAAGGCATTAAACCACAGTTTCTCTGTAATGTAGTCTTCATATATTGAGTTTTCAAAGGCCAGATAAAATTTGTACTTGGAAAGTGTTTGCTGATGTTCATTTCTGGGCAGAGGTTTATGGTGTCTTCCATATATGTCAATGGATAAAAAATTCTTAAGCTGCTCATAATAATGCACCCTCCTAGAGTTTGGGTTCCAGTTACTGACTGCCCAGGCCACCAGTTTAGTCTTTGGAGGAATAGTGAAGTTTTCGTCTTCCTTATTCTCTTCCAACCATCCATAAGGAGAGAATATATCAGAGTCAGCTCTGTAGGACATGGTCAGATTGATGAGATTGTCCATAAAGTGCAAGTTTGGGCTGTTAGATGGAGATTCCTTGTTAAACCATACCCAGTACTGATATTGTGGTCTTGGCATATGGGGTAAATATTTTTCAGAGTGGAATATAGTCCTATGATGGATAACAACTGCATCAGCAGAAGAAAACAATGTTCTGTTAGCTGTATAGAAGCATCCAGTAATATTAAGATAGGATGGACATTCATTAAGTGGAAATTTTCTACCTAATGGCCAAGTCCATAGAAGGATAATTCGAGTATGTTCTGTAGGTTCTTGTGTAGTTACTACATATTCATCTGCATCAATAATTGCTGAGTGACTTACATTATTATAGAGTGTAAACAAAATGGCTGCAAAACACAACTGCGCAATACATATCTTAAAAGATTTCTTCACAGATAATGTTTTCCACGAACACTCCATTTAATTACGTAGAACAACTGTAAGTTTTATTTGAAGAGTAGATGTTTCTCACAATTTTCATTACTGTTGAGGAAATAAAGAAACCATGATAATTATGTGAATTAGCTTTTTCCAACAAGATGTACTTATTTCTAAGATATATTAATGAATACTATATGTTAGCTGTTATGATTCCCGTACTCCAGACCAGAGGAGATCTTTATGGCAGAGGTCTGAGTACTGGAAGGATATGCTGGTACGGGAGCAGGAAAGCCTAGTAACCCCTGGCGCCCTAACTCCGTTGTCTCGCCCGTGTTATCAGAAATCCCCTGCGAGACTATGGTTGCTTGAGCCCATGGCAGCCGCGTTCGAAGGGCGGATTATGTCTGCCCAACCCCGATGCCCCCTCAGGTCTTAATGGGAGACAAAGGGAAATCCGAGACAGGGTGATAACAAGGGGCCCTCTGACTAAGCAACCAGGCCAGGGGTTACAAGCTATCTAACTTAAACCAAAAGTATGTGCGGACAAACCGCCAGGGAAAAGGACAACCAAAGATCCACTGATCCGTTACTCCTATCCAGCACCGCTGGATACCAGAGTGGATTTGTGGGAGCGGAATCCTCCGCAAAAGCTCCAGAACACAATAAACTAAATAATAAATAGTAGCGGTCAAGCCGCAACACACGGCTACGCCGCGACTCACGAACACCACAGGATGTTAAAGGTGCTCGGTCGGACTCCAGGAATAGATGACAAATTCCGAGTACTGGATCACTGAGGACAGGAACAACCGGGTTGAGCAGGACTGGAAACTCTCTGTAACTGACACAGCAAACAGGAAGCTATCACCGGCGTCTGTGAGAAGTCCTGAGAGTGCTTAAATTTGGGAGCCCTCCAATCATGATCCAGACAGGGTAATCACATAATGATGCCGTGCAGCTGCATGCTGCACGGCCAGAATACACAAGCACTGATTAATTAAGACCCAGCAACGGGGAACGCGGTCTGACCGTGGCGTCCCCGTTGCTAGGGTCTGAGCGGCTCCGTGCGCCCGGCGTCTAGCGTTGCTAGGGAGCCGGCGGCTGTCTGCCTGCGGCGTCCCTAGTTGCTAGGCGCCGGGCCGCACTGACGGGCGGACCCTCGGCGCCTAACAGTACCCCCCCCCTTGAGGAGGGGTCAAGGAACCCCTAAGGCCAGGTTTCTGAGGAAATTCTCGAAAAAATGCCCTTTTGAGCCTCGGGGCATGGAGATCCTCATCCAGGACCCAAGACCTTTCTTCTGGACCATAACCTCTCCAATGTACCAAAAAATAAAGCCGACCCCGGGACAACTTGGAATCGAGAACCTTCTCCACTAAGAACTCCTGCTGACCCTGTACATCTATTGGTGATTTCCCCTGAGAGATCTTGCGAGGAAATCTACTGGACGAAACATATGGTTTTAACAAGGAGCAATGGAAGGTATTTCCGATCCGTAAAGTTTTTGGTAAACGTAACCGGAAAGCCACTGGATTGACTTTTTTGATAATATGAAATGGTCCAATAAATTTAGGACCCAATCTGGCTGAGGTTTGTCGAAGTTTAATGTTGCGAGTCGACAACCATACCCTATCTCCAACTTTAAAAGTGCACGGCCGCCGGAGCCTGTCAGAAAAATTTTTCTCCCGAAATGCCGCTTTTCTGAGAGCCAGGTGCACTTTTCTCCAAATGAGTTTGAGATGAGAGGTCAAGGTCAGTGAGGAGACAGAGGAATGTTGAAAAAAGGAATTAGCTCTGGGGTGAAAACCAAAAACTGTAAAAAATGGAGATACATTGGTGGAGGAATGACAGGCATTGTTGTAAGCAAACTCTGCAAACGGAAGAAACTCAGACCAGTCATTTTGGAGTTTGGCCGAGTACAAACGCAAATATTGTTTTAATGATTGATTAACTCGCTCAGTCTGCCCGTTGGATTGGGGATGGTAGCCAGACGTTAAAGATAATTTCATCTTTAATGAGGCACAAAAAGACTTCCAAAATTGTGCAATGAATTGTGGACCCCGATCAGAAACAATATCAGTGGGTAACCCATGGAGTCTGAAAACATGGCGGAGGAACAAGACTGCCAATCCCTGGGCAGATGGCAATCGGGGAAGAGCAATGAAATGGGCCATTTTGCTAAAACGGTCCACTACCACCCATATGACTCGGCATCCGGCTGACAGAGGGAGGTCCACCACAAAATCCATGGAAATATGAGACCATGGCCTAAGAGGAACATTCAAGGGCATAAGTTGACCGATAGGCAAGGAACGGGGAACCTTATGCTGTGCACAGACCTGACAAGAAAAAACAAACTCCTTAATGTCTTTGGAAAGACCAGGCCACCATACCGAGCGGGAAACTAATTCAAAAGTTTTAGCGATCCCCGGATGCCCGGCAACCTTGCTATCATGAAACTCCGTCAAAACCGTTGCTCTCAAAAACTCGGGGACAAAAAGACGACCAGCAGGAGTATTTCCAGGAGCTTGATGTTGAAGCTGCTTTTACTGGGTAAATAAATCTTGTGTGAGACCTGCCTGAATGACTGAAGATGGAAGTATGGGAGTAACAGGACTGTTGTCTTGAACTGGAAGAAAACTGCGTGACAGGGCATCTGCCTTGGTATTCTTGGAACCTGGCCTGAAGGTGATAATGAACTTGAAACGAGTAAAAAATAAAGCCCAACGAGCTTGCCGGGCATTCAGCCGTTTAGCTGATTCAATGTATTGAAGATTTTTGTGATCAGTCAAAACTGAAATGGTATGAGTGGCTCCTTCAAGCCAATGCCTCCACTCCTCAAAAGCCCATTTAATAGCCAGTAATTCCCGGTTACCAACATCGTAGTTGGATTCAGCAGATGAGAATTTCCTGGACATAAAGGCACAAGGATGTAATTCCAGGGAATCCGGATCCTTCTGAGATAGGATAGCCCCTACTCCAACCTCCGAGGCATCAACCTCAACAATGAATGGCAATTCTGGGTTGGGATGTCTGAGGACCGGGGCTGAGACAAAGGCTTGTTTCAAGGCCTGAAAAGATAACTCCGCTTCACGTGACCAGTTGGTAGGATCTGCTCCCTTTTTAGTCAGTGCCACAATGGGAGCAACTAGGTCAGAGAAAGAGTGAATAAATCTTCTATAGTAATTCGCAAACCCTAAAAAGCGCTGAATTGCTTTTAAATTGGTGGGTTGCGCCCAACTAAGGATGGCTTGGAGCTTCTTTGGTTCCATACAGAATCCCCGAGGGGAAATAATGTACCCTAAAAAGGATACCTCCGTGACATGAAATTCACACTTCTCCAGCTTGGCATATAGGTGATTTTCACGTAATTTTTTTAGAACCTGACGCACCTGGGTAACATGTTGTTCAATAGAGTCAGAATATATCAAAATATCGTCTAAGTAGACTACAACGAATCTTCCAAGAAATTCACGGAGCACATCGTTAATGAGATCCTGGAAAACTGCCGGAGCGTTGGACAGGCCGAATGGCATAACCAGATACTCATAGTGGCCTGATTGAGTACTGAATGCCGTTTTCCACTCATCCCCTGACTTGATTCTGATGAGGTTATATGCTCCTCTCAGGTCAATCTTAGAAAAAATCACAGCCGAACGTAGCTGATCAAAGAGGACAGAAATGTCACGAACCGGTCTCTCACCTTTGCGGGTTCTGGGGTTCATCCGTTGCCAGTGCGGTTGCTCGCGGTGCTGTGCGCCCGTGTGGGGACACGGCGTGATCAATGGCACAGGTAATGCAGAGTCTGGGAACTGTGAGTGCGGGGACCAAATGGCCTAAGGCACTGCGGTGTGTCCGCTGTATAGGAGGTGGCCATGTTGGAGACCAAATAGCTAATACTGAGCACTTGTGAAAACACCTGTGGGCAGGTGTAAGCCAATCCCGTGCTTGTGCTGCCTTTAAGTAGGCTGGGATTATGTCACTCTGGGTCAGTGCTTTGTTGTATCAAAGCTGTGCTCTAGCTCTGAACTCTCTCCGTGCATTCCTGTGTGATTCCCGTGGTCCAGATATCGCCTCCGTTCCCAGAGGTCCGTTTTGCAGCCTTCACTGCCAAAGATCTACCGGCTCTCCATTGTGCTATCAGTCAATTGCACACCTATTGGAAATACTTGGATTCCCAGTGTCCTGCATGAGGTTACCCTGTCTGTCTGCCTATCATACAAAGTCTGGAGGATTCCAATTCCCTCAGCTGTTCGTTTGTTCAACTCTGCATTTAACCCATTCATCACCTTGCCATCTACTACAGTTTCACAGTGATCTCCGGAACCCGCAAGTAACCCAATTCAGTACTTTTTCTATGTTGTCATTACAAGGATAATTCTTCACAGTCTCTCAGTTAACTCTTAAAACTCCATTGCAAATTCTTACAGTTAATTCTCCATGTCTGCATTAACCAGTTAAACACAATCTGCAGTTCAGCATCAAAGCCTGTTTATATTTGGACAATTCAACATTTATTCTTCAGCTTGTTTTTGCATATGTTTCCATGAACATTTCTTTTATTTATTTCTGAGTTTTCTCTTGCATATTATTTCTGTCATTCCTGCAATACTTCAGTATAATGATGATTAACAACTAGTCATTTAACTCCTTACCGAATTGTTACTTTAATAAATATATGAAACGGAACTTCCTTCGTCCTCCCTGTTTTCTTCATACCCCAGCACCTACACCTGAGGTTGGTTCCAGGTTAACGGATTCACAAAAACACCCGGACCTGACAGTAAGCACTGACAACATGGATCCGTCAAGTGACCAATTCGCAGGAGGCGGTGCTACGTCAAATATCCTTTCCCGTCTGGAAAACCAGGAGTCTATACAGACACAAATAGTGCAGTTTATGCAAACTATGGCAGACCGTTTAGAGACTCTTCATACAGCAATTAAAACGTCTCAAGTCCAGATTCCAACTCCGGTTGTCCCAGTTACCACTACAGCTTCTCCTGTGATGCTGCCTACGTCCCGCTTGCAGTTACCCTCTCCGAGTAAGTTTGACGGAACTCCAAAACTTTGCAGGGGATTCCTGAATCAATGCGAGATCCAGTTCGAACTGATGTCCGCCAGTTTCCCATCAGCTCGTTCTAAGGTCGCATATATTATTGCCCTCCTCTCCGGTCAGGCTCTGGAGTGGGCATAACCATTATGGGAGAGAGGTGATCCTATCCTCTCTAATTACAAAGAGTTTGTATCTTCTTTCCGGAGAATCTTTGACGAACCCGGCAGGACCACCTCAGCATCTTTGGAGATTCTCCGTCTACGTCAAGGTTTACGTCCTGTCAATCAATATATTGTTCAGTTTCGCACGTTGTCTTCAGAGTTAAACTGGAATGAGGAGGCCCTGATCGCCGCATTTTGGAATGGACTTTCTGAGAGAATCAAGGACGATTTAACTATCCGGGATGTGCCAACTACACTGGATGAATTGATTTCTCTCTGTAACAAACTTGACCTACGCTACAGGGAGCGATGTTTAGAGAAATCCAGGGCAGAGCGATCCAGTCCACGTTATCATCCTAGGCCTCGACAAGATGGGTAACGACAGACGAACCTATGCAGATTGGGCGCTCTCGCCTCACAGAAGAGGAACGACTTCGTCGTCGACAGGGTAACCTCTGCATGTACTGTGGGTCCTCTGAACACTTAGTTAAATTCTGCAAACTCCGACCGGGAAACTCTCGCTCCTAGCTTATTCAAGAGAGGTTAAGCTAGGAGTTACTCTAGAATCACGTTCTGGGGAAGAGCCGACTTTGTCTATTCAATTAGAAGTTCCAAGTTCTACAGTGAAAGTTTCAGCTCTCCTAGATTCTGGGGCAGCCGAGAACTTCATCTCCTCAGCCTTTGTCATGCGGTCTAAAGTTCAAACCATGCCTCTGGAAGCAGCAGTTGCCGTTACAGCAGTGGATGGAAGTCGAATTCCAGATGGTATAATTACTCATCGAACCGTATGTCTCAAGATGAAAGTTGGTGTGCTCCATTCCGAATACCTCTCCTTCTACGTGATTCCCAAAGCCTCTCAAGATGTGATACTTGGTTTACCTTGGCTGCAGAAACATAACCCTCAACTTAATTGGCAAACCATGGAAGTCCTTTCATGGGGTAAATCTTGTACCAAGGACTGTTTAGCCTCAATTGTACCTCTCCGGTCAATCAGCCTTCCCGACCTACCTCCGGTGTATCAATCCTTTGCGGATGTTTTCAGTAAACAAGCAGCAGACTCTCTACCTCCTCATCGCGAATGGGACTGCCCAATTGTCCTGGTTCCGGGTAAAACACCTCCTAGGGGACGAATTTATCCGCTATCCATCCCAGAGACGCAAGCTATGTCTGATTATATACAAGAAAATCTAACCAAAGGATTTATCAGACCATCTTCTTCACCTGCAGGAGCCGGATTCTTTTTCGTTAAGAAGAAGGACGGTGGGTTACGACCATGCATAGATTACCGTGGACTCAATGAGATCACTGTGAAAAACAAGTATCCATTACCCTTAATTCCAGAATTATTTGACCGGGTAAAAGGAGCTACTGTGTTTACAAAACTGGATCTCCGAGGGGCCTACAATTTAATCCGCATCCGAGAAGGGGACGAGTGGAAAACTGCTTTTAATACCCGGGATGGGCATTACGAATACCTTGTAATGCCTTTCGGTCTTTGTAATGCACCTGCAGTTTTTCAAAGCTATGTGAATGAACTTTTTCGTGATCTTCTCTACAAGTGTCTAGTAGTGTACCTGGATGATATCCTAATATTCTCTAGGGATATAAAGTCTCACCGTCACCAAGTTAAAGAGGTACTGACACGTCTGAGGAAAAATCAACTTTATTGTAAGTTAGAGAAGTGCACTTTTGAAGTATCTTCCATACCGTTCCTTGGTTACATCATTTCTGGATCAGAGCTATGTATGGATCCCGGTAAGGTACAAGCTATCCGAGATTGGTCCACTCCTACAACTCTCAAGGGGATTCAGCGATTTCTCGGCTTTGCTAATTTCTATAGGAGATTCATTAAGAATTATTCTACGTTAGCTGCTCCCATCACAGCCCTAACTCGTAAGGGAGCAAATCCTACGAACTGGTCTTCAGAAGCAATCAAAGCCTTCTCTGATTTAAAGCAAGCCTTTGTGTCAGCCCCCATTCTTCGACAGCCTGATCTGAATCGTCCCTTTCTACTAGAGGTGGATGCATCTACAGAAGCAGTAGGAGCTGTGTTGTCACAAGTCTTTGAAGATAAAAAGGTCCATCCCTGCGGATATTTCTCCCGTAAGTTCCTCCCGGCAGAACGTAATTATGCAATCGGTGAGCAAGAGTTACTTGCCATCAAGTTGGCATTTGAGGAGTGGAGATACCTTCTAGAAGGAGCTCAACATCGCATTACAGTTTATACTGATCATAAGAATCTTCTGTATCTGCAGTCAGCTCAGTGTTTGAATCCACGACAAGCTCGATGGGCGCTTTTCTTCTCACGATTTGATTTCAAACTCACCTATCGTCCAGGGTCTCAGAACAAAAAGGCAGATGCCCTTTCCCGGTCCTTTGCTTCTTCTGAATTAAATGATGCTACCACGAATCAAGCCATTGTGAATCCTAGGTCCTTTTTAATGACTCGAACCTCTCCAGTTCCTCCGCCTGGCAAGACCTTTGTCGCCACAAGTCTTCGAAAACGGCTGCTTACCTGGGCTCACTCCTCTTCCTTCATGGGTCATCCTGGGGTTCTAAAGACTCTCAAGTTTATTCAACAGTCTTATTGGTGGCCACGTCTCAAAGCCGATGTCCAAGAGTTTATAGCAGCATGTCCTAAATGTGCCCAACATAAGAGTCCAAGAAGTTCTCCACCAGGTTTGTTGCATCCACTATCCATACCCAAACAACCATAGACTCATATCTCAATGGATTTCGTGACCGATCTACCTCCATCAAAAGGGCGAAATACCATTTGGGTGATAGTGGATCGATTTTCGAAAATGGCACATTTCATTCCATTAACTGGGTTACCATCAGCCCCTTTACTAGCCAGATTGTTCATCTCTGAAATCTTCAAGTTGCATGGCCTTCCTCGAGAAATTGTTTCTGATCGGGGAACACAGTTTGTGGCCAAGTTTTGGAGGTCGCTTTGTTCATCTTTAAATGTCAAGTTGAACTTTTCTTCTGCATATCATCCTCAGACAGATGGACAAACTGAGAGAGTCAACCAAGACCTTGAAACATTTCTCCGGCTATATATATCGTCCTCACAGGATGACTGGGTTGACTACCTTCCATTGGCAGAATTTGCTCATAATAATCTCTTCCATTCATCTTCAGAATCTACGCCCTTTTATATTAACTTCGGCTTTCATCCTCGTGTGCCAGAGTTTCATCCATTGCCAGCCCTAGAGGTCCCAGCGGCAGATCAAGAGCTTCAACGTCTATCTAGCATCTGGAGTTGTGTACGTAAGTCCTTGGTCAAAACTTCCGCTCGTTATAAATCTTTTGCAGATAGAAAACGTAAAGCTGTACCGAATTACAAAGTGGGAGACCAAGTTTGGATTTCTACGCGCAATCTCAAGTTCAAAGTTCCTTCTAAGAAATTTGCTCCCAGGTTTATTGGTCCATTTCCCATTGTAAAGGTACTCAACCCTGTGTCATACAAAGTCAAGCTGCCACCGTCTTTGAGAATTCCTAACGCCTTTCATACATCTTTACTGAAGCCTTTGATTCTCAATAAGTTCCGTACTACCCAGTCCAAATCTCCTAAAGTTCACTCTTTGCAGAATGAGGAATTTGAAGTTAAAGAGATTGTGGACTCACGTTCCCGATATGGACGTTTACAGTTTCTGGTCGACTGGAAGGGTTACGGCCCGGAGGAGAGATCCTGGGTTTTCTCTGAAGATGTTCATGCTCCAAGACTGGTACAGAAATACTTCTCCAAAAATCCTGACAAGGTTCAAAGGTGTTCGGAGACCACCCGTAGAAGAGGGGGTACTGTCACGAACCGGTCTCTCACCTTTGCGGGTTCTGGGGTTCATCCGTTGCCAGTGCGGTTGCTCGCGGTGCTGTGCGCCCGTGTGGGGACACGGCGTGATCAATGGCACAGGTAATGCAGAGTCTGGGAACTGTGAGTGCGGGGACCAAATGGCCTAAGGCACTGCGGTGTGTCCGCTGTATAGGAGGTGGCCATGTTGGAGACCAAATAGCTAATACTGAGCACTTGTGAAAACACCTGTGGGCAGGTGTAAGCCAATCCCGTGCTTGTGCTGCCTTTAAGTAGGCTGGGATTATGTCACTCTGGGTCAGTGCTTTGTTGTATCAAAGCTGTGCTCTAACTCTGAACTCTCTCCGTGCATTCCTGTGTGATTCCCGTGGTCCAGATATCGCCTCCGTTCCCAGAGGTCCGTTTTGCAGCCTTCACTGCCAAAGATCTACCGGCTCTCCATTGTGCTATCAGTCAATTGCACACCTATTGGAAATACTTGGATTCCCAGTGTCCTGCATGAGGTTACCCTGTCTGTCTGCCTATCATACAAAGTCTGGAGGATTCCAATTCCCTCAGCTGTTCGTTTGTTCAACTCTGCATTTAACCCATTCATCACCTTGCCATCTACTACAGTTTCACAGTGATCTCCGGAACCCGCAAGTAACCCAATTCAGTACTTTTTCTATGTTGTCATTACAAGGATAATTCTTCACAGTCTCTCAGTTAACTCTTAAAACTCCATTGCAAATTCTTACAGTTAATTCTCCATGTCTGCATTAACCAGTTAAACACAATCTGCAGTTCAGCATCAAAGCCTGTTTATATTTGGACAATTCAACATTTATTCTTCAGCTTGTTTTTGCATATGTTTCCATGAACATTTCTTTTATTTATTTCTGAGTTTTCTCTTGCATATTATTTCTGTCATTCCTGCAATACTTCAGTATAATGATGATTAACAACTAGTCATTTAACTCCTTACCGAATTGTTACTTTAATAAATATATGAAACGGAACTTCCTTCGTCCTCCCTGTTTTCTTCATACCCCAGCACCTACACCTGAGGTTGGTTCCAGGTTAACGGATTCACAAAAACACCCGGACCTGACAAGAAATCAGCGGCAAAGGGTAAGTATTCTTTACTGAGATTTTATTCAAGGCTCTAAAGTCAATGCAAGGTCTGAGTGATCCATCCTTCTTCTCCACGAAGAAGAAGCCTGCACTTAAAGGGGATTTAGATGGCCTGATAAATCCTTTCCCTAGGCTTTCTTTAACATACTCATTCATGGCCACAGTTTCAGGTCCGGACAATGCATATAACCTTCCCTTAGGCAAAGTGGCACCAGGAATTAACTCGATAGCACAATCATAAGGCCTATGGGGAGGCAGAATATCCGCATTGCCCTTGGAAAATACATCAACAAAATCCTGGTATTCCACAGGAATGGGTGCGGGAATGACAGCAGCTATTCTGATGGGAAGCGTAATACATTCCTTATTACAGATGGTACCCCATTGTAAGATCTCCCCCGACTGCCAATCAATGATGGGATTATGAAAGGCCAGCCAAGGGTGACCCAGAACCACAGGAACTGCTGGGCAATGGGTAAGGAAAAACTCAATCTTTTCAGAATGCAGAGCTCCTACCGAAAGTAGAACAGGAGGTGTACAGAGAGAAATAACCCCATTGGACAAGGGACTCCCATCTAAACCATGCATGGTGATACACCTACCCAAGGCTAACTGAGGAATACCTAAGGCCTTAGCCCATGTTAAATCCATAAAGTTCCCTGCAGCTCCACTGTCCACAAAAGCCGAGACCGAGGAACAGAGGCTGCCAAAGGAAACTTTAGCTGGAACCAACAGTGAATTATTTGAGGAGATAAGCTGCAGACCAAAGTGAACCCCCTCACAACTCACTTGGTCGAGGCGTTTCCCGACTTGTTCGGACAACTATGGGCAAAATGTCCCTTACCCCCACAGTATAAACAAAGACCAGAATTTTGCCTTCTGGTTCTTTCTTCAGGAGACAGTTTGGAGAGGCCTATCTGCATGGGCTCCTCTATGTCCACAGGAATGGAAAAAACACAAGGAGAAGACCCGACAGATGCTCCTTTTTCAGCCCTCCGCTCTCTGAGACGACGATCAATCTTAATAGAGAGCTCCATGAGTTTATCGAGAGTCTCAGGAGCGGGATACTGAAGGAGACTGTCTTTTATAGACTCGGATAAGCCAAGGCGAAACTGACTGCGCAGGGCTGGGTCATTCCATCCACAGTCGTTCGACCAACGGCGAAACTCCGTACAATAAATCTCTGCGGGATTCCTACCCTGTCTGAGAGCACGCAACTGACTCTCGGCGGATGCCTCTCTATCAGGGTCGTCATACAATAGCCCTAAAGACCCCAGAAAGGCGTCTACAGACAATAAAGCCGGATCGTCTGTCTTTAAGCCAAAAGCCCAGGTCTGAGGATCCCCCTGTAGCAAAGAAATAATAATTCCTACCCGCTGAGATTCCGTACCTGAGGAGACTGGTCTTAAACGAAAATACAGTTTACAAGACTCTTTAAAATTAAAAAAACTGCTTTCTATCCCCAGAAAAACGGTCAGGCAGATGCATTTTTGGTTCAGGAATGACCCTCGGGGAAGTCCGTAACAGATCTTCCTGTGACCTCACCCGAAGGGACAGATCTTGAACCATCTGAGTAAGCTCTTGAATCTGGCTAACTAAAAGCTGGCCAGGATTTGGCCAAACACCGGAGGGATTCATGAGGCTGACAAATCTCCCAACAGAATAAGGGAAAAAATTAACTCCTGTTTAATTTTAAATTTTAGTTAGGCCGGTGATAATGTTATGATTCCCGTACTCCAGACCAGAGGAGATCTTTATGGCAGAGGTCTGAGTACTGGAAGGATATGCTGGTACGGGAGCAGGAAAGCCTAGTAACCCCTGGCGCCCTAACTCCGTTGTCTCGCCCGTGTTATCAGAAATCCCCTGCGAGACTATGGTTGCTTGAGCCCATGGCAGCCGCGTTCGAAGGGCGGATTATGTCTGCCCAACCCCGATGCCCCCTCAGGTCTTAATGGGAGACAAAGGGAAATCCGAGACAGGGTGATAACAAGGGGCCCTCTGACTAAGCAACCAGGCCAGGGGTTACAAGCTATCTAACTTAAACCAAAAGTATGTGCGGACAAACCGCCAGGGAAAAGGACAACCAAAGATCCACTGATCCGTTACTCCTATCCAGCACCGCTGGATACCAGAGTGGATTTGTGGGAGCGGAATCCTCCGCAAAAGCTCCAGAACACAATAAACTAAATAATAAATAGTTGCGGTCAAGCCGCAACACACGGCTACGCCGCGACTCACGAACACCACAGGATGTTAAAGGTGCTCGGTCGGACTCCAGGAATAGATGACAAATTCCGAGTACTGGATCACTGAGGACAGGAACAACCGGGTTGAGCAGGACTGGAAACTCTCTGTAACTGACACAGCAAACAGGAAGCTATCACCGGCGTCTGTGAGAAGTCCTGAGAGTGCTTAAATTTGGGAGCCCTCCAATCATGATCCAGACAGGGTAATCACATAATGATGCAGAATACACAAGCACTGATTAATTAAGACCCAGCAACGGGGAACGCGGTCTGACCGTGGCGTCCCCGTTGCTAGGGTCTGAGCGGCTCCGTGCGCCCGGCGTCTAGCGTTGCTAGGGAGCCGGCGGCTGTCTGCCTGCGGCGTCCCTAGTTGCTAGGCGCCGGGCCGCACTGACGGGCGGACCCTCGGCGCCTAACATTAGCTTACCACATGTAAATATTTGATGTAGAAAGTGTTCAGATAAAACTAGAAATGCATTATTAAAACGGAAAAAAAAAATAGTATCCACTATTTAGTCCATAACTAGTTAAAAGTCTTGTTCAACTATATGCAAAACAACTTCTTGGTAGGAGATCAATTAACAAATTAAACCTTTTCTTCCCTTGTAAAAATGTAGTCTCAACAAGATACATGATTCATTTATAACAAATGTACTTGGAAAGGTACTGGTGTATTCTAATAATATTTCTCATAGTAATGGTGTACTTTTATAATCATCATCATCATCATCATCATCAATTTATTTTTAAAGGCACCACAAAGTTTCTACTGCCTTGTACAGGGCATCTAAATGGTAACAGCAAAACATGACAGATCAATAGTACAGTGAGTGAAATTACATATCATTGGACATTACAGGGCAATAGAAATGATAAATTAAGTTCCTTGACAAAGGCATTAGCTATTCAGAAGAGGCTGTGGTTATCAGCACAGCAGTGAGTATTTGCCTCCTGATTTGGGAGTAGCCGGTATTTGAAGGTTGTCCAGATACGGGTTTGTACTAAGTAGTTTCGGGGGTGGTGATAGCTGCACTCATCTGATGTCTAGGTGTATGCATCTTAAATTATCAAGAGTGTGCAACAATGTATTTGTAATGGCGTTTATTGAGGCACAATGCTCAGGTCACATACATCCAGGGACGTGCAGTCAGGGGAGGCAGTGCCTCCCTTGTCTTTAATGAGTAAAATAATACAAAGAAGATGCTTATGACACGTTCTGTGTCATAAGTATATGCTTTTACTCTTTCTATTATTTTAATCATGTGTACCCTGTAAAAGTTTTAAAAGTGCTACAGAGGCACTGATCATGGTGCCTCCCGCTGTGAAATGTGGAAGGGCTGGAAGCAGGGGACGGGGCCAAGATCGGGTAGTAAAAGCCCCATTCAAAAAAGACCTATAAGCGGCACTGGTATAAGTGCCTCTTTGACAGGGGCGTGCTTTCAGCCCATATGAAAGCACACCCATGTCACTGTGATTGGGCAGTAGGGGTCTCAGGGTGGGGCGGAGGGCAGCAAAGACATGCCACCCTGTGGTCCAGGACTTTTTCATGAAAATTATTTACATTGCATAAGTCCGTCCCCGCCCGCCCGTCTGTCCCCCAGCCCGTCCCCGTGCACTGTGGCAGGCTCGGAAGCAGTGGTGGAACTGCTGGAGACACTGGAGACAGATGCCGCTGGGCGCTAGACCTGAAGGGGGCAACGCTCCTCCTTTGTCCCGACTTCCAACATCACCTTAACTGTCAGGAGCCCCACTGTAGTTTCGCCGCTGGTACCTGAATCCTGATAGAGAAGCCGTACAATGCCCATGGGCGGGCATGGGAGGAGGGGTGCTGCAGTGCTGGTGCACCGGTGATTGGTGTCTGCACGGAGGGCGTTCTGTGGGCGGAGAGGAAGCCGGCTTGTTTGTGCCGAATGACAGTGGAAGTGGGTGCTGCTTGTCAGTGAATGATTTCTCAGCCTGTCCGTCGTCTTAAACTACATCCCAGCGGGACATCACAGAACTGACTAGGAGCACTACGGAAGCAGAGGACCCTGATCTCTGTGGCTGCACTCAAGCTCAACTACTATCTGCACTCAGCTACTTCCTCCCTGTATGTACTATAAAGAATACATATAAGAGAAGAGAGCACATAAAGTTTTATATGGTTTTATTATACTTTTAAAATACTAAAAAATCTCTAGTTTAACATTAATAAATGCATATATTGCTAAAGTGCTGATTGAACCACTAAAAAAATGATCACTATAGTGCTGCTACAGATAAATTATCAGTCCATACCAAACCACCTTAGTCCATATAATTGTATTTAGTAGCAGCTGCCACTTAGTATCAACTCGAGTTCCAAGATTGATTTTGTTTCCACTTAAATGGTTGAATTATAGCTAGCTGTCCCACACACGAGAGAACCACTCGTTTAAATGAACCGTGGTCTTTGTTTTAATTGGAATGGATGAGTGCTGCAGCACTAGTTGTAATTCATTAAATAATCTGAAGTACCACTTGAAATAAATCTTTCACATATGCAAGATAGTTTTGATACACATAGGATATCCTTCAATCCACTGACACAAGTGTTATAGCACCTCGCTGCGGCCCGGGTTACACTTTCCCCACTGCCTGAAAGCCACTCACAGCCATGGCATCCCGCCGCTGATTGTTACGGTGTTGACGTCTGGCTCGCCCCTCGCCAGGGTCAGATGACACAGACCGCAATACAGCTCCCAGCCACGGTTACATGTCGCTAAGCCTCCCCCTTTGCATGCATCCGACTTCTCTCAGTCGGAGCCCGTATGGCTGCAGTCGGTGGGAAGATGTGGACTGACGTACCGCTGGACTTTTAATCTGCTGGGGCCGTAATGCTTCTCACCTCCGGAGTACGGACGGACAGTATCGGCGGTTGTCAGAAATGGCCAGTTCACAAATCCTGCAACAGTGTGGTCCGTATCACAGTCCCATATGGATTTCAAAGCACAAGAGCAAGACACCCTTAATGCATTTCTCCGTTATGAAATTCTAACGGTTTCCTCAGAAGATACTACTGTATATGTACTATAAAGTATGTCTACATCTCATCCCCTTAAAAGGTTTGTATCACTATGCGCCCCCCCCCCCCCCCGGCCTTTGTGTGCTAATCACTACGCCCCCTCCCACCACCAGCATGTGTAACCATGTCCCCACAGACCCCACTGTGAATGTCACCATGTCTCCCCATAGGGGGGGAGGGTTGTCCTGTACATGTTTGGATTTATATAATGTCTATTATATGTCCCCCACCCCCTTATATGTCTGTCAGATGTCCCACAAGCCCCTTATAAGCCCAATATGTCACCAATGAGCATTGCATGAGCATCAGATGTTTCCCACATGCCCATTATGTCCCCCGTGCCACTTGCATGCGTACATTTCAGATGTCCCCTATACCTTGTTATCTTTTTTTTTTTTGGGGGGGGGGAGTCAGGGGGTGTTCTGTACATGTTTTGCATTTATATAATGCCACTTATATGTCCCCCACATGCCTCTTCAATGCCCGTCAGATGTCCCCTGTGTCCCATATATATCTCCCTATGCCCCTTATATCCTTGTATGTCAACCAGATGTCCCTTGTGTCCCTTATATACCTACCTATGTCCCTTATATGTCGACCAGTTGTCCCCGTGACCCATAAATATTACCCTATGCCCCTTATATGTCGATAGCACCAGCGAGTGGTATCGGCTGGTGCAGACATGAGATGGAAACAAGGCTGTCTCCGTCTCTGAAAAACAGATTTGGTCCATCAGGGAGCAGATACTTAGAACCTAGAAACCCCCCCCCCTTCCGTGTGCACTACTGCAGACCCCAATGTGTGTCACTATGTCGTCCCCCCAGGCCGCATTGTGTGTTAGCCTGTCCCTCCCCCAGGCCTCAGTGTGTATGTTTCCATGTCCCTTCTAGTTGTCCCCAATATATATGCATCCATGACCCCCATATCCTATTAGGTGTTTGTCTCTATGTGTGTCTAGCCTTTCCACTGTGCCCTTCACCAAACCACTGTTCCTCTTGTCCTGTACCTCCCACCTACCCATTTGTTCTTCCGCTACTGACCACTTCACCTCTTACCTTCCTCCTCCTCTTCTGCTGATAGTGATGGATATGGCATCCTGCTGGCAGGTGGTAAAAAGCAAAATGGAGTTACTTGAGTATGGAAGGTACGCACAATCTTCTTATGGAGGGGGGCACAAAATCTATCTTGCCTCCGGGCGTCTGTGATGAACTTACGCCACTAGGAAGAAGGGTGGCACCGCCGGCCAGGGAAGTGCAGGAAAAGTTCCCTGTGTGCGGCGCTGACACAGCCCCCAGTCCCATACCTTGTGCCCACTTACCTCACTCCCCCTGTGACACCGCTGCCACTGTTCATCTCTGGTCATTCTGAGTGTAGTGCAGTGAGTCTGGCCAGAGGGGGGAGAAGGGGCCACGATCCATACTGTTTCCTTCTTCCCTCTCTCTTCCACCGCAGTGACTGCACTGACACCAGATTCATGTTCAGGCTATTCTTGCCACCCGGGCATCTGACTCATGATCCCCAGAGTTGACACCAAATGGGGAGCTGTGCTGCAGTTCTAGGCCCAGGACCAGGTAAGTAAAAAGCAATATAAATGTCTGTTCCCATCACCCTTTCATTCTGTCACATTCTCACCCATTGGGCGGGATGTACTAAGCGGAAAATGCGGCAAACTCCCTGTTTACCGCATTTTCCTGATGTACTAACCCCCGGCCGGCAGGACAGCGCCGCGGCGGGGGGGCGTACGTCTATAGAAGCCTATGGGCTTCTCTCCGCGGCGCTGTGTGAGGGATCCGATCGGATCCCTCCCAGCATGCCCTGTGGCCGCCCCCGTCACCCCGCGCATGCGCAGACTGACTCCCGGAAGTCAGGCTGCCGCTGCGCATCGCGGAGGACAGCTCTTATCGGAAGAGCTGTCCTCCGCAATGCTGATCGCATATGTTAGTACATATGCGATCAGCATCGTGGCGCAGGGCGGCGATGGGCGGCGATGTACATTAGTACATCCCGCCCATTGTGTGTGAAAGCTCTCCTTCACACACGGTCCACTGCTTGCAAAAATGGCCCGGCCCCGGCCCGGCAGCCGGACCTTCCGGTGGATATTTCCGGCTGCAACTCGGCAGCCGGGCTGGGGCCGTGCAGTGTGAATGGACCCTACACTTCACACTGTTAATTACACTACCGGCAAAAGTCGGCGCGTGTGTTTCAGCCCATCGGCTTCTCATGAGAGGATTAAGAGCCAAATAACCCAGAGCCTTCTGGATTCTCCAGAAATGCATAGTGGACAGTACTTTTATCACTTCAGACAAGGAAAGGCTCAGTCAGTCTAAGCAGTTGTCAGCGATATCTCAGGTTCAGCAAAAAATTGTTTGTTAGAACCTTATTTGATGTCAACCCTATCCCTCTTTGCCAGAGCATACAACAAGCTGATAGTAAAACAGAGATGTAAAAGACATTCAGGGGTATATTTACTAAAGGGCATGTTTTCAGAAGTAGAGATTTTGCTTATAGCAACCACTAAGAGTCTAGATTTTATCTTCTAGAACAGTTCAGGTTTTAGTGATATCCAGGCTTGAGCACAGGTAACTTAATTAGTACTAGAGATGTGCACCGGAAATTTTTCGGGTTTTGTGTTTTGGTTTTGGGTTCGGTTCCGTGGCCGTGTTTTGGGTTCGAACGCGTTTTGGCAAAACCTCACCGAATTTTTTTTGTCTGATTCGGGTGTGTTTTGGATTCGGGTGTTTTTAAAAAAAAACCCTAAGAAACAGCTTAAATCATAGAATTTGGGGGTCATTTTGATCCCAAAGTATTATTAACCTCAATAACCATAATTTCCACTCATTTTCAGTCTATTCTGAACACCTCACACCTCACAATATTATTTTTAGTCCTAAAATTTGCACCGAGGTCGCTGGATGACTAAGCTCAGCGACCCAAGTGGCCGACACAAACACCTGGCCCATCTAGGAGTGGCACTGCAGTGTCACGCAGGATGGCCCTTCCAAAAAACACTCCCCAAACAGCACATGACGCAAAGAAAAAAAGAGGCGCAATGAGGTAGCTGTGTGAGTAAGCTAAGCGACCCTAGTGGCCGACACAAACACCTGGCCCATCTAGGAGTGGCACTGCAGTGTCAGGCCGGATGGCCCTTCCAAAAAATTCTCCCCAAACAGCACATGACGCAAAGAAGAAAAAAAAGAGGCGCAATGAGGTAGCTGTGTGACTAAGATAAGCGACCCTAGTGGCCGACACAAACACCTGGCCCATCTAGGAGTGGCACTGCAGTGTCACGCAGGATGCCCCTTCTAAAAAACACTCCCCAAACAGCACATGACGCAAAGAAAAATGAAAGAAAAAAGAGGTGCAAGATGGAATTGTCCTTGGGCCCTCCCACCCACCCTTATGTTGTATAAACAGGACATGCACACTTTAACCAACCCATCATTTCAGTGACAGGGTCTGCCACACGACTGTGACTGAAATGACGGGTTGGTTTGGACCCCCACCAAAAAAGAAGCAATTAATCTCTCCTTGCACAAACTGGCTCTACAGAGGCAAGATGTCCACCTCATCATCATCCTCCGATTCATCACCGTGTACATCCCCCTCCTCACAGATTATCAATTCGTCCCCACTGGAATCCACCATCACAGCTCCCTGTGTACTTTGTGGAGGGAATTGCTGCTGGTGAATGTCTCCATGGAGGAATTGATTATAATTCATTTTAATGAACATCATCTTCTCCACATTTTCTGGATGTAACCTCGTACGCCGATTGCTGACAAGGTGAGCGGCGGCACTAAACACTCTTTCGGAGTACACACTTGTGGGAGGGCAACTTAGGTAGAATAAAGCCAGTTTGTGCAAGGGCCTCCAAATTGCCTCTTTTTCCTGCCAGTATACGTACGGACTGTCTGACGTGCCTACTTGGATGCGGTCACTCATATAATCCTCCACCATTCTTTCAATGGTGAGAGAATCATATGCAGTGACAGTAGACGACATGTCCGTAATCGTTGTCAGGTCCTTCAGTCCGGACCAGATGTCAGCATCAGCAGTCGCTCCAGACTGCCCTGCATCACCACCAGCGGGTGGGCTCGGAATTCTGAGCCTTTTCCTCGCACCCCCAGTTGCGGGAGAATGTGAAGGAGGAGATGTTGACAGGTCGCGTTCCGCTTGACTTGACAATTTTCTCACCAGCAGTTCTTTGAACCCCTGCAGACTTGTGTCTGCCGGAAAGAGAGATACAACGTAGGTTTTAAATCTAGGATCGAGCACGGTGGCCAAAATGTAGTGCTCTGATTTCAACAGATTGACCACCCGTGAATCCTTGTTAAGCGAATTAAGGGCTCCATCCACAAGTCCCACATGCCTAGCGGAATCGCTCAGTGTTAGCTCCTCCTTCAATGTCTCCAGCTTCTTCTGCAAAAGCCTGATGAGGGGAATGACCTGACTCAGGCTGGCAGTGTCTGAACTGACTTCACGTGTGGCAAGTTCAAAAGGTTGCAGAACCTTGCACAACGTTGAAATCATTCTCCACTGCGCTTGAGACAGGTGCGTTCCACCTCCTATATCGTGGTCAGTTGTATAGGCTTGAATGGCTTTTTGCTGCTCCTCCAACCTCTGAAGCATATAGAGGGTTGAATTCCACCTCGTTACCACTTCTTGCTTCAGATGATGGCAGGGCAGGTTCAGGCGTTTTTGGTGTTGCTCCAGTCTTCTGTACATGGTGCCTTTACGCCGAAAGTGTCCCGCAATTCTTCTGGCCACCGACAGCATCTCTTGCACGCCCCTCTCGTTTTTTAAATAATTCTGCACCACCAAATTCAAGGTATGTGCAAAACATGGGACGTGCTGGAATTGGCCCATATTTAATGCACACACAATATTGCTGGCGTTGTCCGATGCCACAAATCCACAGGAGAGTCCAATTGGGGTAAGCCATTCTGCGATGATCTTCCTCAGTTGCCGTAAGAGGTTTTTAGCTGTGTGCGTATTCTGGAAAGCGGTGATACAAAGCGTAGCCTGCCTAGGAAAGAGTTGGCGTTTGCGAGATGCTGCTACTGGTGCCGCCGCTGCTGTTCTTGCGGCGGGAGTCAATACATCTACCCAGTGGGCTGTCACAGTCATATAGTCCTGAGTCTGCCCTGCTCCACTTGTCCACATGTCCGTGGTTAAGTGGACATTGGGTACAACTGCATTTTTTAGGACACTGGTGAGTCTTTTTCTGAGGTCTGTGTACATTTTCGGTATCGCCTGCCTAGAGAAATGGAACCTAGATGGTATTTGGTACCGGGGACACAGTACCTCAATCAAGTCTATAGTTGGCTCTGCAGTAATGATGGATTCCGGAACCACGTTTCTCACCGCCCAGGATGCCAAGGCCTCAGTTATCCGCTTTGCAGCAGGATGACTGCTGTGATATTTCATCTTCCTCGCAAAGGACTGTTGGACAGTCAATTGCTTGGTGGAAGTAGTTAAAGTGGTCTTACGACTTCCCCTCTGGGATGACCATCGACTCCCAGCAGCAACAACAGCAGCGCCAGCAGCAGTAGGCGTTACACTCAAGGATGCATCGGAGGAATCCTAGGCAGGAGAGGACTCGTAAGAATTGCCAGTGACATGGCCTGCAGGACTATTGGCATTCCTGGGGAAGGAGGAAATTGACACTGAGGGAGTTGGTGGGGTGGTTTGCGTGAGCTTGGTTACAAGAGGAAGGGATTTACTGGTCAGTGGACTGCTTCCGCTGTCGCCCAAAGTTTTTGAACTTGTCACTGACTTATGATGAATGCGCTGCAGGTGACGTATAAGGGAGGATGTTCCGAGGTGGTTAACGTCCTTACCCCTACTTATTACATCTTGACAAAGGCAACACACCTTGACACCTGTTGTCCGCATTTCTGTTGAAATACTTCCACACCGAAGAGCTGATTTTTTTGGTATTTTCACCAGGCATGTCAATGGCCATATTCCTCCCACGGACAACAGGTGTCTCCCCGGGTGCCTGACTTAAACAAACCACCTCACCATCAGAATCCTCCTTGTCAATTTACTCCCCAGCGCCAGCAACACCCATATCCTCCTCATCCTGGTGTACTTCAACACTGACATCTTCAATCTGACTATCAGGAACTGGACTGCGGGTGCTCCTTCCAGCACTTGCAGGGGGCGTGCAAATGGTGGAAGGCGCATGCTCTTCACGTCCAGTGTTGGGAAGGTCAGGCATCGCAACCGACACAATTGGACTCTCCTTGTGGATTTGTGATTTCGAAGAACGCACAGTTCTTTGCTGTGCTTTTGCCAGCTTAAGTCTTTTCATTTTTCTAGCGAGAGGCTGAGTGCTTCCATCCTCATGTGAAGCTGAACCACTAGCCATGAACATAGGCCAGGGCCTCAGCCGTTCCTTGCCACTCCGTGTGGTAAATGGCATATTGGCAAGTTTACGCTTCTCCTCCGACGATTTTATTTTAGATTTTTGAGTCATATTTTTACTGATATTTTGTGTTTTGGATTTTACATGCTCTGTACTATGACATTGGGCATCGGCCTTGGCAGACGACGTTGATGGAATTTCATCGTCTCGGCCATGACTAGTGGCAGCAGCTTCAGCACGAGGTGGAAGTGGATCTTGATCTTTCCCTATTTTTGGAACCTCAACATTTTTGTTCTCCATATTTTAATAGGCACAACTAAAAGGCACCTCAGGTAAACAATGGAGATGGATGGATACTAGTATACTTATGGATGACGAGTGACTGACGACACAGAGGTAGCTACAGCCGTGGACTACCGTACTGCGTCTGCTAGTATAGAGATGATAATGATATAAAAAATATATATATATATCTACTGCAGGTATATATAATATAATGACGGACCTGCTGGACACTGTCAGCAGACTCCTAAACTACTAGTATGAAGAAGATAGAAAAAAAAAACCCACCACAGGTAGGTATACAATTATGGACGAGCACTGACGACACAGAGGTAGCCACAGCCGTGGACTACCGTACTGCGTCTGCTAATATAGAGATGATAAAGATGATAGAGATGAACAAAAAAAATATAACACTACTGCAGGTAAATATTTATATAATATAATGAATGACGGACCTGCTGGACACTGTCAGCAGAATGCGTTTATAGAATAAAAAAAAAAACACCACAGGAGTGTTTAACTTTTTCAGGCAGACAATATACTGGTGGTCACTGGTCAGTCACACTGGCAGCAAAAGTGTGCACTGTACTCCTGCTATAACTGCACCCCAGTCTCCCCCACAATTCAGCTGTGTGAGCAGTGAGCACTCAGCACAGTCAAATATACATAGATGATATTATCATGCAGCACACTGAGGCTGAGCACAGATATGGTATGTGACTGTGTATTGTTTTTTTTCAGGCAGAGAACGGATTATATTAAATAATAAATAAAACTGGTGGTGGTCAGTCACTAGTAACTAACTATCAGCAAAACTCTGCACTCTGAGTACTCCTAATGCTCCCCAAAATTACTAAGTAATCAACTCAAGTGTCTCTATCTATTCTAACGGAGAGGACGCCAGCCACGTCCTCTCCCTATCAATCTCAATGCACGTGTGAAAATGGCGGCGACGCGCGGCTCCTTATATAGAATCCGAGTCTCGCGATAGAATACGAGCCTCGCGAGAATCCGACAGCGGGATGATGACGTTCGGGCGCGCTCGGGTTAGCCGAGCAAGGCGGGAAGATCCGAGTCTGCCTCGGACCCGTGTAAAAAGGCTGAAGTTCGGGGGGGTTCAGATTCCGAGGAACCGAACCCGCTCATCTCTAATAAGTACCTCAGTTATTTTGATTAAACCATCTGTGCTGAAGCCTGGATATCACTAAAACCTGCACTGCAATACCCCTTTCAGACTGCCAGCTTGTAAAGCCAGTTATTGCACATGAGTGCACAGTAACCCGGGTTGCTGTGTCGTCTGAAAGGTGCCAGGGGAAATATCCTGTCTTCAACCCAGGTTGCTGTGCGGTGTGAACGGGTTGTCGAGTCGATGTGACCCATTTCCTGTTTACACTGTATGGACAGGCGGTGCTTGGAGATCATCTGATCTACAAATGCCGCCTCCACATGTGTCACTACTGACATCACCACCCACGGCAATATGTCGGGCTGGCAATGCCAGTGTGAAAGGGGCCTGAGCGGATCGCATCCTGTAAGCAACCGTGTACGGCTCCCATGTACGACCTGCGAAATGTGGTCTGAAAGAGGTATTAATGTGCCTTGAGGACCAAGGTTGAGAATGCCTGTTCTAGAAGGTGCTAGATTAATGATAAGTAGAATCTGATTTTGCTATGGGCAACATCTCCACTTCTGAACACCCACACTTAGTAAATGTACCCCTCAGTGCCTGCACGAGATACAATGCTTCTGTAAAACTGCTACACTAGATACTAAATTGTTAGTTTTCTAATTATATTACAAACTATCTGCTTAATATAATGAGCAAAGGCGTTACAGTACCTTTGTTTCTTCTGAAAGAACTCACCAAGTGTTTACTGCATAGTAAAAGGATAAAAGTGAAAGGCGTTGTTTCACATTTAATCTATCTCGGGCAACAGTAACAAAATATTGTTAAAAGCATATACATAATATGGGCCCTCATTCCGAGTTGATCGCTCGCTAGCTGCTTTTAGCAGCAATGCAAATGCCAGGCCACCGCCCTCTGGGAGTGTACCTTAGCTTAGCAGAATAGCGAACGAAAGCTTAGCAGAACTGCTCGAAAATCTTTTCCTGCAGTTTCTGAGTAGCTCCGGACCTACTCCTAGATTGCGATCGCCTCAGTCCGTTTAGTTCCTGCTTTGATGTCAAAAACACGCCCTGCGTTCGGCCATCCACTCCCCCGTTTCCCCAGCCACTCCTGCGTTTTAGCCAGACACGCCTGCGTTTTTTAGCAAACTCCCGGAAAACGGTCACCCACTTCCTGTCAATCACACACCGATCAGCAGAGCGACTGAAAAGCGTTGCACGCCCCTGTGTAAAATTGCTTAGTTTTGTGTGAATTTACTTGGTGCGTGCGCCCTGCGGGCCACACGCATGCGCAGAACAGCCGGTTTTTAGCCTGATCGCTATGCTGCGAAAAACAGCAGCGAGCGATCAACTCGGAATGAGGGCCATTGTACCAAGTTGGACAATAGAAAGGAACCTTCTAAAATAAGTCACTGCCTTTAATAAAAACAGAAACAAAAAACAACAACTTTATTTCTATTTGAGACCTATCTAGTTGTTGGTAATGAAACACGTTTAAGTAGTAACCATGATTTTATTTACAGCTATTCTTTTTTTTAAAACATATTTTATTATAGAACTGTACACGTAAAATACAAAGACTATGGAAGCATCAGACAAAAAGCATAATCAAACATAATACACACTGTTTGAATACCCACATGACTAAAATGATGCGGCAATAACAGAAAAATAATAAAAGGGTGATTACACACAATTGGATTAAGTGGGTGAACAGTACAACTTGTGAACATCATATTACCCACAAAAAAAAGTTTCTAGAAAGGGGGGTGTCCTAATGTTAAGGTCTCCAAATTATACCAAGATGTCAAGCGTATCGGAGTACGGAGAGTATCCTTTCTATTTGAGGAGACGGTACGTATAAATGGTAACCATATACTAAAGAACCTCTCCACCCTGCATTCTTTATTAATAGAAGTTTCTAATGTTCCATGTTAAATAAGTGTTCTATTCTAGGCATGAGTAAAGCCAAAGATAGTGTGCCCGGGGACAGTGCCAGATTAAGGTCCACATGGGCTTCAAGCTGAAACCTATGAAGGGCCTATTGTGTACCATGCAGTGGGTGTGATTAGCGCCACAGATAATTTCTCCCTTTGTGGGCAGGGGTGTGTGGTGGTGTCATAATACTGTACATCACTGCACTTCCTCCCCACACTACATCTCTTCACTATATCACTACTACACTATGGCCCTCATTCTGAGTTGTTTGCTCGCTAGCTGCTTTTAGCAGCATTGCAAACGCTAGGCCGCTACCCTATGGGAGTGTATCTTAGCTTAGCAGAATAGTGAACCAAAGATTAGCAGTACTGCTACTAAATAATTCCTTGCAGTTTCTGAGCAGCTCCAGACCTACTCCTAGATTGCGATCAGCTCGGTCCGTTTAGTTCCTGGTTTGACGTCACAAAAACGCCCTGCGTTCGGCCAGCCACTCCACCGTTTCTCCTGCCACTCCTGCGTTTTTACCTGGCACGCCTGGCGTTTTTAGCACACTCCCTGAAAACGCCATGTAGCCGCCCAGAAACACCCACATCCTGTCAATCACACTACGATTACTCGAGCGTTGAAAAAACGTTGCTCGAGCTTGTGTAAATCTACTAAGTTTTTTGTTAAATAACTAAGCGCATGCGCGCTGCGTACCATGCGCATGCACATTTTCTAGCTAATCACTCCGTTGCGAAAATCGGCAACGAGCGAACAACTCGGAATGACCACCTATATCTCTGTACTACAGGGCATATTTATCACAATACGCATTCAAGATACGGATAGGATGTGATAAATTCGACCAAAATTGCATTGCGATAATTGAATACATCTCAAGGATGTATTAATTATCTCATACAGGGACAGAGCTTGTTAGAAAGCTCTGTCCCTGCGAATCCAGTTATCACAATTCTCAGGGTGTTTTTCGTGAAAATCCAGGAAGAATGGGAGAGGAGGCAGGGGCCGTTAGCGTCGCCACATACACAGTGATTTCAGCCATAGCCCAAGGCACCCAGCAAAACCAGGAGCAGGCCGCTGGTGATACCCGCCAAAGAGGTAGTGCTGTCTTTATGCATATACCTGACAGCGGGAATGTTCCTCTGCCTGCCTCTCGGCTGTCAGGTACTGTACTGTGCTGTTTCCGACCTTTAAGCAGTGCTGGTGTTTGCAGTAGTGTCAGACAAGCCAGGCTGGAGGTGGGAAAAGGAAAAGGGGGCAGGACACCTGGATGATCCTTCATGAGCCCACAGCCACAAAGCCGCGCCTACAACAGACAGTGCCACAACCACCTCCTGCAAGTTAATTTACTCTGTTGCACTGGTTGATAGTGGTTGGCCCCTCCCAAGGGACCAGTCACTGTACTACTGGCCTGTTATCATGTATCACTATCAGCTCTCCTCTTCTAGCCTGAAATCCGTCATCATCCCGCCCCACAGTCCCATACTCCTGTCTCCTCGTTCTTGCTGAGCAGCAATAAGGATTTAAAGTGAAGAAATCTGTACATTGGGCAACAGGTAACTAGAGATTCCATATCAGTGTGCCTGGCAGCCAGCTGCACATTATTTGTGAATATCCCTCCAGTGCAGCCTCAGCAGCAACAGGTGCCCTATTTGCAGTCCTCTATCCATTACCTTAAGATGCTGTCAGCTGTCTGAATAAACTGTGCAATTCATTGAAAAAAACAAAAAACAGACAGTGAATGTGCCTATATAAATTATATATATACACATACACCTGTATAGGCACACTGTCTGTTTGATTTTTTTTTCTTTATAATAAAAAAATCACAGTTTATTCAGGCACTCTATTGCTCAGAGAAATCCACAATGTTACTGAGTGCCTTCCCAATATATCACAGGCAGGTAGGGTAAAAGTAACAAGGGGATCACTTGTTAGTGTATATTGTAATGTCTAAACGTAATGCCTGTAAAAAATAATTTAATTAAAAAAAAAGTTTAAAAGCTCTTTTGATTGATTTCATTAAAGCAGAGTCCATAAGGAGTAAAAAGATGAGGCTCCCGATGTTGAGGCAGGTAGCGGTTACAGCAGTACTCATGGGCATATAGCACCCACCCCCCCCACCCCCCCACACATAGCATTTCCACTGGCCACCAGCTGGACCCACATGCTGCCGATCCAGTTGTGTAAAAAAAAAAAAAAAGCTTCAACATTTCTGACAACTTGCATGCTGGGCAGCTGACAGGTCCAGGAGGTGGGGCTTTGGGCGAATCTGGGAGGTGGAGCATCATGGGGTTGGAGCTTCTGACCGGTCTGGAATATGGTGCTTCGTCGTGTACGGGAGACGGAGCTTCGGACTTCACAGGGGCAGAGCTTCTGACAGGTCCGGGAGTTGCTGCTTCGGTCGGGTCCAGGGCAGTGCTTCAGGTGGCCCTGAGTCTGACGTAGGAGGATCTTCTGTCGGACGGCTGGGGGCAGTGGTATTCAGGTGATGTTATGTGGGTGGTCGGAAGAGGAGTGAGTAGGGCTGGTATGAGATGAAAAAAATTCCAGAATGCTTGTTCTAAGCTTGTGTTAGCATAATATTCATTATCTTTCAACCAATATGTGCAAAAACAAGGCAAATTAACCCCTCCCCCCCAATGTGGGAGTTTGACTTAGTTTAAGCAGGAAGATACATGGTTTTTTATTCACCCAGATAAATTTGCTAACAGCCGTATGTAAAACTTTCAGGTCTGTATCGGAGATCATCAGAGGTAACATCTGCAGTGGGTACACTTATCTCCTAAAAGAAATCATCTTTATGAGATGACATCTGCCTAAATAAGATAGGGGTAGATGTTTCCAAGCACAAAAGTCAGACAGTATACGACTAATTATTTCCAGGAAATTTGCCCTATACAAATTGAACAGGTTGGAGGGGATATTTAATCGTAAATATATCTATCTTTTTTTTTCATCAATAGTTTTTATTGAGAGAAAAACATTTTTTATGGGGTACAGAAAAGAAAAAGGGGGACATTAGAATACAATGGAGTGGGGGAGGGGGATGCATGAGGGGTTAGGAAAAATATCCTGCTAAAGGTGCATTCACATTAGTAATAGCAAAGGAAACACGTGTATTAAGGGAATCACTTGAGGAACAATAGGCAGAATAGACATTTGGGGGTAAATTTACTAAGCTCCCGATTTTGACCGAGATGCCGTTTTTTCATCAAAGTGTCATCTCGGTAATTTACTAAGCAATAATCACGGCAGTGATGAGGGCATTCGTAATATTTTGAAGTCCAAGAAAAAAATCACGAATGAATACACCATCGGTCAAAACGCGGCTGTTTAAGTATGAATCTCGGTCATGTACTAAGAAGTGCACAGCAAAAAAAAAAAAAACACTGCCGTGAAAAATTACAACTCGTAAAAAAGTGCTAAAAAAAAACAGACCTACTTTTTTTTTCCGTGATTGGATAGGCATGCAGGGATCCATGAGATCCGTGCATGTATATCAGTGGGAAGGGGTGGGAAAGTTGTTATTTTATTAAAAAAAATTGCGTGGGGTCCCCCCTCCTAAGCATAACCAGCCTCGGGCTCTTTGAGCCGATCCTGGTTGCAGAAATATGGGGAAAAAATTGACAGGGGTTCCCCCATATTTAAGCAACCAGCATCGGGCTCTGCGCCTGGTCCTGGTTCCAAAAATACGGGGGACAAAAAGAGTAGGGGTCCCCCGTATTTTTTAAACCAGCACCGGGCTCCACTAGCTGGACAGATAATGCCACAGCCGGGGGTCACTTTGATATAGTGCCCTGCGGCCGTGGCATCAAAAATCCAACTAGTCACCCCTGGCCGGGGGACCCCTTCAATCAAGGGGTCCCCCCCCCAGCCACCCAAGGGCCAGGGGTGAAGCCCGAGGCTGTCCCCCCCCCCATCCAATGGGCTGCGGATGGGGAGGCTGATAGCCTTTTGTGATAATGAAAAGATATTGTTTTTAGTAGCAGTACTACAAGTCCCAGCAAGCCTCCCCCGCATGCTGGTACTTGGAGAACCACAAGTACCAGCATGCGGCGGAAAAACGGGCCCGCTGGTACCTGTAGTACTACTACTAAAAAAATACCCAAAAAAACACAAGACACACACACCGTGAAAGTATAATTTTATTACATACATACACACATACATACATACTTACCTTATGTTCCCACGCAGGTCGGTCCTCTTCTCCAGTAGAATCCAAGGGGTACCTGTTGAAGAAATTATACTCACGAGATCCAGGGGCCCAGGGTCCTCGGAGAAATCCTTTGTAATCCACGTACTTGAAAAAAAAAAAAAAAACGCTTACCCGAGCCACGCACTAAAAGGGGACCCATGTTTGCACATGGATCCCCTTTTCCCGACTGCCAGAAAACCCACTCTGACTGATGTCTAAGTGGGTTTCCTCAGCCAATCAGGGAGCGCCAAGTTGTAGCACTCTCCTGATCGGCTGTGTGCTCCTGTCCTAACTGACAGGCGGCACACGGCAGTGTTACAATGTAGCGCCTATGCGCTACATTGTAACCAATGCTGGGAACTTTCTGCTCAGCGGTGACGTCACTTTAGGTCAACCGCAGGGCAGAAAGTTCCCACCATTGGTTACAATGGAGCGCATAGGCGCTACATTGTAACACTGCCGTGTGCCGCCTGTCAGTTAGGACAGGAGCACACAGCCGATCAGGAGAGTGCTACAACGTGGCGCTCCCTGATTGGCTGAGGAAACCCACTTAGACATCAGTCAGAGTGGGTTTTCTGGCAGTCGGGAAAAGGGGATCCATGTGCAAACATGGGTCCCCTTTTAGTGCGTGGCTCGGGTAAGCGTTTTTTTTTTTTTTTTTCAAGTACGTGGATTACAAAGGATTTCTCAGAGGACCCTGGGCCCCTGGATCTCGTGAGTATAATTTCTTCAACAGGTACCCCTTGGATTCTACTGGAGAAGAGGACCGACCTGCGTGGGAACATAAGGTAAGTATGTATGTATGTGTGTATGTATGTAATAAAATTATACTTTCACGGTGTGTGTGTCTTGTGTTTTTTGGGGTATTTTTTTAGTAGTAGTACTACAGGTACCAGCGGGCCCGTTTTTCCGCCGCATGCTGGTACTTGTGGTTCTCCAAGTACCAGCATGCGGGGGAGGCTTGCTGGGACTTGTAGTACTGCTACTAAAAACAATATCTTTTCATTATCACAAAAGGCTATCAGCCTCCCCATCCGCAGCCCATTGGATGGGGGGGACAGCCTCGGGCTTCACCCCTGGCCCTTGGGTGGCTGGGGGGGGGGGACCCCTTGATTGAAGGGGTCCCCACTCCCCCAGGGTACCCCGGCCAGGGGTGACTAGTTGGATTTTTGATGCCACGGCCGCAGGGCACTATATCAAAGTGACCCCCGGCTGTGGCATTATCTGTCCAGCTAGTGGAGCCCGGTGCTGGTTTTAAAAATACGGGGGACCCCTACTCTTTTTGTCCCCCGTATTTTTGGAACCAGGACCAGGCGCAGAGCCCGATGCTGGTTGCTTAAATATGGGGGAACCCCTGTCATTTTTTTCCCCATATTTCTGCAACCAGGATCGGCTCAAAGAGCCCGAGGCTGGTTATGCTTAGGAGGGGGGACCCCACGCAATTTTTTTTTAAATATTTTGCAGTGTTTAATTTAAAAAAAAAAAAAAAAAAATCCCCAGCACGGATCACACAGATCCGGCCGAGATTCATTGTAAAAAAGTCGGCAGTGTTTTGCTAATCACTGCCGTAAAAATAGAAAAAAAACCACGAATGACATCGACATCGGAACAAAAGAAAAACCCGAATACGACAGCTTAGTAAATTAGTCGTAATAAATTCAAAAAGTTGCAGTTTTACACTTTCGATGTCATTCGTGATTGAACTTTGACCTGAAACGGGAAAATACGAATCTTAGTAAATTTACCCCTTGGTGTGGAGTCCTGGTAATCTGTAAAATAATGTCGTAAGAATAAATACATAACACGGCAATACAAACATATAGTTTTGTTCAAGGAAAGCGAACGGGCAACATAATAAAGTCAATGGAAAGGGAGGAAAAGAAAATACCAGAGTCCAATATGGGTAGGACGCCATCTAATTAACCAGCAGACTCAATGAGGAGGTCTCGTTTAGACTACATTGGAGTGGGTCACTTTGTGATGTATTCGGGAAGTATTATGATCCCTCGCCTTTGGTCACAAATATGTGCCACGTGCACCAACATTCTAAGGGAGAGGAAGCAGTGCATGAGTAAAAAATAAATTCAGTCTCCATAAGAAAATGGTAATTTGTTTTATAGATAACTTTCAGAATCGTTGGGGATGAAGGCTGTTTCCACATCTGTGCAAGGTTGGCTCGGGCAGCTATTAGGATATGGCGTAAGACATACCTGCTGGCAGGGGGGGCAGTAGGGGGAACAATATGAAGCAGCGCCAGAGTTGCATCTGGGGAGATATAGTGGGGCAAAAGAGTATTTGGACAGCCACCGATTGTGCAAGTTGACCCACTTAAAAATATGAGAAAGGTCTGTAATTTCAATCATAGGTACTCTTCAACTGTGAGAGACAGAATCTGAAAATAAAAAAACATGAAATCACATTGTATGATTTTTAAACAATTTATTTGTATAGTCTTGTGGAAAATAAATATTTGGACACTGTCACGATCCGGGTATCTGGACGCCATTACCTGCCGTTTTTAGGTGTCTTCTGAGACTGGCCCAGCGTTCCAAGTCCGGATCTCATCTGTGTCAACACTCTGCACATCCCTCCTGTCATTCTGAGACACTACCACAGCGGCGTCATGTTTGAATCCAACATGGCGTCTCCCGTCCTCCGCCGCCGTTACTGTGTTATTGTTGCAGGTTCTCAGAATCGTGTATCATGCCTGCCGCGGCCTCTGCTGCCCTCCAAGTGTCTCAGCATATAACTGTCTGGCGTCTCCTGTCCTCCGCGGCCGGCGCCGCCATTATCATTATGTTTGCACATTTCATTCCAAACCAGTTTTCCCTCCAGGTTCCAGCATGGGCGCAGCCATGTTGGATTTGATCACATGCTCCAATTCCTCCAATCCACCATCTCTGGAATCTGCATAATTGCCTAGCCAATGCCTGCATAGCAGCAGGTATAAGTATCCTGTGTCTAGGCCAGATAGATGTCAGTGCTTTGAATGTCATACCTTGTTCCAGTCTCTCTCTCCTGTGGCTTGTTTCTCCAGGTTCCAGTTCCTGTCTCCAGCATCCACAAAGAGACCCGCACCTGCTTTCCATCTTGCAGTGCAGCCTGACTCTACAGCCTTCTGTGGCTGTCCAGTTTCCAGCTATCTACTATCTGCTTCCAGCAGTCAGCTTTCAACAGATTTCAGCTTCTATCAAACACCGGTGCAGATCCAACGGATCCTATCTTACCAGCAGTATCCACTACCACCGGTAATCATTTATCAGCTATTCAGTTTCTACGCTCCCTAGCATCTCACATCATTCACTCTGTGTTTACCTGGCTGATTCCATTCAGCATTCACTCTGTGTTTCATCACCCGGCTGATTCCACTCAGCATCCACTCCGTGTCTTACCACCTGGCTGGTTCCATCCAGCTGATACAGCAGCATACTCAAGTTACAGATTCACCTGTTACAACTACTGGCATGTTCCTCGGCTATCTCCACTACTACAACCAGGCCTGGTAAGGTGATTCCATCAAAGGACTTTTACATCTGTTCTATACCTACCAGTGCTCTGAGATACCCCCTATGGTTATGTGATCCAGGAACTGTGTTATTTGCCACTGTCTTTGATTTACTTTGAATGCTGCTTGTCATTTCACGGAGTCTGTTAAATAAACTTTTATTTTGAATTTTAAACTGGTTGTCATGGTCACACCTTCGGGTAATCAATCTGCACTTACATGTCCAGGGGTCTGATTAAACCTTCCAGGTTTAAATTCATCTCAGCACCTACAACTGAGGCTTCCTCCCGTCAGCCTAAACCCTCAGTTGTGACAGACACCTACCAAGCAGCAAGATTTCAGGCTCTCACAGACCTGTTACTTCTTCTTTAAGAAGCTCTTCTATCCTCCACTCGTTACCTGTATTAATGGCACCTGTTTGAACTGGTTATCTGTATAAAAGACACCTGTCCACACCCTCAAACAGTCAGACTGCTACCTCTTCACCATGGCCAAGAACAGAGAGCTGTCTAAGGACACCAGGGACAAAATTGTAGAGCTGCACAAGGCTGGGATGAGCTCCTCGACAATAGGCAAGCAGCTTGGTGAGAAGAGATCAACTGTTGGCGCATTTATTAAACAATGGAAGAAATACAAGATCACTTACAATCTCCCTCTACCTGGGGCTCCATGCAAGATCTCACCTCGTGGGGTATCAATGATCTTGAGAACGGTGAGGAATCAGCCCAGAACTACATGGGGGGACCTGGTCCATGACCTCAAGAGAGCTGGGACCACAGTCACAAAGGTTACCATTAGTAACACACTACGTCATCATGGATTGAAATCCTGCAGCGCCCCGAAAGGTCCCCTGCTTAAGCCAGCACATGTCCAGGCCCATCTAAAGTTGCCTGTGACCATCTGGATGATCCAGAGGAGTATTGGGAGAATGTAATGTGGTCAGATGAGAGCAAAATCAAACTTTTTAATATAAACTCCACTCGCCGTGTTTGGAGGGAGAAAAATTATGAATGGCATCCCAAGAACACCATGCCCACTGTGAAGCATGGGGGTGGAAACATGGGCCCTCATTCCGAGTTGTTCGCTCGCAAGCTGCTTTTAGCAGCATTGCACACGCTAAGCCGCCGCCTACTGGGAGTGAATCTTAGCTTATCAAAATTGCGAACGAAAGATTCACAAAATTGCGAATAGAAAATTCTTAGCAGTTTCTGAGTAGCTCGGGACTTACTCTGCCACTGCGATCAGTTCAGTCAGTTTCGTTCCTGGTGTGACGTCACAAACACACCCAGCGTTCGCCCAGACACTCCCCCGTTTCTCCAGCCACTCCCGCGTTTTTCCCAGAAACTGTAGCGTTTTTTCACACACTCCCATAAAACGGCCAGTTTCCGCCCAGAAACACCCACTTCCTGTCAATCACACTCCGATCTCCAGAACGAAGAAAAAACCTTGTAATGCCGTGAGTAAAATACCAAACTTCTGAGCAAATTTACTTGGCGCAGTCGCAGTGCGAACATTGCGCATGCGCAATTAGCGGAAAATCGCTGCGATGCGAAGAAAATTACTGAGCGAACAACTCGGAATGAGGGCCATGATTTGGGGCTGCTTTTTGGCAAAGGGGAGAGGACAACTGATCCGTATTAAGGAGAGGATGAATGGGGCCATGTATCGTGAGATTTTGGGCAAAAACCTCCTTCCCTCAGTAAGAGCATTGAAGATGGAATGTGGCTGGGTCTTCCAGCATGACATTACCCCAAACACACCGCCCGGGCAACTAAGGAGTGGCTCCGTAAGAAGCATTTCAAAGTCCTGGAGTGGTTTAGCCAGTCTCCAGATCTCAACCCAATAGAAAATCTGTGGAGGGAGTTGAAAGTCTGTGTTGCCCGGCGACAGCCCCAAAACATGACAGCTCTAGAGAAGATCTGCATGGAAGAGTGGGCCAAAATACCTACTACAGTGTATGCAAACCTGGTCAAGAACTACAGGAAACGTTTGACCTTTGTAATTGCCAACCAAGGTTATATTACAAAGTATTGAGTTTAACTTTTTGATTGTCCAAATATTTATTTTCCACAAGAATATACAAATAAATTGTGTAAAAATGATACAATGTGATTTCCTAGTTTTTTTTTTCAGATTCTTGTCTCTCACAGTTGAAGTTTACCTATGATGGAAATTACAGACCTCTGTCATCTTTTTAAGTGGGTCAACTTGCACAATCGGTGGCTGTCCAAATACTTTTTTGCCTCACTGTATTTATATCTAGTACTTTGTTAATTAAGGCAAAAACATCGGATCAATAGGGAGTGATCACTGAACAGGACCAAAATATATAATATATATGACCAACATTAGCACATAGTCTCCAGCATTTGTTGCTACATGAGGGCTAAAATGTGTATAACCAGTCCGGGGTCAAATATATTCTATGGATCAGTTTTATATGCATTTCAGTGTGATTTAGACACCGGTATATGGAGTAGGAGGACAGGAAGACTTCTTGCCATTCGATCGGAGACAGCGCCCTACCGATGTCTAATTCCCATTTTAGTTGGGCATTAGACATGTAAGTGGAAGCAGGAGATATTAATACTTTATACCAGAAACAGATATCGCCTTTAGAGTTAAATAATGAAGGTCAGGTAAGAATCGTTTGTGAGGACATGTCCGGTGACTAAGGCACTGTAGGTAGGTTCAGTCCCCCTAATGCCCTTGGCAATACCATTTTAGAGTGAGCTAATATAGGAGGCTTCGAGGACCAAACATATTTAGTTAGAATGGAGGAACAGGTCTGAAGGGCTTTTTTCGGGAAAATAGATGGGCTCGTGCGGAACAAATACATTAATTTAAGCAAAAGGGACATTTTAAATGCAGCCATATGACCTTGCCAGGAGACATCATAGGACAGCCAGGAGCTTGATAGGGCCTCTAATGTCACTATAAGAGGGGAGAGATTGAAGGTGAAGACAGTGGAAGTATCGGTGGAAATGTTGATGCCTAGATATTTTATCATGTTTTTCTGCCAATTATATGGGTAAGTGGATTGAAGAGAAGACAGAGAGTGGATTAGGTTAATAGGCAGGGCATCTGGTTTTGTGATATTAAGTTTATAGTAAGAGGCTGAACTATATGCGTTTAGAGTAGAATATAGAGAAGGGAGAGTGATAGTACATTCAGAAACAAAAAGGAGTACATCATCAGCGAAAAAGCTCAGTTTGTGACAGGAAGGACCAATCTCCAGAACTGGGAAATTTGGATCATTATGTATGGTGATGGCAAGGGGTTCAATTGATAAAACAAATATTAGAGGGGATAAGGGACATCCTTGTCTCATACCATTTGTAATATGAAATGGGTCAGATAAAAAGCCACCCGGGCCATGGGAGAGCTATATAATGATAAGATAGAAGATAAAATGTGATCTTTAAAACCAAAGCGAGTGAGAACTTTGCGCATATAAAACCAGTTCAGTCTGTCAAATGCTTTCTCATCATCTAATAACAGCAAGAGAAGACCTTATTCTTTAGAGAGGGTATCAATCAAATTGAAGATCATGCGTGTATTCTCTGATGATTGTCTCCCTGGAACAAAGCCAGTTTGTCCGGGTGTATCAGCAATGGAAGAAATGTATTAATACGGGCAGCTATTAATTTGGCATATAACTTGATGTCACAACTGAGCAGCACAATAGGGCGGTAGTTGTGACAGTAGGCCAGGTCTTTCCCAGGTTTAGGGATGGATACAATATGTGCTTCTAACAGCTCTGTAGGTAGGGTACCTTGATTGAAGATCTCATTAAAAAGGTCAGTTAAATATGGAGGCAATAAGTCACGAAATGTGACATAGAAATCAGTGATAACTTTATCTGGGCCCGGTGCCTGGCCGTGGGTAAGTGACTTAATAGCCGTAAGAATTTCTGTGGAGGACCATGGGGCATTAAGTGCAGATAATTGCTCCTGGGTAATAGTGGGTAAAGTTATTTTGTCTAGAAAAGAAGAAATAGATGATGGAGTAGGTTGGGGGGTGGAGGAGTCAGATATTAAGTTGTTAAAGTTTAGAGTAGTATTGTGCAAAATGATTCATAATTTCTTTAGGGTTTAAGATTTTTTGCTTAGAGGAATAAATATATTTAATTCTATGTCTAGCTTGTTGAGCTCGAAGCCTACGGGCCAACATTTTACCTGATCTGTTACCTAGTAGGTAAAACTTTTGCTGCATTCTATTTAATGCCGCTTGTGTGCGGGCTAGGAGTAGCTTCTGAAGTTGGCTGCGAACACTCAAAAAATTATTTCTTGAGAGCTCTGGAGGGATTGGCTATATTTTCTGATTCTAGAAGTTTAAATTTAGTGTCTAAATTCGACTGTAATTGGATGGCTTGTTTTTTACTAGTGGCTCCAGCTTGAATGGCTGCCCCACGAGTAACTGCTTTAAAAGCACACTAGTGATTTTAGTGGACATATCTAGAGGGGAATTGATGGCCATATAGGAATCTATTGAATCTAAAATAATTTTCTTGGACAGGGAGTCCTTTAGGAGGTGGGGATAAAGACACCATGATCTGGAAGGAATCTGGGTAGTACTGAGGTTCCATTTCCATAAAATTGTGGCGTGGTCAGACCAGGTAATTGGCAAGATATCAATGTCTTTAGTTTTTTGAAGGGACCATTTGTCACATAAGATCAGGTCGATCCTGGAATAGGAGTTGTGAACAGGGGAATAAAATGTATATTCTCGACCTGATGGGTTGTGGGTTCTCCAGATATCGTATAGGTCAAATTCAGCCAACAAATTATGGAAGGCTAGGGAGGGGCCTGTCAGGGAAGAGGGGATGGTATGGGAAGAGCGATTGGATTTGTCTATCTTGGGGTCAAAAACTAGGTTAAAGTCACCCAATACAACCAGGGAGCCTTTAAAAGATTTGCGGATTAAGAGAAATAATTTTGCGAAGAAATGATACTTGGTTAGAATTGGGAGCATAAAGACACACTAAAGGTAGTCAGTTTGTCATCTAGGAGGCCTGTAATGATCAGGTAGCGGCCATTTTTGTCCACGATTTGGGAGAGAAGAACAAGAGAAACATTTTTACTAAATAATATAGCAACTCCATTGCATTTAAATGGGCCATTTGCATTATATCCTACAGGAAAATTGCTGTTTTTGAAGAGAGGGGGTTTAATAGAGGAAAAATAAGTTTCCTGTAGTGCAACAATGTCTGCCTTTTGTTTATGGAAAAAAAGAGAGAGCTAGTCAAATGTTATTGGAGGAATTTAATCCCTTAACGTTGAGAGAAAGAAGATTTGGCATTGGAAATATAGGTCAGAAATTATTTGCAAAAAACTTTTGGGTATATAGTAATAGCAACTGATTATGAGGAGATTATCTTGCTGGACAATAGGATAGTGAATATCTGGAATAGAGGAAGGAGGGGACCATAGGGAGAGCTGGTAGCATAACATTAACCGGAAGACAAAGGAGGGAATCCAAAATAGTCCGGTATACTGGACCTGCATGACTACTGCACGGGAGAGGGAGAACAGGAAAACTTGCAGTAGTATAAAAAGAGTTGAGGTTAACTGCCACTCAAACATACTACCAATAAAATTTTTAATATGTAAAATATATTGTGTTAGCATAGGAGCATACTAGGAAAGGCGCTAATATATAGCCTATGTATAGTACACATTAAATGTATAGTACACATTAAACATAGCAACTCCCACATAGGTAACCATTAATAACAATATATGTAAGCAGATGAGAGAGTAAACCTGGTGTAAATAGACCTAAAAAAACATTCAACATTCAAACTTCAAATAATACTTATCAAGTATTTCCCTTCCCCGGTGGAGGGGGAAAAAAGGTCTAGAACATCGGAGGACAAAGGTATAGGTGCAGGAACCCGGGGTCATTCTCAGGTTCTTCAAGTGTTTGACCATTCTGGATGGACAGCCGAGGTTTGGATTGGTTCAGGAGGCTTTTTAACAGAGATATCCCAGTCCATCAGTAACTTAATCCCTGCGTCAAGGTAGGAGACAGTGTAGGTGGAGTCCTCGTAGAAAATAAGTAATTTGACTGGGAATCCCCATGGGTATGGGATATCGTGGGATCTAAGAGCTGTAGTGATAGGAGCAAAGGCACACCTCTTGGCGATGGTAGCCACAGAGAAATCCTGGAATAATTGGAGACCCCATAGCACATCAGAGTTCTTGGATTCCCTTGCCTCTCTCAGGAGATTTTCTTTAACTGTAAAAAAAATTAACTTGGAAGAGAGTGTCTTTAGGCAAGTCAGACAAAACAGTGCAGGGTCTTGGGAGATGGTGGATATTATCAATCAGGAGTTCTTTGGCATTGGCAGCTGGGAGTTTTCTGAATAAGGCACCAGCATATGTTTCCAGTTCAGAATTGGAGACTGAGTCAGGAATGCCTTTGATCTTAATATGATTGCATCTGTCCTCCAAATCTGTTAATTTTGTTCTAAACTGGTCCAGATAGAAGTTTGTTATTGTACCTGTATGTTCCAGTTCTTGGTTAGCTCCCTGCAAGCTTGTTCCCTGTCAGAAGCTTCCTGTGGAGCCTGTCTTCCTGCCTCTGGTGTGTTCCTGCGTCCAGCCTGTGTACTCCAGTGTCCTGTGTCCTGTCTGAGTAATAGTTTCTTGCTGTCCTCCGAATTGCCTTCCAGTAAAGTGGTCTGGTATCCGAAGCTTCTGGGTTCCGGTCGTTTCCTGTGCACACCTGTCATGGTGTCGTGCGTAGTGGCTCTGCTGCACTTTATGGCTGAAGCCATATTGCCTTTATCTATTTTTGGTTGTGTCATTTTTGCAGAGGTTTCCACATTGCTGTCCTCGCCTTACTACTATGGGTTCGTATTTGGCTGTTAGGTTGCATTACTTGATTTGCTGTTGTTCCAGGCGGCCGCGCCGCACATAAACTACTTTGTTATTTTTTGTATCTTTCTCTGTTTTAGTCGTGTTAGTCTTAGTTAGTTTTCCCCTTGTTCTTCTCTGTCTCGGTTAACGCCTTGTCACCTATTAAGACCGGGGGGCATCGGAGTCTGGGCGGACCAAATTTGCCCATTCAAATGCGGCTGCCGTAAGCACAAAAAAAAACATAGTCTTGCAGTCATTAATCGACCAATGGGAAGGAAAACGGAGTCATGTATTTTTGTTAGGGGTAGCTGCGTATCTCAGTCCAGTTGCAGGTTCATGCATCTGTACTTAGAATTCTCCTGGTGCCACCCAATCTCCTGGGTTCCAGAACATAACAATAAGAGAGTGTTGCCAGAAGTTGATTAGAGCGATATTGTCAAAACTGAGATTACCTGTCTCATGTTATGCACAGAGGTTCTGCCTTTCACAAAGCCTGTCTGTGAGGGATGCAGGAGGGTGGGCAATAACAATTGCAATCTTTGCCATATGATCACAGCGTGAATCTTGGGATCTTGATTTAGTAGAGATATGGAGTGGTGAGATTGGACTAGCTGTGGGTCCTTTCACGATTTTTGTATTATTATTATTATGCGGGCCTGATTAAAGTCGTTCCCTTCCAGAATAGAATTATATAATGATAATAAATGGGGTACTAAGAAAGGGGATAATAATCTATAATATTCATCACTAAGGCCATTCGGACCCGGTGATTTTCCGACAAGGAGGTGTTTTATGGTACTTGTAAGTTCAAGTTCATAAATCCAGGCTTTAAGAGTCACTCTCTTCATCGGTCAATTTAGGAGAACTGGATCATCTGCAGGGGCAGCGTACAAGTCTCAATAATACTGTAAAAAGGCATCTTTAATATCAGGAGTATCATATAACGTACATTTCAATGACATAAGAGATTGAATGTTCGTAACTTTCCTGTACCCTTTGACTACATTAGCTAGTAACTTCACAGCCTTATTTCCCCATTTGAAGTACCTGTGTTTTTGATAATCTAGATAACATTGCACTGTTTCGGTACATAAAGTATCATAAGGGGCTTTGACATTCTTGTATTCATTACATGTAGTTTCAGTGTCCGAACACAAGAGGACTTCATATGCTTCTTTTAGTTGCAAACTTAATGACTGAAACCTCTGATTCAAAACTTTTTTCTTATTTGAAACATAAGCAATTATATGGCCTCTCAGGACAGGCTGCCCAGAATAAATGTATGTCCTCTGTGTGTTCTATATTATAATCTATATACTGTAGTTAGCCATCCGCTGGTCCAAAAACAATATAAAATCTGGTAAAGTATAAAGATACGTAGAAAACCTCCAGATAAAAGTAGCGATCTTTGGAGCATTAAGGGACATTGTGAACTAAGTGGGAGTGTGGTCAGATAACGCAATTTTCTGAACCTTAGAGTCGCAGATCCTAGAGAGTAGAGAAGTGGGTACCAACCAAAAATCTATTCTCAAGGAGGTACGATGTGGGTGCGAATAGTATGTGTATGCTCTATCTACCAGATGTTGATATCTCCAAGGATCTATCAAACACAAAGTTTGTATCAATAGTGACAATGCACCAGGGCGACCACTTTTAGGGAAATCTGACTTGTCTAATGACGGTGACAATGTGGTATCAAAGTCAACTCCCAGAACCAATACACCTCCTGCCCAATCCTGTAGTTTTGCATACACATCAGTAAAAAAAGGGTTATTAGGACCCGTGGAGGGCATATAGCGTCACTACCGTAAAAAGTTCACCCTCAATTTGTAATTTAAGGAACAAAAAATTACCCTCTACATCTAGCTTTGAATCTAAAATCTTGTATCTGAGAGATTTTCGGAGAATATTCAATACCCCTCTTTTTTCATCAAATAGGAGGCAGCTGTCACATTACCTATGCATACCTCATGAAGATTGTTAGGGTCACTGGCTCTCCAATGGGTCTCCTAAAGTACCGCAATATCAGGCCACAGCCATTTTAAGTGTTGCAAGACCTTTTTACGTTTTATAGGGGGGTTCAGCCCTTCAACGTTCCATGAAATTAACTTTATAGAACATTGTACTGTATTGGTATCTGGTTGTGGATCCATACTGTTAGCCTATTCCATGTTTGACAAACAACAATATGAAAAAGACATCACAGATTGCCGTCCCCAATGTCCCAGCCTGCACAGGGTAGGTTGGATAAACAGAATATAAGAAAACGTGTGTGTAATTACATCACCAATAATCTCTGAATAAAGAGAGCAAACAAAAGTGACCAAAATACAGTCCTATAAATTTTTTACATTTTACGAACCAAAAGGTTTGACTCAAAGAGCCCATGTCTTCAAAATAAAAAAAACAGGTGTTTGAGTAAAAAAAGAAAGGGGAAGATAAGGGTTATAGGGTGGGAGAACATAAAGAGCAGTGACAAAATATATAATTTCTATGTCTCTAAGATATATTCGGCATGTATGTGTGAGGAAATTTTGTACCAATGACAATAAAAACCTCAAACATAAAGAGGAAACCGGCATAATGAACATAATAAAATGTAATGTGCAGCTATACTTGCGTCAATCACTCCACCACATCTGTAGCAGTCGACGAAGCTTACGGAATAGAGGTGGTCATTCCGAGTTGTTCGCTCGCTAGCTGCTTTTAGCAGCATTGCAAACGCTAGGCCGCCGCCCTCAGGGAGTGTATCTTAGTTTAGCAGAATAGCGAACGAAAGATTAGCAGAACTGCTACTAAATAATTCCCTGCAGTTTCTGAGTAGCTCCAGACCTACTCCTAGATTGCGATCACCTCAGTCCGTTTAGTTCCTGGTTTGACGTCACAAACACGCCCTGCGTTCGGCCAGCCACTCCTCCGTCTCTCCAGCCACTCCTGCGTTTTTCCCTGGCACGCCTGCATTTTTTAGCACACTCCTGGAAAACGCTCAGTTACCTCCCAGAAACGCCCCTTTCCTGTCAATCACTCACCGATCTGCAGGGCGACTGAAAAGCGCTGCACAAACACCAGCAAATCTACTAAGTTTTGTGTAAAATAACTTAGTGCATGCGCACTGCGTACCATGCGCATGCGCATTTTCCACCTAATTGCTGCTTTGCGAAAAACGGCAACGAGCGAACAACTCGGAATGACCACCAGAGTTCACAGAAACTTTTGCAGCTTGCAGAGAATTGAAAAGATGCTGTTTACCAGTGTTAGAACACACGGAGCTTAGCCAGGTAAAGTAAGACAAAACGCAGTCCAGCATCAAAGAGAAGCTTGCAAATAGGGGATAATTTTCTCCTCTTCATGGCAACCTGGTATGAAAAGTCCTGAAAAAGTAATACTCTGTTACCTTGGTAGCTCAGATCTCTGTGTTTCCAGTACGCATCAAGAATTCGGACTTTGGGCCTAATTCAGACCTAATTGCAGCAGCACATTTGTTAGCAAATGGGCAAAACCATGAGCACTGCATGGAGGGGGGGGCAGATATAACATGCACAGAGAGAGTTAGATTTGGGTGGGTTATATTGTTTCTATGCAGGGTAAATACTGGCTGCTTTATTTTTACACTACAATTTAGATTTCAGTTTGAACACACCCCACCCAAATCTAACTCTCTCTACACATGTTATATCTGCCCCCCCCCCCCCCCCCCTGCAGTGCACATGGTTTTGCCCATTTGCTAACAAGTTTACTGCTGCAATCAGGTCTGAATTAGGCCCTTTATCTGTGTAGTTGAGAAACTTTAATATTACTGGCCGTGATTTCAGTTAATCATTTGGGCAGTCCGGGCCAAACCTGTGTACCCGCTCCATCAAGATATCACCAGAATCAGGAGAGAAGCCCAAATCTTTCAGTAGCCAGATCGAGACCAGTGACATGAGATCTGCGATTGTGATTTTCTAAGTCCTCTAGTTTCTCCTGGACTGCTGTGAGAGTCGATTCGTGGGACTTAATAATCGCTTGGGCCGCTAGGAGATCATCCTCACAGTAGAGATGCGTTGCTCCTCTTCATCTATGCAAGTGTTATATTCTTTTAGTTGCGACATAGGCGAGTCAATTGATTCCTTAAGTCCTGCTCATTTTTTATCTAGTAAGGGTGATATTAAGTCAGAAATTTCATGCACTCTAGCAATGGCTGCTGACCTGAATTTATCAAGGTCAGTAATTCCGTCCATTACATCGTCTCTCCTGGGGCACGAGGAAGGGCTTGTGTGCACTGGTGGGTTGGCCCTGGTATCTCTGGTTCTAACCATTGTACCTCCTTTGCCAGTTTTCTGTTATTTAGCCATATATTTATCCATAGAAATGAGCACAATAATACTTGCACAGGCGATATGTGGATAATATTGCTGTAAATGGCAGGGAAGTTACATGCAGACTGCACTTTTATATAATATAGAAGGCAAACCCCAAAGGGAAAAATGTGGAATTATGAAAGTATACACTCCATGAGAGACAGTGTAGGAATGACAAACTTCCCTTCTTGTGTACTTTAATATGTGCAGCACTGGAGCAATGAGAAGCGGACCCCATTTATGTAGTTCTCCCAGCAACAGGGGGGGTGGCAAGAACAACAGAAAAAGTATACATAAACGTGGAACACCTCTTGCTAAATAGAGTGGGGCAAAATTACCACTGTTTATAGGATCCAATATGGCCGGCGGATCTTCAAATACACCAGAGTGTGTGATGCATAGCGGGACACAGTGTGTACAGGAGATCCGGGTAGATTCCTCTTACTGTAATCTGACTGCCTTCACTGGAGATGCGGCCAGCAGTTAAGGTGCCCTCTGTCCCGCCGATTCTGCGGGTGATCACGCGGCTGAGGTGAGAGCCGCAAGATGGTGGCAGGTTGCGGAGGCAGCAGCGTATGTATCAGCCGTTTGGTCCAACTCCAGTGGTGTGGCTGCGCAGGGGGTCGGCAATGACTCACCTGCTTCCCTGCAGTATCCCCGTCACAGCTCCGCACTGATAAGGCAAGTGCTGGCGCTATTAGGGTCGTTGAGGCAGAACTTTATTCAGAGACATGGGAGCCCATATACTGTAAAACGCAGCCGTTTATTGGGGTCCACCCACCGGAAGTCATTTACAACCATTCTAAGGGTATAGTGGTTTCCTTAATGTCACAAATGCCCATAATTATTGTATTACAGTGTTTTGCTGGTGTTTAGCTAAATTTTCATGGTAATACAAATTGCAATGTATGATTGAAGAGTATGGTTGTATGTGCACAGCTGGTAAAGTAGAACTGTGTACTGGAATCAGGTAAAAGTTCAACAGTCTCTGTGGTCTTCGTAGAGTTCCAGGATAATAAATTGTCCATTTTGCTTTGTGTGAATTTTTTTGTGAAGGTACGCAATTGTAATGTATGTATTTGTGAAGACCATTTGTCAGCCATTCAAATATTTCTGAAGAGAACATCTTATTTAATAAATGGAAGCTTTAGTTTGCCATCATTTGGCAATATTCTGTGAATGGATAAAACTCTTTGCCTCTCTGACTATACTGAAGAACTCAAAAAGACCCTGAACCAAGGAAACCAACATTCCTGAATTGGTAAGGTGTCCAACATACCACGCCGCACATATACGTGTTTTGTCTGGGTATCACACTTAGAGGTTGATTTAGACCTGATCGCTGGGCTGCTAACTTTGCTGTCCTGGGTTCAGATAGTTGCCGCCCCAGAGGGAGTGTAAATTCGCTGTGCAAGTGTGCAATCGCATTTGTACGCCGAGCTGCAAAAATCCAGTGTGTGCAGTCTCTGCGCAGCCCAGGACTTACTCCTACAGTGCGATCACATCAGGCTGATCGGGGCCAGAGCTGACGTCAGACACCCTCCCTGAGAACGCTTGGGAATTAGAGATGAGCGGGTTCGGTTTCTCTGAATCCGAACCCGCCAGAACTTCATGTTTTTTTTCACGGGTCCGAGCGACTCGGATCTTCCCGCCTTGCTCGGTTAACCCGAGCGCGCCCGAACGTCATCATGACGCTGTCGGATTCTCGCGAGGCTCGGATTCTATCGCGAGACTCGGATTCTATATAAGGAGCCGCGCGTCGCCGCCATTTTCACACGTGCATTGAGATTGATAGGGAGAGGACGTGGCTGGCGTCCTCTCCGTTTAGAATTAGAATAGATTAGAGAGACACTTGATTTACTAATTTTGGGGAGCATTAGGAGTACTCAGTAGTGTACAGTGCAGAGTTTTGCTGATAGTGACCAGTGACCACCACTTTTATTTATAATCCGTTCTCTGCCTGAAAAAAGCGATACACAGCACACAGTGACTCAGTCACATACCATATCTGTGTGCACTGCTCAGGCTCAGGCCAGTGTGCTGCATCATCTATTATCTATATATAATATTATATATATCTGTCTGACTGCTCAGCTCACACAGCTTATAATTGTGGGGGAGACTGGGGAGCACTACTGCAGTGCCAGTTATAGGTTATAGCAGGAGCCAGGAGTACATAATATATTATATAGTGAGTGACCACCAGACACACAGTGCAGTTTATTTAATATATCCGTTCTCTGCCTGAAAAAAGCGATACACACAGTGACTCAGTCAGTCACATACCATATCTGTGTGCACTGCTCAGGCTCAGGCCAGTGTGCTGCATCATCTATATATATTATATATCTGTCTGACTGCTCAGCTCACACAGCTTATAATTGTGGGGGAGACTGGGGAGCACTACTGCAGTGCCAGTTATAGGTTATAGCAGGAGCCAGGAGTACATAATATTATATTAAAATTAAACAGTGCACACTTTTGCTGCAGGAGTGCCACTGCCAGTGTGACTAGTGACCAGTGACCTGACCACCAGTATATAATATTAGTAGTATACTATCTCTTTATCAACCAGTCTATATTAGCAGCAGACACAGTACAGTGCGGTAGTTCACGGCTGTGGCTACCTCTGTGTCGGCACTCGGCAGCCCGTCCATAATTGTATATACCACCTAACCGTGGTTTTTTTTTCTTTCTTTATACATACATACTAGTTACGAGTATACTATCTCTTTATCAACCAGTCTATATATTAGCAGCAGACACAGTACAGTGCGGTAGTTCACGGCTGTGGCTACCTCTGTGTCGGCACTCGGCAGCCCGTCCATAATTGTATATACCACCTAACCGTGGTTTTTTTTTCTTTCTTTATACATACATACTAGTTACGAGTATACTATCTCTTTATCAACCAGTCTATATATTAGCAGCAGACACAGTACAGTGCGGTAGTTCACGGCTGTGGCTACCTCTGTGTCGGCACTCGGCAGCCCGTCCATAATTGTATATACCACCTAACCGTGGTTTTTTTTTCTTTCTTTATACATACATACTAGTTACGAGTATACTATCTCTTTATCAACCAGTCTATATTAGCAGCAGACACAGTACAGTGCGGTAGTTCACGGCTGTGGCTACCTCTGTGTCGGCACTCGGCAGCCCGTCCATAATTGTATATACCACCTAACCGTGGTTTTTTTTTCTTTCTTTATACATACATACTAGTTACGAGTATACTATCTCTTTATCAACCAGTCTATATATTAGCAGCAGACACAGTACAGTGCGGTAGTTCACGGCTGTGGCTACCTCTGTGTCGGCACTCGGCAGCCCGTCCATAATTGTATATACCACCTAACCGTGGTTTTTTTTTCTTTCTTTATACATACATACTAGTTACGAGTATACTATCTCTTTATCAACCAGTCTATATATTAGCAGCAGACACAGTACAGTGCGGTAGTTCACGGCTATGGCTACCTCTGTGTCGGCACTCGGCCGCCCGTCCATAATTGTATATACCACCTAACCGTGGTTTTTTTTTCTTTCTTTATACATACATACTAGTTACGAGTATACTATCTCTTTATCAACCAGTCTATATATTAGCAGCAGACACAGTACAGTGCGGTAGTTCACGGCTGTGGCTACCTCTGTGTCGGCACTCGGCAGCCCTTCCATAATTGTATATACCACCTAACCGTGGTTTTTTTTTCTTTCTTTATACATACATACTAGTTACGAGTATACTATCTCTTTATCAACCAGTCTATATATTAGCAGCAGACACAGTACAGTGCGGTAGTTCACGGCTGTGGCTACCTCTGTGTCGGCACTCGGCAGCCCGTCCATAATTGTATATACCACCTAACCGTGGTTTTTTTTTCTTTCTTTATACATACATACTAGTTACGAGTATACTATCTCTTTATCAACCAGTCTATATATTAGCAGCAGACACAGTACAGTGCAGTAGTTCACGGCTGTGGCTACCTCTGTGTCGGCACTCGGCAGCCCGTCCATAATTGTATATACCACCTAACCGTGTTTTTTTTTCCTTTCTTTATACATACATACTAGTTACGAGTATACTATCTCTTTATCAACCAGTCTATATATTAGCAGCAGACACAGTACAGTGCGGTAGTTCACGGCTGTGGCTACCTCTGTGTCGGCACTCGGCAGCCCGTCCATAATTGTATATACCACCTAACCGTGGTTTTTTTTTCTTTCTTTATACATACATACTAGTTACGAGTATACTATCTCTTTATCAACCAGTCTATATTAGCAGCAGACACAGTACAGTGCGGTAGTTCACGGCTGTGGCTACCTCTGTGTCGGCACTCGGCAGCCCGTCCATAATTGTATATACCACCTAACCGTGGTTTTTTTTTCTTTCTTTATACATACATACTAGTTACGAGTATACTATCTCTTTATCAACCAGTCTATATTAGCAGCAGACACAGTACAGTGCGGTAGTTCACGGCTGTGGCTACCTCTGTGTCGGCACTCGGCAGCCCGTCCATAATTGTATACTAGTATCCAATCCATCCATCTCCATTGTTTACCTGAGGTGCCTTTTAGTTGTGCCTATTAAAATATGGAGAACAAAAATGTTGAGGTTCCAAAATTAGGGAAAGATCAAGATCCACTTCCACCTCGTGCTGAAGCTGCTGCCACTAGTCATGGCCGAGACGATGAAATGCCAGCAACGTCGTCTGCCAAGGCCGATGCCCAATGGCATAGTACAGAGCATGTCAAAACCAAAACACCAAATATCAGTAAAAAAAGGACTCCAAAACCTAAAATAAAATTGTCGGAGGAGAAGCGTAAACTTGCCAATATGCCATTTACCACACGGAGTGGCAAGGAACGGCTGAGGCCCTGGCCTATGTTCATGGCTAGTGGTTCAGCTTCACATGAGGATGGAAGCACTCAGCCTCTCGCTAGAAAACTGAAAAGACTCAAGCTGGCAAAAGCACCGCAAAGAACTGTGCGTTCTTTGAAATCCCAAATCCACAAGGAGAGTCCAATTGTGTCGGTTGCGATGCCTGACCTTCCCAACACTGGACGTGAAGAGCATGCGCCTTCCACCATTTGCACGCCCCCTGCAAGTGCTGGAAGGAGCACCCGCAGTCCAGTTCCTGATAGTCAGATTGAAGATGTCAGTGTTGAAGTACACCAGGATGAGGAGGATATGGGTGTTGCTGGCGCTGGGGAGGAAATTGACCAGGAGGATTCTGATGGTGAGGTGGTTTGTTTAAGTCAGGCACCCGGGGAGACACCTGTTGTCCGTGGGAGGAATATGGCCGTTGACATGCCAGGTGAAAATACCAAAAAAATCAGCTCTTCGGTGTGGAGGTATTTCACCAGAAATGCGGACAACAGGTGTCAAGCCGTGTGTTCCCTTTGTCAAGCTGTAATAAGTAGGGGTAAGGACGTTAACCACCTCGGAACATCCTCCCTTATACGTCACCTGCAGCGCATTCATAATAAGTCAGTGACAAGTTCAAAAACTTTGGGTGACAGCGGAAGCAGTCCACTGACCAGTAAATCCCTTCCTCTTGTAACCAAGCTCACGCAAACCACCCCACCAACTCCCTCAGTGTCAATTTCCTCCTTCCCCAGGAATGCCAATAGTCCTGCAGGCCATGTCACTGGCAATTCTGACGAGTCCTCTCCTGCCTGGGATTCCTCCGATGCATCCTTGCGTGTAACGCCTACTGCTGCTGGCGCTGCTGTTGTTGCCGCTGGGAGTCGATGGTCATCCCAGAGGGGAAGTCGTAAGCCCACTTGTACTACTTCCAGTAAGCAATTGACTGTTCAACAGTCCTTTGCGAGGAAGATGAAATATCACAGCAGTCATCCTACTGCAAAGCGGATAACTGAGGCCTTGGCATCCTGGGTGGTGAGAAACGTGGTTCCGGTATCCATCATTACTGCAGAGCCAACTAGAGACTTGTTGGAGGTACTGTGTCCCCGGTACCAAATACCATCTAGGTTCCATTTCTCTAGGCAGGCGATACCGAAAATGTACACAGACCTCAGAAAAAGAGTCACCAGTGTCCTAAAAAATGCAGCTGTACCCAATGTCCACTTAACCACGGACATGTGGACAAGTGGAGCAGGGCAGGGTCAGGACTATATGACTGTGACAGCCCACTGGGTAGATGTATGGACTCCCGCCGCAAGAACAGCAGCGGCGGCACCAGTAGCAGCATCTCGCAAACGCCAACTCTTTCCTAGGCAGGCTACGCTTTGTATCACCGCTTTCCAGAATACGCACACAGCTGAAAACCTCTTACGGCAACTGAGGAAGATCATCGCGGAATGGCTTACCCCAATTGGACTCTCCTGTGGATTTGTGGCATCGGACAACGCCAGCAATATTGTGTGTGCATTAAATCTGGGCCAATTCCAGCACGTCCCATGTTTTGCACATACCTTGAATTTGGTGGTGCAGAATTTTTTAAAAAACGACAGGGGCGTGCAAGAGATGCTGTCGGTGGCCAGAAGAATTGCGGGACACTTTCGGCGTACAGGCACCACGTACAGAAAACTGGAGCACCACCAAAAACTACTGAACCTGCCCTGCCATCATCTGAAGCAAGAAGTGGTAACGAGGTGGAATTCAACCCTCTATATGCTTCAGAGGTTGGAGGAGCAGCAAAAGGCCATTCAAGCCTATACAATTGAGCACGATATAGTAGGTGGAATGCACCTGTCTCAAGTGCAGTGGAGAATGATTTCAACGTTGTGCAAGGTTCTGATGCCCTTTGAACTTGCCACACGTGAAGTCAGTTCAGACACTGCCAGCCTGAGTCAGGTCATTCCCCTCATCAGGCTTTTGCAGAAGAAGCTGGAGGCATTGAAGAAGGAGCTAAAAGGGAGCGATTCCGCTAGGCATGTGGGACTTGTGGATGCAGCCCTTAATTCGCTTAACAAGGATTCACGGGTGGTCAATCTGTTGAAATCAGAGCACTACATTTTGGCCACCGTGCTCGATCCTAGATTTAAAGCCTACCTTGGATCTCTCTTTCCGGCAGACACAGGTCTGCTGGGGTTGAAAGACCTGCTGGTGACAAAATTGTCAAGTCAAGCGGAACGCGACCTGTCAACATCTCCTCCTTCACATTCTCCCGCAACTGGGGGTGCGAGGAAAAGGCTCAGAATTCCGAGCCCACCCGCTGGCGGTGATGCAGGGCAGTCTGGAGCGACTGCTGATGCTGACATCTGGTCCGGACTGAAGGACCTGACAACGATTACGGACATGTCGTCTACTGTCACTGCATATGATTCTCTCAACATTGATAGAATGGTGGAGGATTATATGAGTGACCGCATCCAAGTAGGCACGTCACACAGTCCGTACTTATACTGGCAGGAAAAAGAGGCAATTTGGAGGCCCTTGCACAAACTGGCTTTATTCTACCTAAGTTGCCCTCCAACAAGTGTGTACTCCGAAAGAGTGTTTAGTGCCGCCGCTCACCTTGTCAGCAATCGGCGTACGAGGTTACATCCAGAAAATGTGGAGAAGATGATGTTCATTAAAATGAATTATAATCAATTCCTCCGCGGAGACATTGACCAGCAGCAATTACCTCCACAAAGTACACAGGGAGCTGAGATGGTGGATTCCAGTGGGGACGAATTGATAATCTGTGAGGAGGGGGATGTACACGGTGATATATCGGAGGGTGAAGATGAGGTGGACATCTTGCCTCTGTAGAGCCAGTTTGTGCAAGGAGAGATTAATTGCTTCTTTTTTGGGGGGGGTCCAAACCAACCCGTCATATCAGTCACAGTCGTGTGGCAGACCCTGTCACTGAAATGATGGGTTGGTTAAAGTGTGCATGTCCTGTTTTGTTTATACAACATAAGGGTGGGTGGGAGGGCCCAAGGACAATTCCATCTTGCACCTCTTTTTTCTTTTCTTTTTCTTTGCATCATGTGCTGATTGGGGAGGGTTTTTTGGAAGGGACATCCTGCGTGACACTGCAGTGCCACTCCTAGATGGGCCCGGTGTTTGTGTCGGCCACTAGGGTCGCTAATCTTACTCACACAGTCAGCTACCTCATTGCGCCTCTTTTTTTCTTTGCGTCATGTGCTGTTTGGGGAGGGTTTTTTGGAAGGGACATCCTGCGTGACACTGCAGTGCCACTCCTAGATGGGCCCGGTGTTTGTGTCGGCCACTAGGGTCGCTAATCTTACTCACACAGCTACCTCATTGCGCCTCTTTTTTTCTTTGCGTCATGTGCTGTTTGGGGAGGGTTTTTTGGAAGGGACATCCTGCGTGACACTGCAGTGCCACTCCTAGATGGGCCCGGTGTTTGTGTCGGCCACTAGGGTCGCTAATCTTACTCACACAGCTACCTCATTGCGCCTCTTTTTTTCTTTGCGTCATGTGCTGTTTGGGGAGGGTTTTTTGGAAGGGACATCCTGCGTGACACTGCAGTGCCACTCCTAGATGGGCCCGGTGTTTGTGTCGGCCACTAGGGTCGCTAATCTTACTCACACAGTCAGCTACCTCATTGCGCCTCTTTTTTTCTTTGCGTCATGTGCTGTTTGGGGAGGGTTTTTTGGAAGGGCCATCCTGCGTGACACTGCAGTGCCACTCCTAGATGGGCCCGGTGTTTGTGTCGGCCACTAGGGTCGCTAATCTTACTCACACAGCTACCTCATTGCGCCTCTTTTTTTCTTTGCGTCATGTGCTGTTTGGGGAGGGTTTTTTGGAAGGGCCATCCTGCGTGACACTGCAGTGCCACTCCTAGATGGGCCCGGTGTTTGTGTCGGCCACTAGGGTCGCTAATCTTACTCACACAGCTACCTCATTGCGCCTCTTTTTTTCTTTGCGTCATGTGCTGTTTGGGGAGGGTTTTTTGGACTAAAAATAATATTGTGAGGTGTGAGGTATTCAGAATAGACTGAAAATGAGTGTAAATTATGGTTTTTGAGGTTAATAATACTTTGGGATCAAAATGACCCCCAAATTCTATGATTTAAGCTGTTTTTTAGTGTTTTTTGAAAAAAACACCCGAATCCAAAACACACCCGAATCCGACAAAAAAAATTCGGTGAGGTTTTGCCAAAACGCGTTCGAACCCAAAACACGGCCGCGGAACCGAACCCAAAACCAAAACACAAAACCCGAAAAATTTCAGGCGCTCATCTCTATAATGGGAATGCCTGCGTTTTTCCAGACACTCCCAGTAAATGGTTAATTACCACCCACAAATGGCCTCTTCCTGTCAATCCCCTTGCGAACGCCCATGCAAATGAAATTTTCATTCCATCCTTTCACTGACCGGTGATGTCCGTTGTTGTTGGTCAATGCACGTGTGCATTGCGGTGCATATGCATGTGCAGTCTATTGCTGATCACCCACTGTGCGAAAACGCACAGCAGTGATCAGGTCTGAATCACCCCCTTAATTTCAGTTAGTATGGACATCCCCCCATGCTGTGAGTACCACTAATGCCTTTCAGCTCCTGTGGAGTTATTTATTGTAAAGTCTTTTGCTATCAGACATTTAATGATACTGCCTCCTTTAAATTCATTTTTGTGGCAGACTAATTAGAACAGTCACATGTCCACAGCAGCACTTTGCTGACAGAGATGTGATGATACTGCCACTCACACAACACACACAACTGGAAACAGTTTTTGAAAGTTTTTCATATTTTATGTTATATTTTCATACACAAAAAAATATTTTGTTGAGTTTTTTTTCCTGGGGGGGGGGGGGGGGGGGTTTGAAATATTGAAACAAGCAGTTATCGTTTTGGACAATGAAATGAGTGCTCATCCAGTAATTGATTTCTAACCCACTCTTTTCCTGTCACACTCTGGGATAAATTTACTAAGTTCCTGATTCCATCTGACAAGCACGGTTGGATTTTCACATATGGTGTGTAATTCAGACCTGATCGCTAGGCTGCGTTTTTGTACAGCCTGCGATCAGGTCTAAACTGCGCATGCGTATGCACCACAATGCATACGTACAAAGTGGATCGCCGCTCACCGATAGTTTTGTGCAAAGAATGCATTCGCACGGGCGATCGCAAGGATATTGACAGGAATAAGGCGTCTGTGGGTGTCAACTGACCGTTTTCTGGGAGTGGTTGGAAAAATGCAGGCAAGTCCAATCGTTTGCAGGGAGGGTTCCTGACGGCAGTGCCGGTCCCGGACAGGCTGAAGTGATCGCAGCGGCTAAGTAGGTCCTGGGCTGTGCAGAGACTGCACAAGATCGGTTTGTACAGCTCTGCTACACATGCAATCACACTTTTGCACAGCTAAAATACACTCCCCCAGTAGGCGGCAACTATCTGGTTGCAGCAGTGCAAAAATAGCCTGCTAGCGATCAGGTCTGAATTAGGCCCATAGTACACCTCATAGAACACAGTAATTTACCAAGGATTCGTATTCTCATTCACTGCTGACAATTCAGAAACACTGCTGCAAAATTATTGAATTCGTACTGAAATAGAACTTTCAAATAAACCTGCTTGTGTGCATGCTACTTGTGTGCATGCTTCTCTGTGTAAATGAGTGTAAGTTAAAAATAAGAAAAAAAATGTATGGCGTTTTGAACCAGTCTTGTTTCTTAAAACACTTGGAAAAAATTGTGTAGCGGTCCCCCGTATTTTTTAAACCAGCAAAGGTCTCCACTAGTCAAGAATAATGCCGGAGCCGGGAAACACATTTATACAGGCATTAACAATTCAACTAGTCAGCCCTGTCCGGGGTTCCCTGAGGGAGTGGGGACCACCCCAATTAAAGTGGGGACCACCCTCCAGGGCCCACAAGGGCTGGGGTTGAAGCCCGGGACTATCTACAAGTCCTGGCAAGCCAATGCTACATACTGGTACTTGGAGATCGACAAGTACCAGCATGCAGGTCATTAAAGAGCTCGCTGTTGCTTGTAGTTCCATGAGTAAAACAAATATTACAATAACGACAGTACTAAGACAGCCTAGAAAGTAATGTTTATTAAAACTTCATTGCGCACTCTCATACATACACACACTCACACATACTTACCTACATCCCCCGTAGCCATTCACATCCACTTGTCCCTGTAGAAATCCATAGGTCTTCTGTAAAAAAGATATAGATACTCTCCTAATCCATTGTAGATCGGTCCTCATCAGTCCCAACTGATGCGCCCTCATATGCACCCTCCTATACTTTACAAAGGGACAGCATGCATTTAAAAAAGGTGTGTGGTCTCACAAGGAAGGGGCATGGCAATAGTATCCCCATTTCAAATTATGCCACACAGTACCACAATCTTATTAATATTACACTGCACATAGTAGTTCTGCTTATACACATAATGCTTCAGTAGTAGAGGCGCTTATACGCATAATACCCACAGTAGTAGCACTGCTTATACACAAAATGCCCTCAGTAGTAGAACCACATATACACATAATACTCACAGTAGTAGCACCGCTTATACACATAATGCCCCCAGTAGTAGTGCCGTTTATACACATAATGCTCACAGTGGCTGTGACGTTATACATAAGCTTTGCTTATACACATAATGCCCACAGAAGTACAGTAGCATTGCTTATACACACAATGCCCACAGTAGTAGTGCCGCTTACACACATAATGCCCACAGTAGTGCCGCTTATACACATAATGCCCACAGTAGTAGTGCCGCTTATAAACATAATGCCCACAGTGGTAGCACCATTATACATAATGCCCACAGTAGTAGCAACGCTTATACACATAATTTCCCCATTAGTATTGCCCCTTATACACAGAATGGCCACAGTAGAAGTGATACTTATACACATAATGCCCACAGGTGTGCCACTTATACACAAAATTCCCCACATACACATACACACACTTTCTCTCTTTCAGTCACTCTCTTTCCCTACACTTACCTAACAAAGGTCCTAATTCAGACCTGATAGCTGTCGTGCGAAATCGCACAGTGGCCGATTATTGAATGACTGTGCATGTGTATGCACTACAATGTGCATGCACAAGACCAAACAGAGACAGCACGGATCAGGTTTTTACTCTCTATGGGTGGTGGCTACCTGATAGCAGACCTCTGCAAAAATGCAGAGTAGCGATCAGGTCTGAATTAGGCACAAAGTCGGGCTGACCAGATCTGTAGCAGTTCATCCTCCTCCTCTGACATAGAGCAGCCTGGTCCCATGTAGCTCTGGCCCCTCAGTCTCGTGTACCTCTGCCCCCTCATTCCCATGTACCTCTGCCCCATTTTCAGACCCAAACACTGATAATGTGACAAGGGGGTGGGATGAGGCTTCAAGTTGCCAGCTCAGCTGCCTGTCATACTTTTGGGAAAGGGAAATTTTCTTAAAAATAAGTTTAAAAAAACCCTGCACAGAGTCAACTTCAAAATACAAAAAATATAACAATACTCTACAAGTGCCTCTTAAGTAAGACAAAATATATTAAGTATAAACAGTAGTCAAAGTGGAAACATTGAAGATTGGGTATGGAAATATCAGGAGGGCTTTACTTAAGCAGGCCCAAGGCCTGAGCCTGTCTGATATTTCTGTACCCCTGCTTCAAAATAAGAACACAGTGCCCTGGGACTCATGCCCAGGGTCATTTACCAGGGGCATGGGCTCTCTGCCCACCTAACATGCACTAGAGGACTGAGGCCTGACTGAACCCACATACCTAGAGCCTGAAAACCCTGGTGGTGAAAGGAGGACACAATAAGTAAAAGTGGAATGAAGCTGTCTACCGTGGTGCTAGGAGAGGCTGTCTCTCTGGTCCTCAGCATCTTGCTTTAGTCGCTGACCAATCCTTGCCAGCTGTACCTCCTCTTCTGTCTTTTGCTGGGGCTTTCTTCAGGAGGTCTTCTTTCCTCACAGCACCAATCATCTCTCTACCAGCATAGCACACACCATAGAACCCCCAGCCAAGCACAGATTGCAGCACAGCACCCATCAACCCTTATCCAGCACAGCACCCCTCTACCAGCACAGCACAGATTACAGTACAGCACCCATCAACCATTACCCAGCACTGCACCCCTCCAGGGCCAGGTTAAGCCTTTGGGGGGAATGGGGCACTTAAGACAGGAATGCCCTCCCCATTGTGTATCTTGCTGTGCCTGCTATGTGTATTTCTCGTCACCCCACACCTCCATGAGGTAGCAGTGGAGGTCCTACCTGCACTTCTGCAGCGCGGGGAAGTGGGGGCAGGTGGGGTGGTGTTGTGATAGTCAGTCTCTAAAGCCTCCTCTTGGGCAGTGTGGGGATCCTCCATCGGCTGCAGCAGCACAACAACTATTGCTGCCAAGGGCAGGCTGGCAACTTCTGCTCTGGGGGGCCCTGACTATACTATCAGTGCATTATAATGTGAAACTGACGTGACAAAAAAACCCAGTAGGTGTGATTTGTCTAATGTAAATGTGGTTTCAAGTCCAAAAAATAAAAAATTAATACAATTGCACCACATTCCAAATCCATGTGACAAAACAGATACCATTTTATTGATCCCTACGAAATACACAGAGCACTACAGGGTACATTCTAGTGACTAGTATACCAAGGGCCATTTTAGTGACATATATACACTATAAGGACCATTCTAGTGACCAGTATATACAGAAACCATTCTAGTGATCAAGAAGATAAAGTGGAGAATAGAGCAGTGGTCACAGGAGCAGTGATATACCCTTTCAATATAATACCCCTTTTACACCGCCAGCATATAACACGAGTTATTGCACATAAGCACGCATAACCCGTAATACTGGTTGGTGTAAAAGGGTCGAGTTGGAATAATCTGCGTCGGGTGATCCGGTATTCCAACTCGGGTAGTTTGCAGGGTTAAACATGGGTTCAACCCGGCAAACTGTGCAGTGTAAACGAGAACCAAGTTGCATTGACCCAGCTTCCCTTTCACAGTGATGTACAGGTGGCATTGGAGATCATGTGATCTCCAAGCGCCACCCGTGGGTCATTGCCGGGTAGCACCCATGTCAGGCTCCCGGCTGTGACCCGGGAGGTTAGTATAAAAATGGTATAAGTTGATTAAAATATCAATAAAGACGGAAATGACCGATCGTATGTAATGCATAAATGTCAATACATAAATTCAATTACAGTACAAAATATAGCCATACATAAATGAACTCAATATCGAGAACAACTCCAACGGGATTAGTAGTGCCCTGCCGCTAACTGGAAAGCAGGAAAACCGACTACTGGAGGAAGAGAGGTTAATAGCATGTCATGAACAAGCAGATATCTTTGATTTAAAGCTTAATAGCAAAGAATCTCACCGTGGTTGTTAATATTCAGCTGATATGTATCAATTCATAATAAAGGGGGGAGAGGAAAGGAACTCTCTTGTTTTTGGGAGCACTCTTATGTAATGTTATTATGTTTTAAAAGTTATATACTTTATTTAGTCAATTAAAAAGAATGAGAATACCAAATAAAGACAAAGACACAAATCAACATATAACATGAATATAGGAAAAAGTTTGTACTCACACATAAATTGGTTGAGCAAATATCAAATGGCTCACACAGTGATAAGCTCAGCCAAATATTGGTATTTTTTTGTATTTTTTGTACATTCTATGGAGGTACCAATACCATATACCAAGTGCAGTGGCTGGGCTCGAGAGTGGTTGGCCCAGGTGCAACAATATGCATTGGGCCCCAAACTCCCCCATATTCCACGACGCACATGTGCTCTTATGAAGAAGGGGCGTGGCTACACAATAGTATCCTCCAAAAAACACGTTACACCTCACAGCAGTGCTCCTTACACACGTTACGCCTCACAGCAGTGCTCCTTACACACATTACACCACACAGCAGCGCTCCTTTCACACATTACGCCGCCCAGCAGTGCTCCTTACACACATTACGCCGCACAGCAGCAAACCTCACACACATTACGCCGCACAGCAGCGAACCTTACACACATTACGCCGCACAGCAGCGAACCTTACACACATTACACCACACAGCAGCGCTCCTTACACACATTATGCCGCACAGCAGCGCTCCTTACACACGTTACGCCGCACAGCAGCACTCCTTACACACATTACGCCACACAGCAGCGATCTTACACACATTACGCCGCACAGCAGCAAACCTTACACACATTACGCCGCACAGCAGCAAACCTTACACACATTACGCCGCACAGCAGCGAACCTTACACACTACACCGCACAGCAGCGCTCCTTACACACATAACGCCGCACAGCAGCGCTCCTTACACACGTTACGCCGCACAGCAGTGCTCCTTACACACATTACGCCATACAGCAGCGATCTTACACATTACGCCGCACAGCAGCAATCCATAACAATGATGCCCTCTGTTTGGGACACTTCTCTGTGCCTCTATTTGCATCTTTGCTCCTTCTTTTGCCTCATTGTGCATCTGCATACCACCCAACATGACCCTCTCCAGGAGGGACAGAATGCTCTGCTCCTGGACTTCCCTCTTAATTTATAATTGCCATCACCTGTGCAGAAACACCTTCCTTATCCAGTCACCTGTTCAATACAGGTGATGGTAATCATACATTAAGAGACAAGTCCAGAAACAGAGCATTCTGTCCCTCCTGGAGAGGGTCATGTTGGGAGATATGCATCTAGCTTTACACTCTTTTGCATCTTTACGTTCACTTGTACCTGAATATGTGCACCCTTGTGACGTTGGCTCCCCTACTATCAGTTTTCACTTTCTGGACTCCCCTCTCTGTGCTCTTCTGGCCACCATGCTCCCCCTTAACACCCGATCTCCTTCCTGTCTGTGTTTGTTGAATGAAGCTTGGTTAGTACTTGGATGGGAATCCTCCTGGGAATACCAAATTTAGTAGAACAGATATGTGGTCCATAACTCCATGCCTAACACTAACAGCAGAATTACTGTTGATTTCTTTCTTCTAATCTAAGTATTGTACATGTCATGGACTCTATAATATCTACTCTACTTAATATGAAATCTAAATAAAATTAACCAAGGTTAAGATCAGGTGCAATGAGGGTCGTTGTTCTAATTTAGCTGCCGCTATAAAAACAGGATTAGTTAATCCTGTAAATAAACCACAAAAACCATACAAAAAATAGCAGCGCTGATAACTGACAATTGTATGAATAAGAAAGTGTATATACATATATACCACAAATAGATGGATGGAATGAAGGGTGAATTTAAAATTTAATAAGAACAAATCAATAGAACAATAAAAGTGTTTTGATACATTTTTGTACCATTCTAGTGCCTGGAATACACTACAGGGACCATTCTAGTGACCGGTATACACTACAGGGACCATTCTAGTGACCAGTATACACTACAGGGACCATTCTTGTGACCGGTATACACTACAGGGACCATTCTTGTGAGTGGCATACACTACAGGGACCATTCTTGTGACCGGTATACACTACAGGGACCATTCTAGTGACCGGTATACACTACAGGGACCATTCTTGTGAGTGGCATACACTACAGGGACCATGCTAGTGACCGGTATACACTACTATAGGGACCATGCTAGTGACTAGTATACACTCCAGGAACCATTCTTGTGACTTGCATACACTACAGGGACCATGCTACTGACCGGTGTACACTAAAGGGACCATTTTAGTGACTGGTATACACTGACTACAGGGAATTTTCTCTATTAAATCATAAAAAGTATGATTAATAAATGTAAATAACCCACTCTATGTAAAAAAATAATCATGGTAAGCACAAATGATAAACCCATGATCATTTTGTACTCAGGGAAGTGAGGTTTAACTTCTTTTGGCAGTGTATATTGTATTATCAGTTATTATCTACAGTATGTGAATCCGGACCCCCTGCACAGTGAGCTCAGCCTACATTCAGCACTGCTATAACACTCACTACTGCTGTGTGGAGAAAGAGACTAAAGATGAGAAAGAGGGGGTGATTCAGACCTCATCGTAGATGTGCTAAATTTACCAGTTTCTCTGACATGTTGGGGGACACCCAGCACAGGGCTAGTCCACCCCGCATATCAGACCCTACCCCCCTGCCCCCGCATGGGTGTGAGAGCATTGCATGGCGCCAATGCTTTCGCACCCGCCAAGTAGCTCCCTACCTGGGCAGCCTAGCTGCACTGGCAGGCAGCTTCCTGCTGGGTTCTGGGTTGCAGCAGCTTCGTGTGACATCTTGCAGCCACCGAGGCCCACCCTTGCAATGGTCCGGACATGCCTGCGTTGTCCAGTACGTGCCCCACCAACAGCATAACACCATTGGTATGCCCCCTCCCGCCCTGCAACCACCCCTGCCTGTCAATCAGGCAGAGGCGATCGCACCAGTGAGATGACTGGGTGCATATGCGCAATGCGCCCACCATGCGTGCGCACTGCACAAAGGGCTTCAGAGTGTGATCGCCTCTGAATTAGGCCCAGAGAGTCAGAGAGAGTTTTCAGTAGCTGACAGAATAGGAGCATTTAAAAGATTACATGTCTCCCAGCACAGAACCCATCACAGCTCCCCTCTACCAGCAAAGCATCCCTCACACAGAACCCCTCTTACAGCACAGCACCCAGCACAGCACCTCTCCCCCAGCACAGCAACCCTCACCCAGAACAGCACCCCTCTTCCAACACCTCTCTCCAGCACAGCATTCCTCACTCAGTACACCTCACCCCTATCCCAGCACAGCACCGCTCACTCAGCACTGCTCTTCCAGGTCAGCACCTCTCTGCCAACACAGTCAGGGCCGTATTTTCATATGGGCTCAATGGGTACTTGCCCAGGGGCCCCAGGAGTACCAAATGTTTGAAAATCGGACCTGGGGAACCGGAGATATCTGAGATAAAAGCAGTGGTTCCCCTCTGAGCCTGTTAATTGCTCTTCCCAGCCAGATAACTTGGGTTCTGTCTGATTTAGAGTTTTTCTGAGGGCAAACTCCAAAAGCTGGGATTCTCCCCTTTCAGTGGACATTGGCAGCTTGTCTCTACTATGCCCAGAACCAGGCATATCAGCCTCCCAGCAGCTGGTCCCTGCTCCAGCTCAACATGCCTGGTATTCAGTTTTATATTTTTGTTGGTGGATTGCTCTGGCTCCTGATCTCTGATCCCCAAGTCCTCAGTATCTCCTGAAAGGTGGGACTCTCTAGTGTTTTACCCAACTACTCCAGGACCTACATGCTGAGTGGAAGATAGAACACTGCCTACCACCCGCAGGACATCAAAGCTGCCGCTGATAGCACCTCCCCACCCCTACCACTGCAGGGTGGGTAGGGGCCCCAGTGCATTGCTGTGCCCAGGGGCTGACACTGCTGTGAAGACGGCCCTGAACACAGCTCCCCTCTCACAGCACAGATCACAGCAATCAACACAGCATACTGTAGATCACATAACACAGCAAAGCACGCCTCACCCAGTGCTCCAATCTCTTCTCTGGCTAACAGAGTCCATGGTGGCATTTCAAATTTGGCAACCTCCTCAAGCCAATTACTTCTTATGGACTGGCAGCCAATTAGGCTGCTGGTCTGTGATTTTGCTGGTGCCAAATTCAAAATGCGGCTAGTCATCCCTGATTGGCTGCAGATGCGCAAGCTATGATTGCCCGCTGCTGGCTCACCAAAGTGAAGTGCCGGTATGACATAAAATTTCATACTGGCACACTTCGAGCACTGAGTATAACAATATACAGTAACAATAAAATGCAGAGAAAGGCTAAATAGCCATAACATTACTCCTACTCATTATGAATTCTATAAATCTGTATTTGTGTCCCAGTTGGTGCAGTGACAAATACAACAGCTCTATAAATCCAAAGTACAGGTATGTGTAAAACAGCTTATACTACTTTTGGATCAAGTCAGTGTAAACAAATTGATATTAAATAAATATACCTTTTGAACTCTTTAGAGTTGGTATCAGCCTCCCGCAGGAAACCCTGCTTGCAAGTCCCTTGATATTTCCATACCCCCACTTACAGTATAAATCCAGGTGTCTGTTGCATTTGAATATTCTCGCACAGATGGTGCACATGGGATTGCAGCATCAAATACATTAATCTACAACTCTGAATCAGGCCCTATGTACATTTTGCAATACTAAAATCTAATGATAATATTTTGTAACTAGGTGACTCATCGCGCCCTACGGGTGCTCTTCACACCGTCAGAAAGGGCTACGCCTCCTTAACCCTTGCACGCCCTTGGGGCATGCAACATTTTCATTATATGGAGTATTACCGCCAATCATAATTTTGTAAGTGGGGAAATATTGCACGGATAAAGGGCGTGCGATGGTTAAGGGGCCATAGCTCGTTGCGACGGCGTGAACAGCGCACGCAGGGCACTATGATGGGGAGGGGGTCCGGGGTTGCTTCGGGTGGAGGAGGGGTGGGTGCGGGGGTCCCGCAGGTGGGGGAAGAGCACTGTATATACATCATACCATTCACACATGATACACTGTACACATACCCCATGCACACACTATACACAATACACTAAACACACAATCTGCTGGAGCAGCAGCGCTGTAGTGAACCGGATGCACGCTCCCTCACACTTGCTCCTGGCGCTGCTCCTGCTGTCCGGGTAACGGCGGCAGGGGCTCGGAGTCAGGGTAGCGGCTAGGCTGCAGCAGCAGCAGGTGATGGGCGGGAATGCGCGGGGCAGTGACACACGCTAGGCACGCCCCCAGCGGCTGACAGACTCGGGAGAGGAGATCCAGGGATCCTCGGTGCCCACAGCAGCAGCAACAGCAGGAGGCAACCTCATCCTCCACCTCGTGGCATCCTGTGGCCGGGATCAGCCGCCCTCCTAACCCCAGCACAGGAGCCAGGAACCACGGGCAGGGCTGGATTAAGCCTTCAGGGGCCTGGGCACTTTAGACAGGGGGACCCACCCCCTCTTGTCTGCACCATCCACCTGGTTGTACATACTGTGTGTTTCCCCCCTTGAACTTCCATGAGGCAGCAGTAGCGCGAGTCCTCCTTTTGGGCAGCACTGGGGCCGATTCCGCTCATCTCCAGCTTCCACTGCCAACAGCAGCGCTGGCTGCTGCTGCTGGCAGAGGCTGTAGATAGGCAGAATCATCCCTGGATAGCAGAGCAGAATTTTATTTTTGTGGTGGGGGGACCAGAATAAGTACTTTTATATGGGGTCCGGCCAGCATACTGGCGAATGGGAAGTCAGTAGTCAGAATACCGATGCTGGAATCCCAACACTGGTCAGAAGACCGACGCCGGGATGCCGACATGGCTACAATGCTGGTGAAGGAATCTCGACAGCTAGCATCCAGATCCTAAGTATGCTGGGGAGGTTTAGGCTGTGGGGGTGGGGGGAGGGTTAGGGTTAGGCATTAGGCTGAGGGAAGGGAGGGTTAGGGTTAGGCACTAGGCTGAGGGGAGGGAGGGTTAGGGAATAGGCTGAGGGGAGGGAGGGTTAGGGAATAGGCTGAGGGGAGGGAGGGTTAGGCAATAGGCTGGGGGGAGGGAGGGTTAGGGTTAGGCAATAGGCTGAGGGGATGGAGGGTAAGGTTAGGCAATAGGCTGAGGGGAGGGAGGGTTAGGCAATAGGCTGGGGGGAGGGAGGGTTAGGGTTAGGCAATAGGCTGAGGGGAGGGTTAGGGTTAGGGTTAGGCAATAGGCTGAGGGGAGGGAGGGTTAGGGTTAGGCAATAGGCTGAGGGGAGGGTTAGGGTTAGGCAATAGGCTGAGGGGAGGGAGGGTTAGGGTTAGGCAATAGGCTGAGAGGAGGGAGGGTAAGGTTAGGCAATAGGCTGAGAGGAGGGAGGGTAAGGTTAGGCAATATGCTGAGGGGAGGGAGGGTTAGGGTTAAAACCACACCGTTTTGACTGTCCAACCCCTAATGGTTTTAACTGTCAAGACTGTGTCAATCAAGCGCACTAAATATAACTTCTTAAATGGGTACCAATTTTAAATAATATATTTGCGGCTCCCAATGGAGTATTCTACCTTACTCCAAACAAAACACTAAAAAATTTACCATATAAAAATATATTACAAGGAAGCGCATATATATATTTGATTAAAAATTGTAGATATTTTTTATTTGTTTAATAGACAATTTTCTTAATAATGCATAGCATAATATAACCTTAAAACACACCAAATCTGCAGTGCAAACAAAGTCCAGAAACCGTGACTATTATCGTCCAGATAACCATATACCGCTGGAGCTCCAATAAGGATATTCTTTAAGCATACAAAATGCTATTTCTGTAACTCCCCGGTGAAGAGCTGGTTATTATTAAAAAGATGTATGTAGTTTAATTTGTATCCACAAGCCAGAACATTATACTTTTGTAGAGACTGCAAGTGTTCACAACGTGCCTGCCGCACAGCAGCTAGTGTCCCTTTTCTCTCCCCACCGCCAATGATTTTTGCTCACCACAGCCGTACGTTGAAGCCTCAGCACGGCTAGATCTTAAACGGTCAGTGCCGAAGTTCTCCGGCGGGAGCGGCGGTGACAGCAGCGTCAACGGGGGAAGGGTGCACACTTCCAAGGTTGGATTCAAGTGATTCTTCCAAAGTATCCTCTGGCATAGAGGGATTCTGGACAGCCTGCCGGTGTTTAAAAATGGATCCTTAACGCGTTTCTCCGTGCTTCCAATCTCACGGTTTCATCAGAAGGTATTGAGGTGCATTAGATTGGGTACCTGGTATTTAAATACGGACAATCAATGGAGAGCATTAATTAATTAAGCTTTTACAGGTGTATTGATATTCTAAACCTGTCTTTCATCTCTCATAATTTTACACATTAAAAACTATAATAAACTATAACAACAGGCAACAACCTAATTATATTCATTGCACAGATATAAAAACTATTTTATTTATAATATATACTACATATTATTTCTTTATTTATTTTACACAAGAGACATAGAAGTTAGTTCATTTTGAATTTTTACAAATGATAGATATATTTTCGTATAGCTCAAACCAATATGAAGCCATGTGGCTCAAGAGGCTAAGGCCTCCACCTGCAACCCGGCAGACCCGGGTTTGAATCACCCTCTCAGCCCCGGAAAAAAAAGATTTTCTATTTGCTTCAAATTCATTAGATTTTTATTTTATTAATGTTTTTCTCATATTCATTATATTTACTAAATTTATCGAAACCAGACGCAACTTGATTCTAAATAATCTTCCAAATATATACACTCTCTTAATATTATTATATTCCAAATCTCATAAGGATGAAATAATTAAAAATAATGTATGTAAAAATCTTTATACAAGCATAATTATCATATGACATCTAGACATATTATTCGGAAAGGAGTCCGACCTATCCTACCATAACATAGTCTTATAGGATTAATATACCCCTGATATATTTGTAGTATAAGCCCTTATATACTTTTAATCTATATATATATATATATATATATATATATATAATATACACATATCACACATCTATTTTATCTTTCCCATATTTTTATATATATGTGTGTATGTATATACACATAAATAACTCACACTCTCATGCTCTTAGATATTATTTTTAATCCTTCAAAGAGTGTAGACCCGACAATATTCCCCAAGAGTCACTTATCTTTTCACATTGTGCAATCAAAAGTCATATCACCCATTGAGAAATCCTATATATTGTTCATCTCAATTGAATCGTTCAAACCATTCGGAAATAGTGTGCCCAGGGAAAAGATCCAAAACGCTTCGCGTTTGCAAAGGAGATTGAATCTATCCCCGCCTCTTGTTGTATTTTTGACATGTTCTACTCCTTGTATCTTGATCACTGAAACATTGCTATGATGTTTATATTTCACATGTCGCACTAAACTATGTGTACTAACCCCCCGTCTTATATTGTTTTTATGTTCTAAACATCTGATATGTAGCATTCTAGTCGTGCGGCCTACATATTGTATGCCACATACACACGTAATTACATATATAACATATGTGGTGCGGCAGTTAATATGTTGTTGTATATCAAACATGGTCCCATTTGAATGGGATGTAATGGTTGTACTTTTATCTAGCATAGTGCTGCATGTGGAGCATCTTAATTTTCTACATCTATAGTTCCCTTTTTCCGTATGGAGCTTCTGTAACCATGTACTTTTGTTATTTGGAACATTATTTGTGGATTCATAGTGACTCGATGCCAAAAAATTTTTTAAACTAGAAGCCTTTTTGAAGATAACTTGTGGTTTATCTACTAATTCTTTTGATAAGATCTTATCAGTTTTTAGAATAGGATAATTCTTCTGAATGATACGTTTAATCTCTTTTGAACAAGCATTATATTTTGTTATAAATCTAGGTTGACCATCATTAATGGAATCTTGCACATCTTCCTTCTTTTTGTAAGTAAGAAGGGACTCTCTGTCACATTTCAAAGCCTCATCAAACGCATACTCAATGATATCTGTAGGGTAATTTTGTTCTTTAAAAGCTTGGGTTAATTCTAAAGCTTGAACTTCAAATTGTTCAATTGTTGAACAATTTCTACGGAGTCTAAGATACTGACTTTTTGGTATATTATTGAACCAGGGGCGGTGGTGACAACTATGATAATTTAGGAAATTATTGGTATCGACCTCTTTTTTAAAAGTAGAGGTGCTGATACAAATATTTTCTATTCTGAGGGCGATATCCAAGAAAGTGATTGAGGATTCGTGTATTGTGCTCGTGAAAGATAACCCAAATTCGTTGTCATTAAGATGTGTCAAAAATTCCCCTATCTGATGCACATCCCCATCCCAAATAAAAAACATGTCATCAATATATCTTCCATATAGCACCAGGTTTGCCCCGAATGGGCCACCCCAGACATACTTATCTTCTAGGTGACCCATATAGATGTTAGCTAAACTCGGGGCGAACCTGGTGCCCATTGCCACACCTAGTATCTGTAAATAAAATTTGGTATTAAATGTGAAATAATTGTGAGTCATAATAAATTTAACCGCCTCCAAAATAAACCGTCTTTTACCTATATCTAATGATTTATCCATACTCAATGTGATTTCAAGTGCCTCAAGCCCCAATTTGTGAGGTATATTGGAGTACAATGACTCCACATCACAAGTCATAAATAAATAACTTTTTTTCCATTTTATATCTTTAATTAAATTAATAAAGTGGGTGGAATCTCTAATATATGATCTGAGACTTATAACATGTGGCTGTAAATAATAATCAACAAAAGCAGATAAATTAGAAGTGAGGGACCCTATACCAGATATTATGGGACGCCCAGGAGGTGCATGTAGTGACTTGTGAATTTTAGGGAGGTGATAATAGGTGGGAATAACAGGGTGTGTAATAAGTAAAAAAGAATACTCAGACTTGGATATCGCCCCCTCATCTAACGCCACATCCAGGAAATCTTTTAGTTCTTTCTGATATCTGGGGGTGGGGTCAGATTCAAGTGTTTTATAGAACAATGTACTGTTCAATTGCCTATACGCCTCCTTCAAATAGTCCTCCGTGTTTTGTACCACCGTCCCCCCGCCCTTATCTGCAACCCTAATTGTAAGTGATTTATCTTTAGTTAAACTATTCATTGCCCTCCTTTCTTGGGGATGTAGATTGTCTCGCTTCTTCATTAGTGTCTTTGAATTTTGACACAGTAATCTCATGTCATTTAAAGTCATATTAAAAAAGGTCTCAATTCCTCCACTGAGTTGATTAGTGGGATAGAATTCTGATTTCTTTTTAAAAGGGCCTTTCTTGTTTTTATCAACTTCATACAAAGGTACCTCACTCATCTGACTATTATTTTCTTGTTTTAACTCAATAAGAATATTTAAAGGCAATAAATCTGCATCATCCAAAATTATAGGATATCCCTCTTCGCCTTGTTTTTTCAAACATTTAGTAGCGAAGTAGCGTTTTCTACATAGATCTCGAGTATATCGATTAAGCTCTACATAAAGTCCGAATAAATCAGGTTTTTGTGATGGTGCGAATTTAAGCCCCTTAGCAATTAGTGCCTTTTCACTTTCACTTAGTATACGTGAAGAAAGATTAAATAGACCTTTATATCTTAACAGTTCCTTGCGCTTTTTGATAAATTCCCTTCTTCCACCTCTTCTTCCTCTGTATCTAGCTCTTTTCTTTTGGGAGAATTGGTTTGTAGGACCTGATATCTGTTTTTGTTTTTCCATATTGGATACAGTCTCTGATCTAAAAAAGAAGTGGAAGTGTCTTCCATATGTGGGTCAAAATTCCTAGAAGTTGTTTTGGGTCTAGCTCCCTGTGTGTGTGCCCTTGTCCTATTGTCTGGACTTCTTTTATGTTTATTGTACTGTTGAGATAATTGTCCAGATTCCCGTACATATTCTCTCCTTTGTTCTCTCTGCGGAACTGTATTATGATAGATTCTTTCTTTCTCTCCGTATGTAGTTCTATCCCTGGAGGGGAATTGTTGTCTATTGTTTCTTGATCTACTGGTTGATCTAAAGCTTTCCGAATTTATTCTATGCCTCCTATTGTAAGATCTAACTTGGCCCTGTTTGTAGTCTCCTTGATCCCTAGATAATTTTTTTTTTTATTTGTAATAATAGTCTGTTCAAACTCCTCGACTTTACAATTAACAGTACGATCAAAATTCCTAAAGTCAGTTCTAACTTCAAATGGTTGCAGCAATTTCTGTATATTTTCAATTTCCATAGAGATGGCTTTAACTTTGTCATCTCTATATGAAATTAGTAACTCCATGAGTGCAAAAGAACATGTATCAAGTATATTATTCCATTTTTCGGTTAGTTTATCATCCTCTTTAAATGAGCATGACTTGAATATCCTTAACCCTCTGGGTATCATCTTTTCTTTTACATATCTTGTCAGAAGCATTTTATCCAGCCAGTGCCGAGTCTCGGCCTTAAGTAGATTTTCTAATCTGCTAAATAATTGATGCATATCCAGGGGGTTAATTGGATCATCCTCTCCCACATTTTCCTTATTTATTAATTCATTCAAAATCAAGTTACGTCTGGTATTTCTTTCTCCTATGTCTCTACGTGTTGCCATAATAACAAGTGCTGCTCAAAACTTAGTAGAAAAGAAACACCAAAGACAAAACCACACCGTTTTGACTGTCCAACCCCTAATGGTTTTAACTGTCAAGACTGTGTCAATCAAGCGCACTAAATATAACTTCTTAAATGGGTACCAATTTTAAATAATATATTTGCGGCTCCCAATGGAGTATTCTACCTTACTCCAAACAAAACACTAAAAAAATGTACCATATAAAAATATATTACAAGGAAGCGCATATATATATTTGATTAAAAATTGTAGATATTTTTTATTTGTTTAATAGACAATTTTCTTAATAATGCATAGCATAATATAACCTTAAAACACACCAAATCTGCAGTGCAAACAAAGTCCAGAAACCGTGACTATTATCGTCCAGATAACCATATATGGTACATTTTTTAGTGTTTTGTTTGGAGTAAGGTAGAATACTCCATTGGGATCTGCAAATATATTATTTAAAATTGGTACCCATTTAAGAAGTTATATTTAGTGCGCTTGATTGACACAGTCTTGACAGTTAAAACCATTAGGGGTTGGACAGTCAAAACGGTGTGGTTTTGTCTTTGGTGTTTTTTTTCTACTAAGTTTTGAGCAGCACTTGTTATTATGGCAACACGTAGAGACATAGGAGAAAGAAATACCAGACGTAACTTGATTTTGAATGAATTAATAAATAAGGAAAATGTGGGAGAGGATGATCCAATTAACCCCCTGGATATGCATCAATTATTTAGCAGATTAGAAAATCTACTTAAGGCCGAGACTCGGCACTGGCTGGATAAAATGCTTCTGACAAGATATGTAAAAGAAAAGATGATACCCAGAGGGTTAAGGATATTCAAGTCATGCTCATTTAAAGAGGATGATAAACTAACCGAAAAATGGAATAATATACTTGATACATGTTCTTTTGCACTCATGGAGTTACTAATTTCATATAGAGATGACAAAGTTAAAGCCATCTCTATGGAAATTGAAAATATACAGAAATTGCTGCAACCATTTGAAGTTAGAACTGACTTTAGGAATTTTGATCGTACTGTTAATTGTAAAGTCGAGGAGTTTGAACAGACTATTATTACAAATAAAAAAAAAAAATTATCTAGGGATCAAGGAGACTACAAACAGGGCCAAGTTAGATCTTACAATAGGAGGCATAGAATAAATTCGGAAAGCTTTAGATCAACCAGTAGATCAAGAAACAATAGACAACAATTCCCCTCCAGGGATAGAACTACATACGGAGAGAAAGAAAGAATCTATCTATCATAATACAGTTCCGCAGAGAGAACAAAGGAGAGAATATGTACGGGAATCTGGACAATTATCTCAACAGTACAATAAACATAAAAGAAGTCCAGACAATAGGACAAGGGCACACACACAGGGAGCTAGACCCAAAACAACTTCTAGGAATTTTGACCCACATATGGAAGACACTTCCACTTCTTTTTTAGATCAGAGACTGTATACAATATGGAAAAACAAAAACAAATATCAGGTCCTACAAACCAATTCTCCCAAAAGAAAAGAGCTAGATACAGAGGAAGAAGAGGTGGAAGAAGGGAATTTATCAAAAAGCGCAAGGAACTGTTAAGAAATAAAGGTCTATTTAATCTTTCTTCACGTATACTAAGTGAAAGTGAAAAGGCACTAATTGCTAAGGGGCTTAAATTCGCACCATCACAAAAACCTGATTTATTCGGACTTTATGTAGAGCTTAATCGATATACTCGAGATCTATGTAGAAAACGCTACTTCGCTACTAAATGTTTGAAAAAACAAGGCGAAGAGGGATATCCTATAATTTTGGATGATGCAGATTTATTTCCTTTAAATATTCTTATTGAGTTAAAACAAGAAAATAATAGTCAGATGAGTGAGGTACCTTTGCATGAAGTTGATAAAAACAAGAAAGGCCCTTTTAAAAAGAAATCAGAATTCTATCCCACTAATCAACTCAGTGGAGGAATTGAGACCTTTTTTAATATGACTTTAAATGACGTGAGATTACTGTGTCAAAATTCAAAGACACTAATGAAGAAGCGAGACAATCTACATCCCCAAGAAAGGAGGGCAATGAATAGTTTAACTAAAGATAAATCACTTACAATTAGGGTTGCAGATAAGGGCGGGGGGACGGTGGTACAAAACACGGAGGACTATTTGAAGGAGGCGTATAGGCAATTGAACAGTACATTGTTCTATAAAACACTTGAATCTGACCCCACCCCCAGATATCAGAAAGAACTAAAAGATTTCCTGGATGTGGCGTTAGATGTGGGGGCGATATCCAAGTCTGAGTATTCTTTTTTACTTATTACACACCCTGTTATTCCCACCTATTATCACCTCCCTAAAATTCACAAGTCACTACATGCACCTCCTGGGCGTCCCATAATATCTGGTATAGGGTCCCTCACTTCTAATTTATCTGCTTTTGTTGATTATTATTTACAGCCACATGTTATAAGTCTCAGATCATATATTAGAGATTCCACCCACTTTATTAATTTAATTAAAGATATAAAATGGAAAAAAAGTTATTTATTTATGACTTGTGATGTGGAGTCATTGTACTCCAATATACCTCACAAATTGGGGCTTGAGGCACTTGAAATCACGTTGAGTATGGATAAATCATTAGATATAGGTAAAAGACGGTTTATTTTGGAGGCGGTTAAATTTATTATGACTCACAATTATTTCACATTTAATACCAAATTTTATTTACAGATACTAGGTGTGGCAATGGGCACCAGGTTCGCCCTGAGTTTAGCTAACATCTATATGGGTCACCTAGAAGATAAGTATGTCTGGGGTGGCCCATTCGGGGCAAACCTGGTGCTATATGGAAGATATATTGATGACATGTTTTTTATTTGGGATGGGGATGTGCATCAGATAGGGGAATTTTTGACACATCTTAATGACAACGAATTTGGGTTATCTTTCACGAGCACAATACACGAATCCTCAATCACTTTCTTGGATATCGCCCACAGAATAGAAAATAATTGTATCAGCACCTCTACTTTTAAAAAAGAGGTCGATACCAATAATTTCCTAAATTATCATAGTTGTCACCACCGCCCCTGGCTCAATAATATACCAAAAAGTCAGTATCTTAGACTCCGTAGAAATTGTTCAACAATTGAACAATTTGAAGTTCAAGCTTTAGAATTAACCCAAGCTTTTAAAAAACAAAATTACCCTACAGATATCATTGAGTATGCGTTTGATGAGGCTTTGAAATGTGACAGAGAGTCCCTTCTTACTTACAAAAAGAAGGAAGATGTGCAAGATTCCATTAATGATGGTCAACCTAGATTTATAACAAAATATAATGCTTGTTCAAAAGAGATTAAACGTATCATTCAGAAGAATTATCCTATTCTAAAAACTGATAAGATCTTATCAAAAGAATTAGTAGATAAACCACAAGTTATCTTCAAAAAGGCTTCTAGTTTAAAAAACTTTTTGGCACCGAGTCACTATGAATCCACAAATAATGTTCCAAATAACAAAAGTACATGGTTACAGAAGCTCCATACGGAAAAAGGGAACTATAGATGTAGAAAATTAAGATGCTCCACATGCAGCACTATGCTAGATAAAAGTACAACCATTACATCCCATTCAAATGGGACCATGTTTGATATACAACAACATATTAACTGCCGCACCACATATGTTATATATGTAATTACGTGTGTATGTGGCATACAATATGTAGGCCGCACGACTAGAATGCTACATATCAGATGTTTAGAACATAAAAACAATATAAGACGGGGGGTTAGTACACATAGTTTAGTGCGACATGTGAAATATAAACATCATAGCAATGTTTCAGTGATCAAGATACAAGGAGTAGAACATGTCAAAAATACAACAAGAGGCGGGGATAGATTCAATCTCCTTTGCAAACGCGAAGCGTTTTGGATCTTTTCCCTGGGCACACTATTTCCGAATGGTTTGAACGATTCAATTGAGATGAACAATATATAGGATTTCTCAATGGGTGATATGACTTTTGATTGCACAATGTGAAAAGATAAGTGACTCCTGGGGAATATTGTCGTGTCTACACTCTTTGAAGGATTAAAAATAATATCTAAGAGCATGAGAGTGTGAGTTATTTATGTGTATATACATACACACATATATATAAAAATATGGGAAAGATAAAATAGATGTGTGATATGTGTATATATATATATAGATTAAAAGTATATAAGGGCTTATACTACAAATATATCAGGGGTATATTAATCCTATAAGACTATGTTATGGTAGTATAGGTCGGACTCCTTTCCGAATAATATGTCTAGATGTCATATGATAATTATGCTTGTATAAAGATTTTTACATACATTATTTAAAATTATTTCATCCTTATGAGATTTGGAATATAATCATATTAAGAGAGTGTATATATTTGGAAGATCATTTAGAATCAAGTTGCGTCTGGTTTCGATAAATTTAGTAAATATAATGAATATGAGAAAAACATTAATAAAATAAAAATCTAATGAATTTGAAGCAAATAGAAAATCTTTTTTTCCGGGGCTGAGAGGGTGATTCGAACCCGGGTCTGCCAGGTTGCAGGTGGAGGCCTTAGCCTCTTGAGCCACATGACTTCGTATTGGTTAGAGCTATACGAAAATATATCTATCATTTGTAAAAATTCAAAATGAACTAACTCCTATGTCTCTTGTGTAAAATAAATAAAGAAATAATATGTAGTATATATTATAAATAAAATAGTTTTTATATCTGTGCAATGAATATAATTAGGTTGTTGCCTGTTGTTATAGTTTATTATAGTTTTTAATGTGTAAAATAATGAGAGATGAAAGACAGGTTTAGAATATCAATACACCTGTAAAAGCTTAATTAATTAATGCTCTCCATTGATTGGGTACCTGGTATTTAAATACGGACAATCTAATGCACCTCAATACCTTCTGATGAAACCGTGAGATTGGAAGCACGGAGAAACGCGTTAAGGATCCATTTTTAAACACCGGCAGGCTGTCCAGAATCCCTCTATGCCAGAGGATACTTTGGAAGAATCACTTGAATCCAACCTTGGAAGTGTGCACCCTTCCCCCGTGGACGCTGCTGTCACCGCCGCTCCCGCCGGAGAACTTCGGCACTGACCGTTTAAGATCTAGCCGTGCTGAGGCTTCAACGTACGGCTGTGGTGAGCAAAAATCATTGGCGGTGGGGAGAGAAAAGGGACACTAGCTGCTGTGCGGCAGGCACGTTGTGAACACTTGCAGTCTCTACAAAAGTATAATGTTCTGGCTTGTGGATACAAATTAAACTACATACATCTTTTTAATAATAACCAGCTCTTCACCGGGGAGTTACAGAAATAGCATTTTGTATGCTTAAAGAATATCCTTATTGGAGCTCCAGCGGTATATGGTTATCTGGACGATAATAGTCACGGTTTCTGGACTTTGTTTGCACTGCAGATTTGGTGTGTTTTAAGGTTATATTATGCTATGCATTATTAAGAAAATTGTCTATTAAACAAATAAAAAATATCTACAATTTTTAATCAAATATATATATGCGCTTCCTTGTAATATATTTTTATATGGTACATTTTTTAGGGTTAGGGTTAGGCTGCAGGGAGAGAGGGTTAGAGATAGGCACTAAAATGGGGGGTTAGGCAGCGAGGATGGGGTTAGGGATAGGCTGTGAGGGAATGGTTAGGATTAAGGATACTCACATCCAATGCCCCTGTTGAGATTTTAAACAGTCGAGATGCCAGTGTCGGTATTCTGAATACCAGTATCCTGACTGCTGGTATGCCGTTAGCAACCCCTAGCATATACTCTACAGGCAAAGCAGGAGCAATAATCTTTATATAGGCAGCCACCAATTTACAGTTACATGTAGTGTACACACAAGTGTGTGTGTGTGTGTGTGTGTGTGTGTGTGTGTAGCAGAACATGATAACTGGTAGTAGTAGTGGGCAGTGTGATGTTCCCGGGCAGCAGCAGGTAAAGCAGCCACTGACCACAGGGAACTTGTTGTAGTACTTTGCTTTCCCTCTGTCCAATGTTACTTGGCTTTATGTGGGCTGGTTGGCTCTGCTGGCTCTGCTCTCACCCTGTAGAGCTCAACCGGCACTTGCACACCAACAGTCTTCTTCCCAGCAGTGCATGGCAGGGGGCGGGGACTCCGGGGAGAAGCTCTCCGTGATTGGCCAGGAGATCTCTCCTCTCCCTCTGCCCAGCTACTGCTGCTGTGTTAGCTCTCTCATACCATGCTAGAGCTAGGTGGGAGCAGATCCAGCAGGGGGCCCTATACAACGGAGGTCCCGGGGTACATGACCCCTGTGCCACCCTCTTAATCCAGCTCTGACCACGAGGAAGATGGCAGAGAGGTATTTGGCCAGATCTGTGACTCTGACTCCGCCCAGTGTTGTGACTCCACCCAGCATTATACACACAGTCACAGACTCACAGATCTGGGCTAATATATAGGAGATTTTTCTTTGTCCACTATGTGCATGACTCAAAAAACTGTTCTGTGTGTTTCCTCCGGGAAATTGTGGTGCTTTCAAATATTATGTATGTAAAAGGTTAATGCAGCAGGGATCAAACATTGTCTCTCCAGCTTTGTGAGTTGCCATTGTTGAATGTACAGATATAGCCATGCTCATCGTGGCTACATCTCGGCTCAGTCACGCCTTGTTAGGTGTGACCGCGTGCGCATCTAAGGCACGCATGTGCCCCATTAGCAGTAAATGGGGCAGCTAAATGTGCAGCTCAGCATGGCTAGGCAGGGCCACGCCTAGCTGCATGGAGAATGCCCGTCTGGGGCAGATGTAGCCACAATGAGCGTAGCTACATCTGTAGATAATACCATGTCAAGATGGCATTTCTTACCTGTAAACAGCTAGGCTTTTTGCTGATTCATAAATTGCTTTTTTCCACTTTATTTATTTAATCATCACTTCTGTGATTATTCTAGAGGGTAATGGGGGTGACAATAAGCACCACAGGAGTGATGATTAAATAAATATTATATGTTGTGATAAAAGCACTGGTGAAGATATTAATGGAAGGTACTTTATATATGTCCTAGGTTCTTAAATTCTGTCTGGCCAACATCCAATCAAAGCAACCTAATTGTCGTGTCATCTGAGAGAGGCTAATAAAAGTTGTGTCAGTTTGCTCGTCTGTGTCTCACTGCCTGGGGAGCAGGCTGACAGGCCTGTTGAGACACTGTTACTGGAGAATGTAAGGGTTGTGTTTAAGTTCTGTGTTGTGTGAGTTGGGCATTAGGGGGATCATTCCGAGTTGATCGCTCACTAGCAAATTTTTGCAGCACTGCGATCAGATAGTCGCCGCCTATGGGGGAGTGTATTTTCTCTTTACAAGTGTGCGAACGCTGTTGCAGCTGACGGCACAAAAAGTTTTTTGCAGTTTCTGAGTAGCTCTGGACTTACTCAGCCGCTTCAGTCTTTTTGGTCCCGGAACTGATGTCAGACACCCGCCCTGCAAACGCTTGGACACGCCTGCGTTTTTGCCAATACTCCCAGAAAACGGTCAGTTGACACCCACAAACACCTTCTTTCTGTCAATCACCTTGCGATCGGCTGTGCGAATGGATTCTTCGTTAAATCCATCGGCCATCACCGATCCTCTTTGTACCCGTACGACGTGCCTGTGCATTGCGGTGCATACGCATGCGCAGTTTTTCCGAAAGTTAACCTGATCGCATCGCTGCAAAAAGTTGCTAGCGAGTGATCAACTCAGAATGAGCCCTAGGTCTCGCACCCTTAGAGAGGGTTACCCATGTTTAGTTAGTGCCGGACAGGACAGGAGGTATTTTTATGTCTTATTTATTTTAGTGCTACGGAATAAAAATAGCTGCGGCTACTTGTACAAAGCCACTGAACTGGTGTAATATTAATTGGCTGTGGTAATAGAGCTACACAAATTAGACAGTCAATAGGTTGATTACAGATGGTCACCATTCAAAAGGTTGATAGGGTCAAATGGTCGATTGTGAAAATGTTGACAGGTACAAAAGGTTTGATGTCTTTGGCCAAAATTTGTCAATTTTAGAGTGTATAACCATGATTAGTTCAAACATAAACCCATGCAGGCACGCTTCACTCACCATGCTTCAGGCTACACGCCTCTCTGCAACCGCTGCACTCGCCACAGGACACTATTCCCAACCGTAGTCAACGTGGATGGTAAATGAAGTAAACGTTGAAAAAAAAATAAAAAAAGTAATAACTTCTGTTAACCTTTTGTGAGTCGATCATTGTCATGTCGGCCTTTTGAACATGTCGACCTTTTGTACCTGTGGACCACACAGTTGACCGTTTACCTGTTGACCTTTTGAGCATGTTGACCTACTGCATGTCGACCATATGGGGTCGACCTATTGACTGTCTCACTGGACATTGTTTATCTACATACATTGGAATCCCTATTGGCTGCTGCACAGAAAGTGCTACGGGAGATAGCACCCTTAACCTAATCTTACAATAATGTTTACATATAGTGATAATTCCCAGTTGAGTGACACGCACCTAGATCAATAATTATTACACTGTAACATGCTGACAAATAATACTTTGATCTGCATTTTGTATGTTTAACTTTCAGCATATTATTGCCATATTAAGAGTAAAGTATAGACGTTGGAACTGTGGTATAATAAATAAATAAATAAATAAATAATAGTTAACACTCAATATAAATAAAAGAATTAATCTGAGTGTAACAATAATAAAGTTGTGTTTAGAATATACAGTTATTACTGAAATTACAAACCAGGCACTTTAGCACTTCAGAAGTGGTGCATATATTTTATTTTCCCCTATAATAATGAATCATATGAAAACTCAATATCCATAAATAATTAACAATATATATGATCAGAATATCACAATTACTTCTACAATCTTGGTCCTTCTCTGAAAGTCCAGGATGGAAATAATTATTTGTGGAGGTAAAGTAGCTGTTTCTATCTAGTCACTACCTTACACTGAGAGACATACATTCTACCTGTACCTCGCACTAATACACTGTAGTCCATAAATCTACACCAATATAAAACTCAGAAAGTATTTAACCAAAACAAATATTAGGATATCTCATCCAAACTGAAGCCCCATTCCCACAGCTAAATAACTATATTTATTGTATATACTGTAGATTTAAAAGATCAATGAAACTAACCAATAACTTTATATTTAACTTTATATTTAAAACAAGCCTTTCTATAATAAATGTATTTCCTACTGTATAAAAAAATTAACTTGCCACTGTGTTGTTCATCTCTGTATCTATACTATGATTTAACATCCAGAAGAATTTGATGTTTTCCTAAAAATAATTGTCCTCTCACTTTTAGAATAATCCAATCATCTGTTCCTTAGGCCCCCATCCACTAGTGAGAGTTATTATACCAATTTGTTGTATCCTTTTTTTCTAGTAGTCAGGCCAAAAAGCTTCCCGAGAGTCCTGCGATTGCGATCTGCTACTTGAGTGTATTTTTACATCTGATTTATCACATGTGATTTAACGTACTGCAGGTACGATGTACTGCGATGTGCACCTATTTACATGCAAGCGAGATAAATATTATGGTCAGCCCGTAAGATCTGTGACTCCCACAAAGAAAAGATGATGCACAACTGATATCGTCAGATTGTGTGCAGCTCAATAGCCTTGTAACAGTATAACCGCTGTACACCAATTTTTATCAAGAATTATAAGCACTGGGTGTTTTTGAGCTATTTTATTACATTCACCAATATACATAAAATGAAAGTGCACTTCCTTATATGCCATGATATAATATAGGATTTAGTGGATCATAAAAATCTTTATGGCTTTAATGGTTTACTAATCCAATATACAAAGCAATGTTATAGTAAACAAACCGTTAAGCACATTATTTTCAAAAGTTTCTGTCTTATTCCCCATAGAAATATGTGCACGCTACATGTTGTTCTTTCTATTGAATTCCACGTTAGTCAGCTAACTATTCAATTTAGAAAATAGCAAATCAGTCACTGGTAGAGAGCATTACCAGTGATGTGCGGTGGATTGAGGCAGGTGAGGCAGAGCCTTTACTGTCATATTAATGTTTGCAAAAGAGTTTTGACTGTATAAAGTACATGAAAAATACAATGAATATACACTGCTCAAAAAAATAAAGGGAACACTAAAATAACACATCCTACATCTGAATGAATGAAATATTCTTATTAAATACTTTGTTCTTTACATAGTTGAATGTGCTGACAACAAAATCACACAAAAATTATCAATGGAATCACATTTATTAACCCATGAAGTTCTGGATTTGGAGTCACACTCAAAATTAAAGTGGAAAAACACACTACAGGCTGATCCAACTTTGATGTAATGTCCTCAAAACAAGTCAAAAGGAGGCTCAGTAGTGTATTGCCTCCACGTGCCTGTATGACCTCCCTACAACGCCCGGGCATGCTCCTGATGAGGTGACGGATGGTCTCCTGAGGGATCTCCTCCCAGACCTGGACTAAACCATCCGCCAACTTCTGGACAGTCTGTGGTGGAACGTGGCATTGGTGGATGGAGCGAGACATGATGTCCCAGATGTGCTCAATTGGATTCAGGTCTGGGGAATATTTTAGTGTTCCCTTTATTTTTTTGAGCAGTGTATTAGAAATATCTTCTTTGTATTATTCTAATCATTTTTATAGTCAAAACTCTGGAGTAAAAGGACTATGGGGGGGATTCAGACCTGATCGTAGATGTGCTAAATTTAGCACATCTATGATCAGCTTCCCTGACATGTGGGGGGACGCCAAGCACAGGGCTAGTCCGCCCCTCATGTCAGGCCCTGCCCCGTCGCACAAGTACAAAAGCATGGCACGGCAGCAATGCTTTTGAACTTGAAGAATAGCTCCCCACCAGCACAGCTCCTGCGCGCTGGCAGGGAGCAACCCATCACTGTGATGGTCGCAGCAGCTGCATGTGACGTCACGCAGCCACCGTGGCCCGCCCCCCCCCCCCCAATGGTCAGGGCATGCCCCCAAAAGCCGCCATCCCAACCCCCCCTGCCCAGCGACCACCTCTGCCTGTCAATCAGGCAGAGGCGATCGCAGGACTAAGACAGCCATTGGCTGTCTGGCATGCACCGGCGCACTGCAGCGCTGGTGCATGTGCAGTTCAAACCTTATTGATGCTGTGTGAAAAAGGCACAGCAGCGATCGGGTCTAAATTAGCCCATATGACAGGTAAGGTAGTGCCTCCCCTGCCTCTGATCAAAACTCACTACATTTTCAGGAGTTTATACCTCTACACTTTTGCATAATACCCACATGTACCTTTTTGTTTATATATTGTGTGTAAATTTGGCCCTGGCATTAGCCAGTGACTCCTGAGACACTTACTGTACCTCACCGCACATGCCTGACAGTTACGTCTGATTTCATAAGACAGGGCCGAAACTAGGAGTTTTGTCACCCGGGGCGAGACATTAACGTCCTCCCCCCCCCCTCCTCCCACTCCGAGAGAGAGAGAGTGTGAGTGTGTGATAGATAGATAGTTATATATATATAGATACACACACACACACACACACACACACACAAATGGTGGTTGGCACTCCGGTTAAACAATAACTTGCCTGGGTGCCCTCCCCGATGCGTCAGAACCATACGACATGCAGAGAACGGCGGGCGGCACTCACATTAATCTCAATAATAATCACATAAATGTACTGCTGATTGATTATTATTGAGAGTCCTGTGAGTGCCGCCCGCCGTTCTCTGCATATACTGTGTGTGTGTGTGTATATATAACTCCATAAGGGCAAAGGGGATAGCTAGGTATTTTCATACTTTTCATTTTTTATTTATATTGGCTACAGATGAAGAAAAAAATAAATAACAACCCATACTGTACATTGCTACATAAAATCACACACCTAAACATATACATTCACTTACATACATACATACATACATACATACATACATACAATCACACACCTTTTTAAATACATATGGGTTGGGGCTGTTTCACCGACGGTCAGCATCCCGACACTGGGATCCCAGCAGTAAGATGGCGGCAGCGGCGTGGAGGGGACGAGCGCAACAGATGTTCTATTACCTCACCACAGGTTCTATTCCCACACTATGGGTGTCGTGGACACCCATGGGTGGAAATAGTCCCTGTAGTCGGCATGCTGACTGTCGGTAAGGTCAGGGGGCGGGATGTAGGTGCTGGTATTGTAACCCGGTCACATAACTACATCACATACATGTAGTGACATGTATACATACAGTGACACACGAGCACATACAGATACTGTATGTAGTCACACACTTATTCACATTAGAGATGAGCGCCTGAAATTTTTCGGGTTTTGTGTTTTGGTTTTGAGTTCGGTTCCGCGGCCGTGTTTTGGGTTCGACCGCGTTTTGGCAAAACCTCACCGAATTTTTTTTGTCGGATTCGGGTGTGTTTTGGATTCGGGTGTTTTTTTTTCAAAAAACCCTAAAAAACAGCTTAAATCATAGAATTTGGGGGTCATTTTGATCCCAAAGTATTATTAACCTCAAAAACCATAATTTACACTCATTTTCAGTCTATTCTGAATACCTCACACCTCACAATATTATTTTTAGTCCTAAAATTTGCACCGAGGTCGCTGTGTGAGTAAGATAAGCGACCCTAGTGGCCGACACAAACACCGGGCCCATCTAGGAGTGGCACTGCAGTGTCACGCAGGATGTCCCTTCCAAAAAACCCTCCCCAAACAGCACATGACGCAAAGAAAAAAAGAGGCGCAATGAGGTAGCTGACTGTGTGAGTAAGATAAGCGACCCTAGTGGCCGACACAAACACCGGGCCCATCTAGGAGTGGCACTGCTGTGTCACGCAGGATGTCCCTTCCAAAAAACCCTCCCCAAACAGCACATGACGCAAAGAAAAAAAGAGGCGCAATGAGGTAGCTGACTGTGTGAGTAAGATAAGCGACCCTAGTGGCCGACACAAACACCGGGCCCATCTAGGAGTGGCACTGCAGTGTCACGCAGGATGGCCCTTCCAAAAAACCCTCCCCAAACAGCACATGACGCAAAGAAAAAAAGAGGCGCAATGAGGTAGCTGACTGTGTGAGTAAGATAAGCGACCCTAGTGGCCGACACAAACACCGGGCCCATCTAGGAGTGGCACTGCAGTGTCACGCAGGATGGCCCTTCCAAAAAACCCTCCCCAAACAGCACATGATGCAAAGAAAAAGAAAAGAAAAAAGAGGTGCAAGATGGAATTGTCCTTGGGCCCTCCCACCCACCCTTATGTTGTATAAACAGGACATGCACACTTTAACCAACCCATCATTTCAGTGACAGGGTCTGCCACACGACTGTGACTGATATGACGGGTTGGTTTGGACCCCCCCCCCAAAAAGAAGCAATTAATCTCTCCTTGCACAAACTGGCTCTACAGAGGCAAGATGTCCACCTCATCATCATCCTCCGATATATCACCGTGTACATCCCCCTCCTCACGGATTATCAATTCGTCCCCACTGGAATCCACCATCTCAGCACCCTGTGTACTTTGTGGAGGCAATTGCTGCTGGTGAATGTCTCCACGGAGGAATTGATTATAATTCATTTTAATGAACATCATCTTCTCCACATTTTCTGGATGTAACCTCGTACGCCGATTGCTGACAAGGTGAGCGGCGGCACTAAACACTCTTTCGGAGTACACACTTGTGGGAGGGCAACTTGGGTAGAATAAAGCCAGTTTGTGCAAGGGCCTCCAAATTTCCTCTTTTTCCTGCCAGTATAAGTACGGACTGTGTGACGTGCCTACTTGGATGCGGTCACTCATATAATCCTCCACCATTCTTTCAATGGTGAGAGAATCATATGCAGTGACAGTAGACGACATGTCCGTAATCGTTGTCAGGTCCTTCAGTCCGGACCAGATGTCAGCATCAGCAGTCGCTCCAGACTGCCCTGCATCACCGCCAGCGGGTGGGCTCGGAATTCTGAGCCTTTTCCTCGCACCCCCAGTTGCGGGAGAATGTGAAGGAGGAGATGTTGTTGACAGGTCGCGTTCCGCTTGACTTGACAATTTTCTCACCAGCAGGTCTTTCAACCCCAGCAGACTTGTGTCTGCCGGAAAGAGAGATCCAAGGTAGGCTTTAAATCTAGGATCGAGCACGGTGGCCAAAATGTAGTGCTCTGATTTCAACAGATTGACCACCCGTGAATCCTTGTTAAGCGAATTAAGGGCTCCATCCACAAGTCCCACATGCCTAGCGGAATCGCTCCGTGTTAGCTCCTCCTTCAATGTCTCCAGCTTCTTCTGCAAAAGCCTGATGAGGGGAATGACCTGACTCAGGCTGGCAGTGTCTGAACTGACTTCACGTGTGGCAAGTTCAAAGGGCATCAGAACCTTGCACAACGTTGAAATCATTCTCCACTGCGCTTGAGACAGGTGCATTCCACCTCCTATATCGTGCTCAATTGTATAGGCTTGAATGGCCTTTTGCTGCTCCTCCAACCTCTGAAGCATATAGAGGGTTGAATTCCACCTCGTTACCACTTCTTGCTTCAGATGATGGCAGGGCAGGTTCAGTAGTTTTTGGTGGTGCTCCAGTTTTCTGTACGTGGTGCCTGTACGCCGAAAGTGTCCCGCAATTCTTCTGGCCACCGACAGCATCTCTTGCACGCCCCTGTCGTTTTTTAAAAAATTCTGCACCACCAAATTCAAGGTATGTGCAAAACATGGGACGTGCTGGAATTTGCCCAGATTTAATGCACACACAATATTGCTGGCGTTGTCCGATGCCACAAATCCACAGGAGAGTCCAATTGGGGTAAGCCATTCCGCGATGATCTTCCTCAGTTGCCGTAAGAGATTTTCAGCTGTGTGCGTATTCTGGAAACCGGTGATACAAAGCGTAGCCTGCCTAGGAAAGAGTTGGCGTTTGCGAGATGCTGCTACTGGTGCCGCCGCTGCTGTTGTTGCGGCGGGAGTCCATACATCTACCCAGTGGGCTGTCACAGTCATATAGTCCTGACCCTGCCCTGCTCCACTTGTCCACATGTCCGTGGTTAAGTGGACATTGGGTACAGCTGCATTTTTTAGGACACTGGTGACTCTTTTTCTGAGGTCTGTGTACATTTTCGGTATCGCCTGCCTAGAGAAATGGAACCTAGATGGTATTTGGTACCGGGGACACAGTACCTCCAACAAGTCTCTAGTTGGCTGTGCAGTAATGATGGATACCGGAACCACGTTTCTCACCACCCAGGATGTCAAGGCCTCAGTTATCCGCTTTGCAGTAGGATGACTGCTGTGATATTTCATCTTCCTCGCAAAGGACTGTTGGACAGTCAATTGCTTGGTGGAAGTAGTACAAGTGGTCTTACGACTTCCCCTCTGGGATGACCATCGACTCCCAGCAGCAACAACAGCAGCGCCAGCAGCAGTAGGCGTTACACGCAAGGATGCATCGGAGGAATCCCAGGCAGGAGAGGAATCATCAGAATTGCCAGTGACATGGCCTGCAGGACTATTGGCATTCCTGGGGAAGGAGGAAATTGACACTGAGGGAGTTGGTGGGGTGGTTTGCATGAGCTTGGTTACAAGAGGAAGGGATTTACTGGTCAGTGGACTGCTTCCGCTGTCGGCCCAAGTTTTTGAACTTGTCACTGACTTATTATGAATGCGCTGCAGGTGACGTATAAGGGAGGATGTTCCGAGGTGGTTAACGTCCTTACCCCTACTTATTACAGCTTGACAAAGGGAACACACGGCTTGACACCTGTTGTCCGCATTTCTGGTGAAATACTTCCACACCGAAGAGCTGATTTTTTTTGTATTTTCACCAGGCATGTCAACGGCCATATTCCTCCCACGGACAACAGGTGTCTCCCCGGGTGCCTGACTTAAACAAACCACCTCACCATCAGAATCCTCCTGGTCAATTTCCTCCCCAGCGCCAGCAACACCCATATCCTCCTCATCCTGGTGTACTTCAACACTGACATCTTCAATCTGACTATCAGGAACTGGACTGCGGGTGCTCCTTCCATCACTTGCAGGGGGCGTGCAAATGGTGGAAGGCGCATGCTCTTCACGTCCAGTGTTGGGAAGGTCAGGCATCGCAACCGACACAATTGGAGTCGGACTCTCCTTGTGGATTTGGGATTTCGAAGAACGCACAGTTCTTTGCGGTGCTACTGCTTTTGCCAGCTTGAGTCTTTTCATTTTTCTAGCGAGAGGCTGAGTGCTTCCATCCTCATGTGAAGCTGAACCACTAGCCATGAACATAGGCCAGGGCCTCAGCCGTTCCTTGCCACTCCGTGTGGTAAATGGCATATTGGCAAGTTTACGCTTCTCCTCCGACAATTTTATTTTAGGTTTTGGAGTCCTTTTTTTACTGATATTTGGTGTTTTGGATTTGACATGCTCTGTACTATGACATTGGGCATCGGCCTTGGCAGACGACGTTGCTGGCATTTCATCATCTCGGCCATGACTAGTGGCAGCAGCTTCAGCACGAGGTGGAAGTGGATCTTGATCTTTCCCTAATTTTGGAACCTCAACATTTTTGTTCTCCATATTTTAATAGGCACAACTAAAAGGCACCTCAGGTAAACAATGGAGATGGATGGATACTAGTATACAATTATGGATGGACTGCCGAGTGCCGACACAGAGGTAGCTACAGCCGTGGACTACCGTACTGTACTGTGTCTGCTGCTAATATAGACTGGTTGATAAAGAGATGTAGTATGTATGTATAAAGAAGAAAGAAAAAAAACCACGGGTAGGTGGTATACAATTATGGACGGACTGCCGAGTGCCGACACAGAGGTAGCTACAGCCGTGGACTACTGTACTGTGTCTGCTGCTAATATAGACTGGTTGATAAAGAGATGTAGTATGTATGTATAAAGAAGAAAGAAAAAAAAACCACGGGTAGGTGGTATACAATTATGGATGGACTGCCGAGTGCCGACACAGAGGTAGCTACAGCCGTGGACTACTGTACTGTGTCTGCTGCTAATATAGACTGGTTGATAAAGAGATGTAGTATGTATGTATAAAGAAGAAAGAAAAAAAAAACCACGGGTAGGTGGTATACAATTATGGATGGACTGCCGAGTGCCGACACAGAGGTAGCTACAGCCGTGGACTACTGTACTGTGTCTGCTGCTAATATAGACTGGTTGATAAAGAGATGTAGTATGTATGTATAAAGAAGAAAGAAAAAAAAAACCACGGGTAGGTGGTATACAATTATGGACGGACTGCCGAGTGCCGACACAGAGGTAGCTACAGCCGTGGACTACCGTACTGTACTGTGTCTGCTGCTAATATAGACTGGTTGATAATGAGATGTAGTATGTATGTATAAAGAAGAAAGAAAAAAAAACCACGGGTAGGTGGTATACAATTATGGATGGACTGCCGAGTGCCGACACAGAGGTAGCTACAGCCGTGAACTACCGTACTGTGTCTGCTGCGACTGGATGATAAATAATGATATAAAAAATATATATATATCACTACTGCAGCCGGACAGGTATATATTATATAATGACGGACCTGCTGGACACTGTCTGTCAGCAGAATGAGTTTTTTATAGAATAAAAAAAAAAACACCACACAAGTCACACGACGAGTGTTTAACTTTTTCAGGCAATCACAATATAGTATACTACTAACTATACTGGTGGTCAGTGTGGTCAGGTCACTGGTCAGTCACACTGGCAGTGGCACTCCTGCAGCAAAAGTGTGCACTGTTTAATTTTAATAATATGTACTCCTGGCTCCTGCTATAACCTATAACTTGCACTGCTCCCCAGTCTCCCCCACAATTATAAGCTGTGTGAGCACAGTCAGATATATACATAGATGATGCAGCACACTGGGCTGAGCAGTGCACACAGATATGGTATGTGACTGAGTCACTGTGTATCGTTTTTTTCAGGCAGAGAACGGATTATATTAAATAAAACTGCACTGTCTGGTGGTCACTGTGGTCAGTCACTACTAAACTCTGCACTCTCTACAGTACTCCTAAGCTCCAGTAAATCAAGTGTCTCTGTCTCAAATCAATCTCACTCTCTCTCTTCTAATCTAAATGGAGAGGACGCCAGCCACGTCCTCTCCCTATCAATCTCAATGCACGTGTGAAAATGGCGGCGACGCGCGGCTCCTTATATAGAATCCGAGTCTCGCGATAGAATCCGAGCCTCGCGAGAATCCGACAGCGTCATGATGACGTTCGGGCGCGCTCGGGTTAACCGAGCAAGGCGGGAAGATCCGAGTCGCTCGGACCCGTGAAAAAAAACATGAAGTTCGGGCGGGTTCGGATTCCGAGGAACCGAACCCGCTCATCTCTAATTCACATACAGTCACACATTCATACATACATATATAGTAGTCACACACATATACAGTGCCCCTTCCCTGAGTCATACTCACTATTTAGGCTGTACTGCTGCTCTTCCTCTCCTCTTTCCCATGCTGCTGGCTGGCATTGCACTGTGTACAGTGCCGTTTAGCCACGCCCCCTTTTTGGGCTTCAGGATGCTTCTTACCAGTGCAGCAGTGCACTGTTTGCAATGATTAAATGCACTGGCAGGGGAGGAAGGGGGATAACTTGTCCCCTGTGCTCAGTCTTTAATCCTGCCCTGCCGATCACATCATCAAACGCCGCAAAGATGAAACTGAAAATACACTACAGCTCCTGGCAGCAAGGGCTGCTGGGAGATGTAGTTTATTTTCAGTTTCATCTCAGCGATGCGGTGCTGGGCTTCTTCATAGGCGGCACGGCACTGGCTCTAAGTAAGCAAACGCTGCCGCATAGGGAGGGGGGCGTTAGGGGGGATTGAAGTGCTAGTCTCAGTGCCCTCTCCAGGCCGGCGCCCAGGTCACATGCCCCCCTAGCCCCCCCCTAGTTGCGGCGCTGCATAAGAACCTAAAAATTCCCAAAAGATACATGAAGCAGCAATAAAAGTATCTCCAGTTGAAGTCTATAGATTGCAAACTTGAGAGCAGGGCGCTCTCACTCAGTCTCATTACTGTTTTGTAAATTAATATGCTGGTACTATATAAATAAATGTTAATACATAATTGTAATAAAAAAGTTAAATGTATTTATTTTAATAATGTAAGACAAATTACCACGATCTTTACAATAGCAAGGCTTTCTGAAACTTATCTGCTAACTGGAGAACTGATTTATGGTTGTATCATAAGCAGTAGCGGCTGTGACGGTTGTCACATCTGCTACTGCTAAATTATGCTAAAGCAGCAGGAAGATAAAGAAAAAAAGAAGAAAGAAGAAAAAAGATGCATTATGCCAGCATTTCAGATCCGAGTGCTGCATCCGAAGACACAGCATCGGATCACCATCACAACCATCAGTTGTTATAGTTGCTGTCATTGTCCATATAAGATCACCTTAATTTTCTCAGAATCGGCAACAGAACAACTCTGCTGGGGCCAGGAAATCTGTGTAGAAGAAGATTTGACCCTGGCACACCCTCAACAAGCCAGCATTTTAAAAAATAGTCACCGCCACCAATGGCCTTAGCATTTCAATCATGCTGCGACTCGGGGGCACTGCTCAGATCACTCACTATCAGTGTTGCTCGCAAACCATCAGTTTTGTGTGCAACATTGAATCATACCCCCTGCTCCCAAAGTCTATGTCAGCATATGCAATGTTAGTAACAAGAATTTTGTCTTTCTGCATGATCTGCAGCCTTTGAACCTGTCGACCTTTTGTACCTATGGACCACACAGTTGACCTTTTCCCTTTTGACCTACTGCATGTCGACCATATGGGGTCGACCTATTGACTGTCTCACTAGACATTGTCTATCTACATACATTGGAATCCCTATTGGCTGCTGCACAGAAAGTGCTACGGGAGATAGCACCCTTATCCTAATCTTACAATAATGTTTACATATAGTGATAATTTGGTTAACAGAAATTTGGTTTGGTTCCGCACAGGAAAAATGTGGTAATGATGAACATAGATTAATACACAGATTGTAGAAAACTGTTCAGGGAATGACCAACGATACTAAGTTTAAATTTAAAGATTCTTAATGAAGACATCTAAATAATTATTTGAGTTGGTGGTGCTCCCAGAGTCAGTAATGGTTAAGCAAAGAGAAGAAAAAAGAAAGACTCTGTGCTGGGGCACGCTTAGAAATTTGAAATAAGTTTATTAAAACTTAACATTTAATTAATAACGAATAAAAGTAATGAGGAGTTTGATACAAAAAAATTGTTCAAGAACACAAAGTAAACATATATATTGACAGAAATCAGGATAAGCCTGATACAAAATTATGGGCACCTGTGGTGAAAAATATACTGAAAAACATAAAAAATTACAAAAAATTAATATTATTAAGGTGCCTGAGTTAATCAAAATTCAAAATTGGAGTAGAGGTAAATGATATGTACATATAATCACCGCAGTGATAATTGTAGGTAAGCACCTAGTCTAAAACCTCATGAGAATAGATGAGAGGCACAATGGTTCATAATTGAAATGTCAAATGACTGAGGGTAATCACCTGGTAGAGATTCTGTTTGCTAAAAGGCTAGATCCTTATAGATAACAAAGCATTTAAGATAAAAGTATGATTATTAAAGATACAAAAGAGCATTGATAAATAAGCCTAAAGGCAAAGCCAATTGTAGATAAATAGAAGGTTTGCGGGAAAGTTGGATAAGGAATAGGTAAGTTTCAGAAGTTGCTCTAACACTTCTGCTGTTTGTGATCAGAGGTCACAATCTTACTGCACCTGATATTCCCAAGAGGTCACCCTACTAGGTACTGATCAGGCTTATCAGCGCTTAGCTTCCAAGGTCGGATGAGATTGGGCGTTGCTGCTGAAATATGGCAGTAATAAACACTAGGACACAAATGAGAGAGTGTAATGAGTAGTGAGCAACAAGGTACTTCTGCTGTCCAGTTTCTAGCGCAGATTCTCTGTTGCTGTGAGCATTGCAGAGAGTGGTCTCGCATCTGGATGAGAGGGTACTAAAAATAGAAGTGAGATATGCTCAGAATAGGGAGGAAACCCTGCCTTCTGCTGTCCACTGTCTTATATAGATATATAGCGGACAGTGGATGAGAGAGGTGGGTTAGGCTTACCTATTGAAAAAAAGGGTGGTGGGAAAATTAGAAGAAGGAGAAGAAATGGTAATGTGGTGAGATCACAAATTAACAAAAAATTAAGTAAATTATGAAATAAAACAATCATGAAATCAACGATTAATTGGAAAAAGGAAAGTAAACACAGGCTGCATGGTAAAGGCTTACCAAAATGGGTATAAGACCCTGTTTATGCAGAAAGGATTCTGCAAAAAAGTATTACATTTAAAAGTAAATACCAGAAAATGGTTTAGAACAATAATTAAGGATCAAAAATAGCAAACATGGAAAAAAAAAAAAACAATATTGATTATATATCAGTATCAGTTAAATAACTGGAGTCCAAATGGGCACATACAATACCAGGGAGTCCCAAAACTGATCTGAGCTAGAAAGAGTTCAGCATCACTGAGCACAGATGGACCGTTTCACCAGGGTGGCTTGTTCACTGTGTCATATAGTAATAATTCCCAGTTGAGTGACACGCACCTAGGTCAATAATTGTTACACTGTAACATGCTGACAAATAATACATTGGTCTGCATTTTGTATTTTTAACTTTCAGCATATTATTGCCATATTGAGAGTAAAGTATAGAAGTTGGAACTGTGGTATAGTAATAAATAAATAAATAATTAATAGTTAACACTCAATATAAATAAAATAATTAATCTGAGTGTAAGAATAATAAAGTTGTGTTTAGAATATACAGTTATTACTGAAATTAAAAACCAGGCACTTTAGCACTTCAAAAGTGGTGCTTATACATATTATTTTCCTCTATAATAGTGAATCATGAAAACTCAATATCCATAAATAATGTACAGTATATATGATTAGAATATCACAATTACTTCTACAATCTTGGTCCTGCTCTGAAAGTCCAGGATGGAATAATTATTTGTGGAGCTAAAGTAGCTGTTTCTATCTAGTCACTACCTTACACTGAGAGACGTACATTCTACCTGTACCTCGCACTAATACACTATAGTCCATAAATCTACACCAATATAAAACTCAGAAAGTATTTAACCAAAACAAATATTATGATAGCTCATCCAAACTGAAGCCCCATTCCCACAGCTAAATAACTATATTTATTGTATATACTGTAGATTTAAAAGATCAATGAAACTAACCAATAACTTTATATTTAAAACAAGCCTTTCTAAAATAAATGTATTTCCTACTGTATAAAAAATTAACTTGCCACTGTGTTGTTCATCTCTGTATCTATACTATGATTTAACATCCAGAAGAATTTGATGTTTTCCTAAAAATAATTGTCCTCTCACATTAAGAATAATCCAATCATCTAGTGAGATTTATTATACCAATTTGTTGTATCCTTTTTTTCCGGCAATCTGGCCGGCAGCTTTCCAAGAGTCCTGCGATTGCGATTTGCTACTTGAGTGTATTTTTAGATCTGATTTATCGCATGTGATGTAACGTACTGCAGGTACGATGTACTGCGATGTGCACCTATTTACATGCAATTGAGAGAAATATTATGGTCAGCCCGTAAGATCTGTGACTCCTCGCATCGCTGTCGCACAAAAATTACATGCGATGTGACAATAATTTGTCGCAATCGGATGAAAAGTGGCCATATTGACTAGTGGATGGGGGCCTTTATTTACTTATTTTGACAAATTTTTCCCAACAAGTCTTCAGGCTAAAGCTCTTAACACACTAGTAGGAAATCCCCATAGAACTGATAATTGGGTCACTTTTTCTGCCAGTGTAAGCTCCTTATATTATATATTCACACTAAACATGTTTTGTTAAAAACCTGCTAATTTTCAGGCTCTCTGATTGTTCATAAACGGAAGGAAATTAGGTTATATTTTTGGGAATGCCCCCAAATTTCACAATATTGTTACATCTTGGTTGACATAAATCCATACAGTCTGCGCTGAATATGTCTGGACTGTTTGCGTTTCTGCCAATCCAACATGCCTACATAGAGTACTACACAAACATCAGACCAATCTGCTGATAAGTGACTGATCAAGCCAATAATTGTATAGTGAGTACCCAGCTTTAGACCATAACCTAATGCTGGGCATACAGTACACTGTCAAATTATCATTCCGAGCAGTCAATAATCATCTGACTGGACCAATAACTGAACAGTGTATTTCAATGACTTTCTACTAATTATTAGTCTGCAGCACTATCTGATTGTTTTGATAATTGGTCAACCACCTGCCCATCTGTCATTTTCCCTGTTACTTCACTGAAGAGGAACAGGAAAATGTATTGTGGCCATGAACTATGAAATATCTCAGTGTATGGCCATGATGTATGATGGATTTCAGCTTGTCAGATAACATATCTGTCAGTCTAACAGACATTTTATATCACAATCTATGCCCAGGTAAATTTATAGCTCATTTACCCATGACGAATAGAGTTAACATGAAAGAAGATTTCAAAAGATTTAAAGTGCAGGAACATCTTGGACGAAGATAAGCTAATACAGAGAAATAACAATCTTACAAACTTCAAGCCAACTGGACAAAGTATAAACACTTACCCTTTACAGTCAAGAATACCACAAAGAAAAGATGATGCACAACTAATATCGTCAGGTTGCGTGCAGCTCAATAGTCCTGTACACCAACTTTTTTCAAGAATTATAAGCACTGGGTGTTTTTGAGCTATTTTATTACATTCACCATTATACATAAAAGGAAAGTGCACTTCTTTATATGCCATGATATACTGTATGATTTAGTGGATCATAAAAATCTTTATGGCTTTAATGGTTTACTAATCTAATATACAAAGTAATGTTATAGTAAACAAAACCTTTAAGCACATTGGGGCAGATGTACTAACCTGTAGAAGGCATAAGGAAGTGATAAACCAGTTATATGTGCAAGGTGATAAAGGCACCAGCCAATCAGCTCCAATATGTAAATTAACAGTTAGGATTTGATTGGCTGCTGCCTTTATCACCTTGCACATATCACTGGTTTATCACTTCCTTATGCCTTCTCCAGGTTAATACATCTGCCCCATTATTTTCAAATGTTTGTCTTATTCCCTATAGAAATATGTGCACGCTACATATTGGGGGTCATTCCGAGTTGATCGCTCACTACGGATTTTCTCAGCGCAGCGATTATGGCAAAACAGGGCTAATCTGAGCATGCGTATGCACCGTAATGCGCAGGCGCGTCGTACTAGTGCAAAGAGCTTTGTGGTTTTGCACAGGTTATAGCGACGCTTCTAGTAGCACTGGCGGACGCAAGGAGATTGACAGGAAGTGGGAGTTTCTGGGTGGAAACTGACCATTTTCTGGGTGTGTTTGGAAAACCGGGCGTATACAGGGAGGGTGTCTGACGTCAATTCCGGCACCAAAAAGACTGAAGTGATCGCAAGCACTAAGTAAGTCCAGAGCTACTCAGAAACTGCACAAATTTTTTTGCAAAGCTCGGCTGCACAGGCGATCACAGCCTTGCAAAGCGAAAATACACTCCCCCGTGGGCGGCGACTATGCGTTTGCACGGCTGCTAAAACCTAGCGAGCGATCAACTCGGAATGAACCCCATTGTTCTTTCTATTGATATCCACTTTAAAATAGCAAATCAATCACTGGTAGAGAGCGTTACCAGTGACATGCGGCGGGGTGAGGCAGAGCCTTTACTGTCATATTAATGTTTGCAAAAGAGTTTTGACTCTATAAAGTACATGAAAAATACAATAAATGTATTAGAAATATCTTCTTTTTATTATTCTAATCATTTTTCTAGTCAAAACTCTGGAGTAAAAAGACTATGACAGGTAAGGTAGTGCCTCCCCTGCGTCTATCAAAACTCACAACATTTTCAGGAGTTTATACTTCTGCACTTTTGCATAATGCCCACATGTACTTGGTTTATATATTGTATGTAAATCTGTCTCTGGCACTAGCCAGCGCCTCCTGAGACACTTACCTCAAGGCACATGCCTGACAGTTACGTCTGATTTCATAAGAACCTAATGTATGATGTCACTTATGTGCCAAAACTTGTAGCCTATAAAAGCAAATGTTCATTGTACAATATTAACAAATGAAAAATTCCAAAAGATATGTGAAGCAGCAATAAAAGTCTCTAGTTGAAGTCTATAGACTGTAAACTTGAGAGCAGGGCGCAGTGGCGGATCTTGCCACGGGCAAGCGGTACTTTTGCCCGGGGCGCCGCCTTCCGGAGGACGCCGGCGCCATCCGGAGGGCGCCGCACCAGGGCAAGGTCCGCCGCAGTGCCCCGCTGTGCCCCCCCGCTTTGAAGGGAACCCAGTGGCGCACCCAGGGGGGGGGGGTTCCGAGCACCCAGAAACCCCACTCCACTAAAAAAAAAATAAAAAAAAATTGTACTGCTTTTGCACCATGCTGTGATTTTCCAATACAAGCTTATTTAAAAAGACCTTGGAGTGCCGCCTGTTTTTCTTCCACGAAGTACCACATCGGACTTGGGAAGGATTTCTTTGTCTATATATGTGTGTAGATACATGTACGTATGTGTATATATATATATATATATATACACACACACACACATACACTTATTTTACGGACCCAGCATATACTGGGTCACCTCAGTCCCCACCCCCGTGATTGGCTCCGCCCAGTTCTGGAAACCCCCCCATACAAATCCTGCGTTTGCCACTGGAACCAGACGCGTAGCGTCTAGTTTCCCTTCATTGAGAGGACCTTAGTTGTGTGGTGCGCGATGACGTCATCGCGCACCGCACAGCAAAGGTCCTCTCCATGAAGGGAAACTAGACGCTACGGTCTAGTTTCCCTTCATGTAGAGGACCTTTGCTGTGCGGTGCGCGATGACATCATCGCGCACCGCACAGCATAGTGGCACAGACACTAGGGGTCATAATTGACCTCTAGTGTCTATGCTGTTCTATGGGAGAGACGTAATAACGTCTCTCCCATAGATCGAGGAGAGTAGAGGAGAAGAGCGGCGGCGCCGGCGGAGGAGGTCTGCAGCGGTCTGGATCAGGAACGGGGATGGTAAGTATACTTTATTTTATTTTATTTTTTCTTTCAGCGTCGCTACAGGGGGCATAAATGGGGGCGTAACTGACCACGCCCCCATTTGAAGCCACGCCCGTATACTTTGCCCGGGGCGCCACAAGGCCAAGAACCGGCCCTGGCAGGGCGCTCTCACTCAGTCTCATTTTATTACTGTTTTGTAAATGAATATGCTGGTACTATATAATTAATGTTAATACATAATAATTATAAGTAAAAACGTTAAATGTATATATTTTAATAATGTAAGACAAATTACCACAACCTTTACAATAGGAGGGCTTTTTCAAACTTACAGTATCTGCTAACTGAGTCATGGTTGTATCGTAAGCAGTAGCGGCTGTGACGGTTGTCACATCCGCTACTGCTAAATTATGCTAAAGCAGCAGGAAGAGAAAGGAAGAAAGAAGAAAAAAGATGCATTATCATACATCTCAGATCTGAGTGCTGCATCCGAAGACGGAGTATCAGATCACCATCGCGACCATCGGTTGTTATAGTTGCAGTCGTTGTCCATATGAGTACACTTACATTTACTCAGAATGGGCAACAGAACAACTCTGCTGGGGCCAGGAAATCTGTGTAGAAGAAGATTTGACCCTAGCACACCCTCAGCAAGCCAGTATTTTGAAAAATAGTAACCACTACCAAATGGCCTTAGCATTTCAATCATGCTGCAACTTGGGGGCACTGCTCAGATCACTCACTATCAGTGTTGTTTGCAAACCATCAGTTTTGTGTGCAACATTGAATCGTACCCTCTACTCCTAAAGTCTATGGGGGTCATTCACACCCGATCGCACGCTGACTTTTTTCGCAGCCGTGCGATCGGGTCTGAACAGCGCATGCGTGCGGTCTGCTATGCGCAAGCGCGACGCTGGCCGGCGAAAAATCTAACAAAGAAAATGATCGCACCGGCGATTGCAAAAAGATTGACAGGCAGAAGGCGTTCGTGGGTGGCAACTCAACATTTTCTGGGAGTTTCCAGGAAAACGCAGGTGTGCTCGCCGTTTCTAGGGAGGGTTCCTGATTTCAGCTCCGTCCAGGATCATCGCAGCGGTTGAGTAAGTCCTGGGCTGTGCAGAAACTGCACAAACTTTTGTTTGTGCAGCTCACTGCACAGCTGATAGCACCCCGGTAAAGCGATTACCCCCTCCCCTGTAGGCGGCTATTACCTGGTCGCAGCAGTGAAAAAAACAGCCTGCGTGCGACCAGGTCTGAATTAGGCCCAATGTCAACATATGCAATGTTAATAATAAGAATTTGTCCACTCGCACCCCCCCCCCCTCCCCCATCACGTCATTGCCTCCTTCATTTTCGGGCGCCAGTCCGGATGCTTCGAAACCACCAAAAGCAGCCCCAACCTCATCCTACTACCAGCTCCTGGACCACAATTTGCTGCCCATTGTCTTACCCCCATCATTTGCTCTCTCTCTCTCTCTCTCTCTCTCTCTCTTTATATATATAGTAATGATGAAAAAAAAGAATCATCTTGCCCTTATCAGCCAGGTGTGCCGCCCCTAGGCACGTGCCTAATGGGAAATCCGCTACTGTCTGCAGTGCTACTTCATTGCTGCAACAATATTTAGAAGGAAATATCTTATGGTTTGCACCCAAATTTAGCATTCATTTGAAATTGAAGTTCAAGTGCCAAATGGGCATCACAAAGCAAATAGGAAGACAATAGCTTTCAATATGTTGACTGTGCACTTAGCTGTTTATTCCTGTTTTTATCTTGAATAAACAAAACTTTGGGGGTAATTCAGACCTAATCGTAGCAGCAAATTTGTTAGCAGTTGGGCAAAACCATGGGGGGTCATTCCGAGTTGATCGTAGCTGTGCTAAATTTAGCACAGCTACGATCATCTTCTCTCACATGCTGAGGGACGCCCTGCATGGAGCTAGCCCGCCCCGCATGTCAGTGCCCCCCCCCCCCCACCCCCACAGAAGTGCAAAGGCATCGCACAGCGGCCATGCCTTTGCACTTCAGGAGTAGCTCCCAACCAGCGCAGCTTTAGCGTGCTGGCCGGGAGCTACTCCTCGATCCCCGGCCCGCAGTGGCTGCGTATGACATCACGCAGCTGCTGCGGCCCGCCCCCCGTTCGGTCCGGCCATGCCTGCGTTGGCCGGACTGCGCCTACGAAATGGCAGCCAAACTCCACCGTTTTGCCCCCTCCCGCCCATCGATCGCCTCTGCCTGTCAATCAGGCAGAGGCAATCGCTATCCTGCTACGTCTGGCATGCCCAGGCGCACTACGGTGCCAGTGCATGTGCAGCAGGGACCCATTCTCTCTGCTGCGTTAAAACGCAGCGAGCGAACGGGTCAGAATGACCCCCCATGTGCACTGCAGGGTCGGCAGAAATAACATGTGCAGAGAGAGTTAGATTTGGGTGGGGTGTGTTCAAACTGAAATCTAAATTGCAGTGTAGAAATAAAGCAGCCAGTATTTACTCTTCACAGAACAAAGTAACCCACCCAAATCTAACTCTCTCTGCACATGTTATATCTGCCACACCTGCAGTGCACGTAGGTGGTCATTCCGAGTTGTTCGCTCGCTAGCTGCTTTTAGCAGCATTGCACACGCTAGGCCGCCGCCCTCTCGGAGTGTATCTTAGCGTAGCAGAAGTGCGAACGAAAGATTAGCAGAACTGCTACTAAATAATTCCCTGCAGTTTCTGAGTAGCTCCAGACCTACTCCTAGACTGCGATCACCTCAGTCCGTTTAGTTCCTGGTTTGACGTCACAAACACGCCCTGCGTTCGGCGAACCACTCCCCCGTTTCTCCAGCCACTCCTGCTATTTTACCTGGCACGCCTGCGTTTTTTTTAGCACACTCCCTAAAAACGTCCAGTTTCCGCCCAGAAACACCCAATTCCTGTCAATAACACTACGATCACTCGAGTGCTGAAAAAACGTCGTTCGAGCTTGTGTAAATCTACAAAGTTTTGTGTGAAAGCACTTAGCGCATGCGTGCTGCGTACCATGCGCATGAGCATTTTTACAGTTTTTTCACTTGATCGCTGCACTGCGAAAATCGGCAGCGAGCGATCAACTCGGAATGACCACCATGGTGGGTCATTCCGAGTTGATCATAGCCCTGCAAAATTTAGCAGGGCAACGATCAGGAACAGAGATATGTGGGGGGACGCCCAGCACAGGGCTCCCATGTACATAGGGCCTAATTCAGACCTGATCGCAGCAGCAACATTTTTCTCTAATGGGCAAAGCCATGTGCACTTTTTGTTTTTCCTTTATCCATTGTTAAGACTATAATAAAATAGTTTCATCCACTAGGGGACACTGGAGCATAGACAATGGGGTATAAAAGGGTGGACAAGTGGGGCCTGGCACTTTTTTTTTCCAGGAAGTGTAACTGTCTCCTCCCCCTCTATATCTCTTCATGCCCAGTTTAGATGAGTGCCTAAACGGATTACAAGGGATGCCTCCAGCCCTTTTTACATTTTATTTTATTTATTTGATTGTTCTTCACTAAAGACTTCAACAGGCAGGCTGTATGCTGCTACAGTCTGTCTGCAACAGGAAGGAATCCAGGGGAAACCTTCACAGCCTATTGAGAAGCTTGTGTCCGGGTCTATGGCCACAGGATCAATGGATTCTGGGGACCAAACACAGCTTATTCAGCTGCTGTCTAGTCCCGAAGGCTCCCGCACACCAGATGGCATAGGCAGCGGTGAGTATCCCACCATTGTGGGCTCCATAGCTAAGGGTGCCTCCCAGTGCAGTTAGGTAATTGTGCTGGCTATTCCAAATGTCCTATGATCTGTGATCTTAACACTAGTGAACTTCTGGGGCAGTGTTTACTGCCGGCTGCTCTCTGCATCTGCCACTGCCAAACATGTCAGAGCAGCCCAGACAGTGCTGCTTGGACCTAATTGCCCAGCACTCCACATCAGCTCCAGACAGTCCTGGATGGAAGCTGCAAATACACCATGCTACCATTTGGAGTGGGGGCAGGCAAGACACTGGCCACATGCCTCAGAATGGCACTAGCAATAGATGTGACAGTGGTGCTATAACCCATGGCGGAAGGAAAATGAATACACATGCCGGCCTGGCTGCTGCACCAAATTACTGCCATTCTTTAAAAATCGGCATGACTGCTGGGAGATGGGGTGAAGGGTCGGCACCCATTGAGTGGGTTGCTCTCTCTCAGGGGCTGTGCTGGGACTGCAATATTGCAGATCTCAGGCTTCCTGTTAGCCCACCAGGGAATAGACCCCTCCAAAATTCTGCATTGCCATCTACAGCCACATTATTGGCCAGCTGCAGATTCTATTCCTACTCTTACAGGCTTAGGAATTCGACATATTCAATAAAAAACGGATTCGACAGTCCCGCTGTCAAAAAACGGACCAATTGACGGATTTTGTGCGTCCTGGATTCGACTTTTCCGACGGTACAAAAAGAGTTAAAAATCCGTGAAAAAAATTGCGTGGGGTCCCCGCTCCTAAGCATAACCAGCCGGTCCTGGTTGTAAAAATACGGGGAAAAAATTTACTGGGGATCCCCCGTAATTTTAGAACCAGCACCGGCTCTGCGTCCGGTCCTGGTGCAAAAAATACGGGGGACAAAAAGCGTAGGGGTCCCCCGTATTTTTTGAACCAGCACCGGGCTCCACTAGCTGGGGAGATAATGTCACAGCCGGGGGACACTTTTATACCGGTCCCTGCGGCCGTAGCATTAAAACCCCAACTAGTCACCCCTGGCCGGGGTACCCTGGAGGAGTGGGGACCCCTTCAATCAAGGGGTCCCCCCCCTCCAGCCACCCAAGGGCCAGGGGTGAAGCCCGAGGCTGTCCCCCCCCATCCATGGGCTGCGCATGGGGGGCTGATAGCCTTGAGTAAAATGAAAGAATATTGTTTTTTGCAGAAGAACTACAAGTCCCAGCAAGCCTCCCCCACAAGCCAGTACTTGGAGAACCACAAGTACCAGCATGCGGGGGGGAAACGGGCCCGCTGGTACCTGTAGTTCTACTGCAAAAAAAAAACCCAAATAAAAACAGGACACGCACACCTTGAAAGTCCAACTTTATTACATACATGCCGACACACACATACTTACCTATGTTGACACGCCGACTCTGGCCACGTCTCCCTCTGTCCACAGAATCCGGGGTACCTGAAATAAAATTAAATACTCACCTAAATCCAGTGTCCTGTTCTTTTGTTTGTAATCCACGTACTTGGCACACAAAAAAAACCGCATACCCGATCCACACGGACTGAAAGGGGTCCCATGTTTACACATGGGACCCCTTTCCCCGAATGCAGAGACCCCCTGTGACTCCTGTCACAGAGGGTCCCTTCAGCCAATCAGAAAGCGCCACGTCATGGCACTCTCCTGATTGGCTGTGCGCGTCTGAGCTGGCAGACAGCGCATCGCACAGCCGCTGCATTAGTTTCAATGGTGGGAACTTTGCGGTAAGCGGTGGGGTTACCCGCGGTCAGCCGCTGACCGCAAAGTTCCCACCATTGGATACAATGGAGCGCATAGGCTACATTGTATCTCTGCCGTGTGCTGCCTCACAGACACTAGAGGAGCACACAGCCAATCAGGAGAGTGCCAGGATGTGGCGCTCCCTGATTGGCTGAAGGGACCCTCTTTGACAGGAGTCAGGGGGGGTCCTGGCAGTCGGGGAAAGGGGTCCCATGTGTAAACATGAGACCCCATTCAGTGCGTGGTCAGGTTTCCGTTTTTTTGTTTTGCCAAGTACGTGGATTATACAAAGGACAGAAGCTACACTGGATTATGTGAGTATAATTTTTTTCACAGGTCCCCAAGGATTCTACAGGGAGAAGAGGACCGAGCCTCGTGGGAACATAGGTAAGTATGTATGTATGTATGTATGTATGTATGTATGTATGGAGGTGTGCATGTATGTAATAAATTTATACTTTCACGGTGTGTGTGTCCTGTTTTTTTGGGGGTATTTTTTTAGTAATAGAACTACAGGTACCAGCGGCCCTGGTTTGCCACCGCATGCTGGTACTTGTGGTTCTCCAAGTACCAGCTTGCGGGGAGGCTTGCTGGGACTTGTAGTACTGCTACTAAAAACAATATTCACACTTTGTAAACAAGGCTATCAGCCCCCCATCTGCCGCCCTTGGATGGGGGGGACAGCCTCGGGCTTCACCCCTGGCCCTTTGGTGGCTGGAGGGGGGGACCCCTTGATTTAAGGGGTTCCCACTCCTCCAGGGTACCCCGGCCAGGGGTGACTAGTTGGGTATGTAATGCCAGGGCCGCAGGGACCACTATAAAAGTGTCCCCCGGTTGTGGCATTATGTACCTGGCTAGTGGAGCCCGGTGCTGGTTTTAAAAATACGGGGGACCCCTACGCTTTTTGTCCCCAGTATTTTTGGAACCAGGACCAGGCGCAGAGCCCGGTGCTGGTTGATGAAATATGGGGGAACCCCTGTCATTTTTTTGCCCATATTTTGTCAACCAGGACCGGCTCAAAGGGCCCGAGGCTGGTTATGCTTAGGAGGGGGGACCCCATGCAATTTTTTTTCTGTTTTTACACTAAACACACCCTTTCCCATAGATAACCATGCACAGATCTCACTGATCCGTGCATGGTTATCCAAACTCAACTGGAAAAAGCAGGTCTATTTTTTTTCTGCTTTTTTTAACGATTCGGAAAAAATAGACCCGCACTTGAGCCCTCAGAGACTAACACCCAAATACGAATGAATAGTGAATTCCTGTATTCTATGAAATAACAGCCGCGTTTGACCGATGGTCTATTCATTCGTATTTCTGAACGTTGTCATTCAAACCATTACGAATAGTCCAAACACTGCCGAGATTTGTGCTTAGTGAATTCCCGGATTGGGACTTAGAAAAAAAAAAACAAATCGGCCAAACTCGGATTTTTAGTAAATACTGGCCCATATGGTTGATAGTCAAAAGTCAGACAGGGTCATGTCAGACACATATATTATTTTTTGTTTTTGTTTTTTTGTGTTTTTAAACATTTCTTTACCGAAATTTGGTGAAATTCATCCCCTCCCAGGCTTGCTACGCTCACCACGCTTCGGGCTCAGTGTCTCGCTTTGCTCGAAACAACTTTACTAAAAGGTAATAGTTTGTGACATGGATAGTAAATGAGGCAAAAGTTGTAAAAAACACAGAAAAAATAGGTTCCGCAGGAGCCTTCGGCACTTTAAGACTTTTCAACAGTGTGAACTGGCTCCTACCTCTATGCCCCTCCTCCAAACCTCAGTATAGGAACTGTGCCCGAGGATACGGACAACTTAGAGAGAAGAATTTACATTAAACTAGTGGCGAGATTCACACCAGCTCACACCATACAAAACATGCCGCCTAACATGGCTTTCAACATAACCCATACTAACGTGCATGCATAACGCAACAGCAACAGCTGTGAACATCTTAACACACGAGAACCTGTGTAAAAAAATAAAACTTAATTCTGCAGGAAAAATGAGCAGTGGGCGGGCACCCAGCATCCTCTACAGACTACGAGAAAAGGATTTACCAGTAGGTAATTAAAATCCTATTTTCTCTTACGTCCTAGAGGATGCTGGGGTCCATTTTAGTACCATGGGGATGTACCAAAGCTCCCAGTACGGGCGGGAAAGTGCTAATGTTTCTGTAGAACTGACTGACCAAACTGAAGGTCGTCAGCAGCCAAGGTGTCAAACCTGTAAAACTTAGCAAACGTGTTTGCCCCTGACCAAGTAGCTGCTCTGCAAATTTGCAACGCCGAGACACCGCAGGCAGCTGCCCAGGAAGAACCCACTTTCCTTGTAGAGTAGGCCTTTACCAAGCTCGGTAACGGCAATCCTGCCATGGAATAAGCGTGCTGAATGTTACTGCCGATCCAGCGTGCAATAGTCTGCCTAGCAGGACCCCCAATCTTGTTGGGGTCATAGAGGACAAACAAAGATTCTGTTTTCCTTATCCGAGCCGTTCTTGCAACATAAGTAGTCAACGCTCTGACGACATCCAAGGACTTTTGAAATGGCTGAGGTGTCAGAAGCCACTGGCACCACCACAGGTTGGTTGATATGGAAATAAGACACAACCTTTGGAAGAAAATGCTGACGTGTCCACAGTTCAGCTCTATCTTCATTAAAAATCAAATAAGGACTCTTGTGTGACAGAGCCCCTAATTCAGACACTCGTCTGCCTGAGGCCAAGGCCAACAGCATGACCACTTTCCAAGTGAGAAACATCAACTCTACCTCTTGTAGAGGCTCAAATCAGTCCAATTTAAGGAACTGCAACACCACATTAAGAACCCATGGCGCCGCAGGAGGCCTTGATAGACAATAATCTCAAGCCAGCTTCCACACCCGCCTGTAGAAATAGGAGAAGACGTCCTAATTTAAACTCGACCACAGGAGACTTCTTGGATTCACACCAAGATACAAATTTTCTCTAAATACAATGGTAATGCTTGGACATTACCCCTTTCCTGGCCAGTATAAGTGTGGAATGACTTCATTGGGAATACCCTTATGGGCTAGGATCTGGCACTCAACAGCCATGCCGTCAAACGCAGCTGCGGTAAGTCTTGATAAACAAACGGCCCCTGCTGAAGCAGGTCCTCACGAAGAGGAAGAGGCTGAGGATCTTCCAGTAATAACTCCTGAAGATCTGGATACCAAGCCCTTCTTTGCCAGTCTGGAGCAATGAGAATTGCTTGAACCCTTGTTCTTCTGATGATCTTGAGAACTTTTGGTATTAGTGGAAGTGGAGGGAACACCGACTGAATCACCCACTGGGTCACTGCTATTGCTTGTGGGTCTCTTGAACTGGAACAATATTTCTGAAGCTTCTTGTTGAGACGTGATGCCATCATTTCTACTTGAGGAACGCCCCAACGATCTGCTACCTCTGCAATAACTACTGGGTGGAGGCCCCATTTTCCAGCAAGGATATCGTGTCTGCTGAGGAAGTCTACTTCCCAGTTGTCCACTCCCGGAATAAAAATTGCCGACAGAGCTTTTGCATGTCTTTCTGCCCAGAGGAGTATCTTTGTCACCTCTGCCATTGCCGCTCTGCTTTTTGTTCTGCCGTGGCGGTTTATATAAGCTACTGCTGTTACATTGTCTGACTGGATCTGTATGGGACGACCTTGAAGAAGGTGTGCCGCTTGATGAAGGCTGTTGTACACAGCTCTCAATTCCAGAATGTGAAGGAGTACTTCTTGACTTGACCATCATCCTTGGAAGCTTTCTCCTTGCGTGACTGCTCCCCAACCTCGGAGGCTTGCATCTGTGGTCACCAGGATCCAAGTCTGAATCCCGAACCTGCGTCCCTCCAGGAGGTTAGAACTTTGAAGCCACCACAAGAGTGAAATTCTAGCTTTTTTTGACAGGATTATCCTCCTGTGCATGTGTAGGTGTGATCTGGACCACTTGTCCAGTAGGTCCCATTGGAACACCCTGGCGTGGAATCAGCCAAATTGTAGAGCCTCGTAGGCCGCTACCATCTTCCCCAGCAGGCGGATGCACTGATGAATCGATACGCGTGCTGGTTTTAAAACTTGTTTGACCATCCTCTGGATCTCCAGAGCCTTTTCCACTGGTAGGAATACTTTCTGTGCTTCCGTGTCCAATATCATTCCCAGAAATGATAACCTCCTTGTGGGTTCCAATTGTGATTTTGGAAGGTTTATGATCCAACCGAGCTGTTGAAGCACCATCAGGTAAAGTGCAATGTTCTGCACTAGTTTCTCCCTGGATCTTGCTTTTATTGTTATGATTCCAGTACTTCTGACCAGAGGAGATCTTATGACAGAGGCCAGAGTACTGGAAGGAAATGCTGGTTACGGGAGCGGGAAAGCCTAGTAACCCCTGGCGCCCTAACTCCGTTGTCTCGCCCGTGTAATCAGAAATCCCCTGCGAGACTATGGTTGCTTGAGCCCATGGCAGCCGCGTTTGAAGGGCGGATTATGTCTGCCCAACTCCGATGCCCCCTCAGGTCTTAATGGGAGACAAAGGGAAATCCGAGACAGGGTGATAACAAGGGGCCCTCTGACTAAGCAACCAGGCCAGGGGCTACAAGCTAACTAACTTAAACCAGAAGTATGTGCGGACAAACCGCCAGGGAAAAGGACAAACAAAAATCCACTAATCCGTTACTCCTATCCAGCACCGCTGGATACCAGAGTGGATTTGTGGGAGCGGAATCCTCCGCAAAAAGCTCCGAAACACAATATAACCAAATAATAAATAGTAAGCGGTCAAGCCGCAACACACGGCTACGCCGCGACTCACGAACACCACAGGATGTTAAAGGTGCTCGGTCTGGACTCCAGGAAAAGATGACAACTTCCGAGAACTGGATCACTGAGGACAGGAACGACCGGATAGAACAGGACTGGAAAACTCTCTGCAACTGATACAGCAAACAGGAAGCTATTACCGGCGTCTGTGAGAAGTCCTGAGAGTGCCTTTAAATGGGAGCCCTCCAATCAGGAGCCAGACAGGGCTAATTACAACATGCCGTGCAGCTGCATGCTGCACGGCCAGGAACCAGTGAGGTGATTAACTTAGACCCAGCAACGGGGAACGCGGTCCGACAGTGGCGTCCCCGTTGCTAGGGTCTGTGCGGCTCCGTGCGCCCGGCGTCTAGCGTTGCTAGGGAGCCGGCGGCTGTCCGCATGCGGCGTCCCTAGTTGCTAGGCGCCGGGCCGCACTGACGAGCGGACCCTCGGCGCCTAACAGTACCCCCCCCCTTGAGGAGGAGTCAAGGAACCCCTAAGGCCAGGTTTCTGAGGAAATTCTCGAAAAAATGCCCTCTTGAGCCTCGGGGCATGGAGATCCTTATCCAGGACCCAAGACCTTTCTTCTGGACCATAACCTCTCCAATGTACCAGAAAATAAAGCCGACCCCGGGACAACTTGGAATCGAGAACCTTCTCCACCAAGAACTCCTGCTGACCCTGTACATCTACTGGTGATTTCCCCTGAGAGACCTTTCGAGGAAATCTACTGGAAGAAACGTATGGTTTCAACAAGGAGCAATGGAACGTATTTCCGATCCGGAGAGTTCTTGGTAAACGTAACCGGAAAGCAACTGGATTGATTTTTTTTATAATATGAAATGGTCCAATAAATTTGGGGCCCAATCTGGCTGAGGTTTGTCGAAGTTTAATGTTGCGAGTCGACAACCATACCCTATCTCCTACTTTAAAAGTGCAAGGCCGCCGGAGCCTGTCAGAAAATTTTTTCTCCCGAAATGCCGCTTTTCTGAGAGCAAGGTGCACTTTTCTCCAAATGAGTCTGAGATGAGAGGTCAAGGTCAGCGAGGAGACAGAGGAATGTTGAAAAAAGGAATTAGCCCTGGGGTGAAAACCGAAAACTGTAAAAAATGGAGACACATTGGTGGAGGAATGACAGGCATTGTTGTAAGCAAACTCCGCCAAAGGAAGAAACTCGGACCAATCATTTTGGAGTTTGGCCGAGTACAAACGCAAATACTGTTTTAATGATTGATTAACTCGCTCAGTCTGCCCGTTGGATTGGGGATGGTAGCCGGACGTTAAAGACAATTTCATCTTTAATGAGGCACAAAAAGACTTCCAAAATTGTGCAATGAATTGTGGACCCCGATCAGAAACAATATCAGTGGGTAATCCATGGAGTCTTAAAACATGGCGGAGGAACAAAACTGCCAATCCCTGGGCAGATGGCAGTCGGGGAAGAGCAATGAAATGGGCCATCTTGCTAAAACGGTCCACTACTACCCATATGACTCGGCATCCGGCTGACAGAGGGAGGTCTACCACAAAATCCATGGAAATATGAGACCATGGCCTGAGAGGAACATTTAAGGGCATAAGTTGACCGATAGGCAAGGAACGGGGAACTTTATGCTGTGCACAGACTTGACAAGAAAAAACAAACTCCTTAATGTCTTTGGAAAGACCAGGCCACCATACTGAGCGGGAGACTAATTCCAAAGTCTTAGAGATCCCCGGATGCCCGGCAACTTTGCTATCATGAAACTCAGTCAAAACAGTTGCTCTCAAAAACTCAGGGACATAAAGACGACCAGCAGGAGTATTTCCAGGAGCTTGATGTTGAAGCTGCTTTAACTGGGTGAATAAATCTTGTGTGAGACCTGCCCGAATGACTGAAGATGGAAGTATGGGAGTAACAGGACTGTTATCATGAACTGGAAGAAAACTGCGTGACAGGGCATCCGCCTTGGTATTCTTGGAACCTGGCCTGAAGGTGATAAAAAACTTGAAACGAGTAAAAAATAAAGCCCAACGAGCCTGCCGGGCATTCAGCCGTTTAGCTGATTCGATGTACTGAAGATTTTTGTGATCAGTCAAAACTGAAATGGTATGTGTTGCTCCCTCAAGCCAATGCCTCCACTCCTCGAAAGCCCATTTAATAGCCAGTAATTCCCGGTTACCAACATCGTAGTTGGATTCAGCAGAAGAGAATTTCCTGGACATAAAGGCACAAGGATGTAATTCTAGAGAGTCCGGATCCTTCTGAGACAGGATAGCCCCTACTCCAACCTCCGAGGCATCAACCTCAACAATGAAAGGCAATTCTGGGTTGGGATGTCTGAGGACTGGGGCTGAGATGAAGGCTTGTTTCAAGGCCTGAAAAGATACTTCAGCTTCACGTGACCAGTTGGTTGGATCCGCTCCCTTCTTAGTCAGTGCCACAATGGGAGCAACCAGGTCGGAGAAAGAATGAATAAATCTTCTATAATAATTCGCAAACCCTAAAAAGCGCTGAATTGCTTTTAAGTTGGTGGGTTGCGCCCAACTAAGGATGGCTTGGAGCTTCTTTGGTTCCATACAGAATCCCCGAGGGGAAATAATGTACCCTAAAAAGGATACCTCCGTGACATGAAATTCACACTTCTCCAGCTTGGCATATAGGTGATTTTCACGTAATTTTTGAAGAACCTGACGCACCTGGGTAACATGTTGTTCAATAGAGTCAGAATAGATCAAGATATCGTCTAAGTAGACGACTACGAATCTTCCAAGAAAATCACGGAGCACATCGTTAATGAGATCCTGGAAAACTGCCGGAGCGTTAGACAGGCCGAATGGCATAACCAGATACTCGTAGTGACCCGACTGAGTACTGAATGCCGTTTTCCACTCATCTCCTGACTTGATTCGGATGAGGTTATACGCTCCTCTCAGGTCAATCTTAGAAAAAATCACAGCCGAACGTAGCTGATCAAAGAGGACAGAAATCAGCGGCAAAGGGTAAGTATTTTTTACTGAGATCTTATTCAAGGCTCTAAAGTCAATGCAGGGTCTGAGTGATCCATCTTTCTTCTCCACAAAGAAGAAGCCTGCACTTAAAGGGGATTTAGATGGCCTGATAAATCCTTTCCCTAGGCTCTCTTTAACATACTCATTCATGGCCACAGTTTCTGGTCCGGACAATGCATATAACCTTCCCTTTGGCAATGTGGCACCAGGAATTAGCTCAATAGCACAATCATAAGGCCGATGGGGAGGCAGAATGTCCGCATTGCCCTTGGAAAATACATCAACAAAATCCTGGTATTCCACAGGAATGGGTGCGGGAATGACAGCAGCAATTCTGAGGGGAAGCGTAATACATTCCTTATTACAGATGGTACCCCATTGTGAGATCTCCCCCGACTGCCAATCAATGATGGGATTATGAAAGGCCAGCCAAGGGTGACCCAGAACCACTGGAACTGCTGGGCAATGGGTAAGGAAAAATTCAATTTTTTCGGAATGAAGAGCTCCTACCGAAAGTAGAACAGGGGGTGTACAGAGAGAAATAACCCCATTGGATAAGGGACTCCCATCTAAACCATGCATGGTGATATGCCTACCCAAGGTTAACTGAGGAATACCTAAGGCCTTGGCCCACGTTAAGTCCATAAAGTTCCCTGCAGCTCCACTGTCAACGAAAGCCGACACCGAAGAACAGAGGCTGCCAAAGGAAACTTTAGCTGGGACTAACAGGGAATTATTCGAGGAGATAAGCTGCAGACCAAAGTGAACCCCCTCACAATTCACTTGGTCGAGGCGTTTCCCGACTTGCTCGGACAATTACGGGCAAAATGTCCTTTACCCCCACAGTACAAACAAAGACCAGAATTTTGCCTTCTGGTCCTTTCTTCAGGAGACAGCTTGGAGAGACCCATCTGCATGGGCTCCTCTATGTCCACAGGAATGGAAAAAACACAAGGGGTAGACCCGACAGGTGCTCCTTTTTCAGCCCTCCGCTCTCTGAGACGACGATCAATCTTAATAGAAAGCTCCATGAGTTTATCGAGAGTCTCAGGAGCGGGATACTGAAGGAGACTGTCTTTTATAGACTCAGATAAGCCGAGGCGAAACTGACTGCGCAGGGCTGGGTCATTCCATCCACAGTCGTTCGACCAACGGCGAAACTCCGTACAATAAATCTCTGCGGGATTCCTACCCTGTCTGAGAGCACGTAACTGACTCTCGGCGGATGCCTCTCTATCAGGGTCATCATACAATAGCCCTAAAGACCCCAGAAAGGCGTCTACAGACAACAATGCCGGATCCTCTGTTCTTAAACCAAAAGCCCAGGTCTGGGGATCCCCCTGAAGTAAAGAAATAATAATTCCGACCCGCTGAGATTCCGTACCTGAGGAGACTGGTCTTAAACGAAAATAAAGTTTACAAGACTCTTTAAAATTAAAAAACTGCTTCCTATCACCAGAAAAACGGTCAGGCAAATGCATTTTCGGTTCAGGAACGACCCTCGGGGAAGTCCGTAAAAGATCTTCCTGTGACCTCACCCGAAGGGAAAGATCCTGAACCATCTGAGTAAGTTCTTGAATCTGGCTAACTAGAAGCTGGCCAGGATTTGGCCCTAAACCAGTGGGATTCATGAGGCCGACAAATCTTCTAAACTGAATAAGGGAAAAAATCAAACCCTGTTTAATTTTAAGTTTTGGTCTGGCCGGTAATAATGTTATGATTCCAGTACTTCTGACCAGAGGAGATCTTATGACAGAGGCCAGAGTACTGGAAGGAAATGCTGGTTACCGGAGCGGGAAAGCCTAGTAACCCCTGGCGCCCTAACTCCGTTGTCTCGCCCGTGTAATCAGAAATCCCCTGCGAGACTATGGTTGCTTGAGCCCATGGCAGCCGCGTTTGAAGGGCGGATTATGTCTGCCCAACTCCGATGCCCCCTCAGGTCTTAATGGGAGACAAAGGGAAATCCGAGACAGGGTGATAACAAGGGGCCCTCTGACTAAGCAACCAGGCCAGGGGCTACAAGCTAACTAACTTAAACCAGAAGTATGTGCGGACAAACCGCCAGGGAAAAGGACAACCAAAAATCCACTAATCCGTTACTCCTATCCAGCACCGCTGGATACCAGAGTGGATTTGTGGGAGCGGAATCCTCCGCAAAAAGCTCCGAAACACAATATAACCAAATAATAAATAGTAAGCGGTCAAGCCGCAACACACGGCTACGCCGCGACTCACGAACACCACAGGATGTTAAAGGTGCTCGGTCTGGACTCCAGGAAAAGATGACAACTTCCGAGAACTGGATCACTGAGGACAGGAACGACCGGATAGAACAGGACTGGAAAACTCTCTGCAACTGACACAGCAAACAGGAAGCTATTACCGGCGTCTGTGAGAAGTCCTGAGAGTGCCTTTAAATGGGAGCCCTCCAATCAGGAGCCAGACAGGGCTAATTACAACATGCCGTGCAGCTGCATGCTGCACGGCCAGGAACCAGTGAGGTGATTAACTTAGACCCAGCAACGGGGAACGCGGTCCGACAGTGGCGTCCCCGTTGCTAGGGTCTGTGCGGCTCCGTGCGCCCGGCGTCTAGCGTTGCTAGGGAGCCGGCGGCTGTCCGCATGCGGCGTCCCTAGTTGCTAGGCGCCGGGCCGCACTGACGAGCGGACCCTCGGCGCCTAACATTTATGAGGAGATCGTCCAAGTATGGGATGACTTTGACTCCTTTCTTGCGAAGAAGAACCATCATCTCCGCCATCACCTTAGTCAATATTCTCGGAGCCGTGGAGAGCCCGAAAGGCAATGTTTGGAACTGGTAGTGGCAGTCCTGCACTGCAAACCTCAGGTATGCCTGATGCGGCGGGTAGATGGGAACATGTAAATAAGCATCTTTGATGTCTATCGATACCAGAAATTCCTTTTGCTCCAAGCTGTAGATCACCGCTCTCAGGGATTCCATCTTGAATTTGAACCTTTTCAAATAAAGGTTCAGAGTCTTTAGGTTTAAAATCGGTCTGACCTAGCCATCCGGTTTCGGCACTACAAACAGGCTTGAATAAAACCCTTTTTCCTGTTGTGACACAGGAACTAAGGAAATTACGTTGTCTTGACATAATTTCTATATTGCGTTCAGCACTTTTGCTCTGTCCTGAACAGAAGCTGGTAAGGCTGATTTGAAAAATCGTCACGGGGAAAGGTCCTGAAATTCCAATTTGTACCCTTGGGATACTATCTGCAACACCCAAGGATCCAGATCTGAATGAACCCAGACCTGGCTGAAAGACAGTAGATGTGCCCCCACCCGAACGTACTCCCACAGGGGAGCCCAGTGTCATGCTGAGGTTTTAGCAGAAGTAGCTGTTGACTTCTGCTCCTGCGAGCCTGATGGTGTTGTAGATTTTTTACCTCTTCCTCGACCTCTTCCTGCGAAGAAGGAGGTACCCTTTGCCTTTTTGGACTTGTTGGACCAAAAGGATTGCATCGTATGAGAATGAAATCCTTTCCTAGGTGGAGCAGCTGCGGAAGGCAGAAATGCTGACTTGCCTGATGTAGTTGTTGAAATCATGGCATCCAGCTTGTCTCCAAAGAGGGCTTCTCATTGTAAGGAACCACCTCAATATTCTTTTTTGATTCCGCATCATCATTCCATTGGCTGATCCACAGCGCCCTGCGGACTGAAATCGCCATAGCGGAGGATCTTGAACTCAGCAACCCAATATCCTTCATAGCTTCAACTAAGTAACCTGCAGCATCTTTGATATGGCCGAGAGTTAGGACTATTTCATCCCTGTCAACTGTGTCTATGTTAACAAGCAAGTTGTCAGACCATTTTTCCACAGTGTTACCTACCCACGCACAAGCAATGGTGGGCCTAAGCACCGTTCCGTTAGCTGCATATATGGATTTTAGGGTTGTTTCTAATTTACGGTCAGCTGAATCTTTTATAGAGACTGAACCAAGGGCAGGCAAAACTATTTTCTTAGACAGCCGAGAAACTGAGGTGTCTATCATTGGTGGTGTCTCCCATTTGTGCCTGTCTTCCTCAGGGAAAAGGTACGCTGGGAAGGGTAAATTTCTTCACTGAGTTAGCCCAGGATTCTTCAAAGAATGCATTCAAATCCTTTGAAGGAGGAAAAGTCACAACCTGCTTTTTATTTAATTTAAAATAATCCTTTTCCTCAGGGACCAGTGTTGTTTCAGGAAACTCCAACACTGCCTTTATAGCAACTATCATACATTGTATGCTTTTGGCTAATTTGGGGTCTACCCCTCTCAAATCCCCAGTGTCGACGTCAGAGTCGGAATCTGTGTCTGTGTCCCCTTGCATTATCTGGGCCAGAGACCTTTTCTGGGAACTGGATGGGACCCGAGTGGATGATATGGAGGGGTCAGTAAACAGTGCATCCTCCACAGACTACCTCCAATATTTAGTCTGTTGTTCAGACTCAGAGAATTTCTTTGCAAGCATTGACACATTCTTTTGCAATATTCTCACCCACTCCGGCTCCTTCTGAGAGGGAAGGGCCACCACATTACCCTCTTGTGTATCCAAAATGGGTTCTTCCTGGGAAGAACCCTCCCCAATGTCTGACATGTTACACACTTGTACACACACACACACACACACACACACACACACACACACACACACCTGTCACACAGGGGAGCTATTGGGGACAGACCCACACTAAAGTCTGTCAGAGAGACACAGAGGGATTTGCCAGTGCACACACTGTGCCTTATTGTGAATTTTGGAAATATTACCCACTTACAGCGCATATACCAATAATAGGCACACAGACCTAATTATAATGAACACTCTCTGCCCCTTCTATAACACCCTGTACTTGTATCAGCTTCGTCATGAGGAGAAACAGCGTTCAGGAACTTCACACTGGAGTTTCTGCAGGAGAAAATGGCACCCAGTGAGTGTTCTGGCAAGTCTGAGGAGAAGCCCCGCCCTTCAGCCTCAGCAATGTAATATTTATACTGGCTGGGGATGGCACATCAGCGGCTGTATATGTATGTACCCTTTTTGCCAGTGAGAGTAAGGTTTTAAAACCCTCAGAGCACCCCCCCCCCACCCCGCGCGCTCTGCGCCCTTTTGCTGAGAGACATGGCGAGCACAGAGCGTGTACCTGTTTGCCGCCAACGATGACCGGAGGATACCCTCTCAGCAGGACTCCGGTAATATACTCACCAGCCTTCTGACTTCTGGCTCTGTTAGGGGGTGGCGGCAGTGCTGTGGGCATGAACGCTGGCCATGCTTGGGCTGTGTTCAGTACCCTTCAGGAGCTAATGGTGTCCTGTCAGCGGAAGCAGAACCATTAACTAATTAAGAAGTTGGTTCCTACTTCCCCCCTAAGTCCCACGAAGCAGGGAAGCTGTTGCCAGAAGCTTCCCTGTAAAATAAAAAACCTAAGAAAGTCTTTTTCCAGCAAAGCTCTGTAGAGCTCCACTACTGTGCATCCAGTCTCCTGGGCACATTTTCTAAACTGAGGTCTGGAGGAGGGGCATAGAGGGAGGAGCCAGTTCACACTTTTGAAAAGTCCTAAAGTGCCAAAGGCTCCTGCGGAACCGTCTATACCTCATGGTACTAAAATGGACCCCAGCATCCTCTATTACGTAAGAGAAACAACAAAAAAAAACATTTTTGTGTGTGTCTGACTTTTGACCCTGTCTGACTTTTGACCCTGTCTGACTTTGACCCTGTTGGACTTTTGACTGTCAGATTTTTGACTGACTTTTGACTGTCTGACTTTTGACCCTGTGTATCTTTTGACTGTTGACCATATCAGGGCCGGCGCCACCACTAGGCAGCTTTAGGCAGCTGCCTATGGGCGCCGGCCACTAGAGGGCGGTGCTGCACGCTGCCAGTGAAAGAATAATTCCTTACCCTTAGCTAAGCTGAGTTTCATGGCTCAGCAGGGATGCTGCACCGCCCTCCCGCATGTTACCCACGCCCCCACGATTGGATCTCCCTCTCTCCCCCTCATGTTGGGAGCTGCAGATTGACCTTAATGGGGGGGGAGGGGGGCTTGATGGGAGCTGGCACGGAAAGCAGCTTTGGTCTGCTGGGGAGTTTGACGGTCTGGGGTGACTGGGAGCTCAGAGAAGAGGCTGGAGCAGGAGAAGGAGTGGCCGTTCCCAAGGTCAGTGTACAGTACATGGTTCTAACTCAGCAGCAGGCTGGCATTGTGTATAGGCTGCTACTGTCCTGTGTGCTGTGGTGTGTTGGTTGGCTGGCACTGATCTGTGTGTATGGGGGGGGGGGGCCTGACTGGCACTGACCCCTATGTGTCTGTGTAAGTTGGCACTGATGTGTGTGTGTGTGTAGGCTGCTACTCCTCCCCTGTGTGTGTGTAGGCTGGCACACTCCCCCATGTGTGTGTAGGCTGGAACTCCCCCCCCCCGTGTGTGTGTGTGTGTGTGTGTGTGTGTGTGTGTGTGTGTGTAGGCTGGCACTCCCCCGAGTGTGTGTGTGTGTGTGTGTGTGTGTGTAGGCTGGAACTCCCCCCCCCTTTTGTGTGTGTGTAGGCTGCCACTCCCGTGTGTGTGTGTGTGTGTGTGTGTGTGTGTAGGCTGGCACTCTGTGTGTGTGTAGGCTGGCACTCTGTGTGTGTGTGTGTGTGTGTGTGTGTGTGTGTAGGCTGGCACTCCATGTGTGTGTGTGTGTGTGTGTGTGTGTGTGTGTGTGTGTAGGCTGGCACTCCATGTGTGTGTGTGTGTAGGCTGACGTGTGTGTGTGTGTGTGTGTAGGCTGGCACAGACCTGTGTGTGTATAAGCTGGCACTCCCCCGTGTATGTGTGTGTGTGTGTGTGTGTGTGTGTGTGTGTGTGTGTGTGTGTAGGCTGGCCCTCTTCTGTGTGTGTGTGTGTAGGCTGTAACTCCCCCCCCCGTGTGTGTGTAGGCTGGCACTCCCGTATGTGTGTGTGTGTGTGTGTGTGTAGGCTGGCACTCCGTGTGTGTGTGTGTAGGCTGTAACTCTCCCCCCCCCCCCGGTGTGTGTGTAGGCTGGCACTCCCGTGTGTGTGTGTGTAGGCTGGCGCTCCGTGTGTGTGTGTGTATGTGTGTGTAGGCTGACACTCCCCCATGTGTGTGTGTAGGCTGACGTGTGTGTGTGTAGCTTGGCACTGACGTGTGTGTGTATAAGATGGCACTCCCCTATGTGTGTGTGTAGGTTGCCACTGACCTGTGTGTGTAGCCTGGCACTCCCCCACGTGTGTGTGTGTGTGTGTAGGCTGGCACTGACCTATGTGTGTAGGCTGGCACTCTCCTGTGTGTGTGTGTAGCCTGGCACTCCCCCACGTGTGTGTGTAGGCTGGCACTGACCTATGTGTGTAGGCTGCCACTCTCCCATGTGAGTGTGTGTGTGTAGGCTGGCACTGACCTGTGTGTGTAGGCTGGCACTTCGCCGTGTGTGTGTGTGTGTGTGTGTGTGTGTGTGTAGGCTGGCACTGACCTGTGTGTGTAGGCTGGCACTCCCCCATGTGTGTGTGTGTGTGTGTGTGTGTGTGTGTGTGTGTGTGTGTGTGTGTGTGTGTGTAGGCTGGCACTGACCTGTGTGTGTAGGCTGGCACTTCGCCTTGTGTGTGTGTGTGTAGGTTGGCACTGACCTGTGTGTGTAGGCTGGCACTCCCCCATGTGTGTGTGTGTGTGTGTGTGTGTGTGTGTGTGTGTGTAGGCTGACACTGACCTATGTGTGTAGGCTGGCACTCCCCCGTGTGTGTGTGTGTGTGTGTGTGTGTGTGTGTGTGTGTGTGTAGGCTGCCACTGACCAGTGTGTGTAGGCTGGCACTCTCCTGTGTGTGTGTGTGTGTGTGTATGTGTGTGTGTGTGTGTGTGTGTGTGTGTAGCCTGGCACTCCCCCACGTGTGTGTGTAGGCTGGCACTGACCTATGTGTGTAGGCTGGCACTCGTGTGTGTGTGTGTGTGTGTGTTTGTGTGTGTAACCTGGCACTCCCCCACATGTGTGTGTAGGCTGGCACTGACCTATGTGTGTAGGCTGACACTGACCTATGTGTGTAGGCTGGCACTCCCCCGTGTGTGTGTGTGTGTGTGTGTGTGTAGGCTGACACTGACCTATGTGTGTAGGCTGGCACTCCCGTGTGTGTGTGTGTGTGTGTGTGTGTGTGTGTGTGTGTGTGTAAGGTGGCACTGACTCCTGTGTGCTCGAACAGTGGAAGTTATAAAAACACAAGAGGGCTCATGTTGAGAGGAGTCAATCAGTGTCAATGATCACATAAATTGGCGATATTTGGCGACTGCCCATACACAATCCCTCTCTGGCAGTAATTTAGATGTAAATGTATCATCTGGAAATAGAATTTTACAACAGATAAGAACCACTTGGCCCATCTAGTCTGCCCTGATACTGCTCCCCTCCATGTATTACTTTCTAAACATAGCACAAAGACATGCAGGCAATGTATGAATGGTCAGTAGCACTGACCTCTTCCGACACCTGTAGCTATCGAATTCTACAGCTGCAGGTGTCGATGCCCACACACCACAGCAGGGACAGAGCTGTCCCTGGCTGTGGCAGCTGCCGGCTCCGGGCTATATTGGAGATCTCGTGAGAGTAGCGAGATCCTGCACATGTGCACTGGAGCCGGCCGGACAGGGAGACACAGCACATCAGCACTGAGCTGATGCGCTGTGTGCTCAGCCGGGGATCGCCGGAGGGGAAAATTTAATTCCCCCGCTTCGGCAGACAAGATATTCATACATCTGGTCAATGTAGCTTCCTGCTTCGCCTCGCTAATGAGGCGAAGCAGGAAGTACTATAGCACATTGCCCCTTTAGTTTCCACCTGCCACTGCATAATATCACCCAGAGCTGCAATTGACATGACCATAGGTGGAGCTAGACAGATCCTTTAGGCGGAGCATGACATGCCAGCTCAGCAGTGCGCTGTGCGACCTCTCATACCATTTAGAATCTCCCTGAAATTAATTTCCAAAAGTAGGCAAGTATGGTGTGAGGGCGCGATCTGCGCATGTCTGCCTTCGCTGCTGCTGCCTCCCTGGCTCTCCCAGGTCCCGGAGGGCAGAAAATATTTGTGGTGGAGCGCCGTGTGTGAGGCCGCGATCCACGCATGTCTGCCTCCGCTGCTGCTGCCTCCCCGGCTCTCCCAGGTCCCGGACTCTTCCTATGTGTGTGGAGTGACTGGCTGCGGTCTGTCTGCTCAGCCTACGTTGGCCGTGGCTGTTTAATATCTCAAGCTGGGTGAGTGCTGTGGAGGTGGTGAGGGATTGCAGTCGAAGGAGAGAGAATTGACTGCATAGGAAAGGAAAGAGTTAAACATCTTGGGAGGGGTGGACCTAGCTGTTAGGAAAGTACAGCCTTTTAGGGGGAGGGTTTGATATATATAGGGAAGGTGAGGCCATCTTAGTTCTCTTGGTGGATTTGCTTTGGGGTGAGTGCTGCTTTGCAGAATCCCCCCATTTTTTTTCCGGATTTATACATTTCAGTGTTTTGTCAGCTAGTCATGGGCAAAGTGATTCACTGAACTGAGCTGAGACACATGACTCAGTTCAGTGAAGTGTCTCGAGTCAGTGTCTCGGCACATGAGTCATGACTCATCTGTAGTGGAATGTGTTGCAGAGACTGCACATGAATCAGTGAGTTGCCAGTGCTGGAGGATCAGTGCTGGACTCATGAAGTTATTCAGCTGCAGTGATTGTACAGTGTATCTGGGGGAGGCAGCTGCTTATGCCCTGATTGTTAATAATATATTAACATAGATTTACTGTTATGTTGATATATTATTAATAACCACTTATTGCATACTAGTTATAGAATATGACATTACTTTTGGCTGAGGAGAGAAAGCTTAACAGCCATGAAACACATCATTCATTCTGTAACTAAACCAAATAAAAACATTTTTTTTTTATTTTGCATACTTTGCTAATTGGATGATTTTAGGTGGCCTTGGATTTATTATATTATACACTATCTAGCCTCCAGGGAGTTTGCCACCCACAATCACACTGAGCAGGATCAGTGAGCACTGAGCCGAGAGCCCTGTACCACAGGGGCTCCACCTCCTGCTGCATGAATCAGATACATTCACTGAGTCACTGAGTCTACACAGTGTACAACTGTCTCAACTCACTGGCAGACTCAGGATGAATCATGATTCATGACATGGATCAGGCACAGCAGCACAGCACTCACTGACTGGTGAGTCGTGACTGCTCCCTCCCCCCTCCCACTGGGTGTCACCTGGTATAGCCTCTGGCCAATCACAGCTAAAGACAGCAGAACACACTGACTGAAGGACACAGGACACAGAGTTTCCTCCCTCTGTCTGAGAGAAGCTGCTGCTGCTGCTGTCTCGACTCATGAAACAGTGAGTGACTCGAATCATTCACACTTCCTGATGATTCGAGTCACTGTGTTGAGACAGAGTCAGTAGCCATCTCTATTGTCAGCTCCCTGCATTTAGGTCACACATCAGTGCTCTGGCTGCCACTCGCCCACGATGGTCCGCCGGGACCCCAGCCCGTTACCGCTCATCTGGCGGTGGGGGCTGGTTCCGGGGGCGAGCTGGCTGGCCCTGGGGACGGCGTCCCGTCCCCTAGGGCCTCCTCGAGGGATCTGGCGGAAGCCGGGCCGGCTGTGACTGGCGGGAGCGGCCGACGAGGAGGATCAGAGAGGGAGTCAGGCCGCCCGGAGGTGGGCAGCAGCCCTTGCCTCCGGGCATGGCCGGGGAAGCCCCAGTGCCGGGTGCCCGCGGGAGCGCGCCGCGCCGGGCGCTCATCCAGGGACCGGAGACTGAGTTCGATGCCCAGCTCTTCCCCCTTGCCGGGGCCGGCTAGTGGTTCCAGGCGAGGGGAGGGCACTGGGCGGGGGACGTGGCCAGCCGAGCAAGGCCTGTCGCAGGGCCTCGCACGGCGTCATCCCCAAACGCTTCGGCTGAGAGAGCACGGACCGGAAGCGGTCCCGCTTTCCTCCTTGTCTCCTCAGCCCTCTCCCCCGCAGCCGGAACACGGTGTGGAGCGGGGAGGGAGGGGGAGAGGCAGTGATCAACCAGGTTAAGCTAATGGGGCTCTTAATGCAGGAGCCCAGACAAGAGGCCTTGTGGTGACAGAGCAGTGGGGCGCACGCCCGAGGTGCGCGCGCGCCCACGCTCGCCTCTGGCGCCGCTAGCCGCGCACGTGTGTGCGTAGCAGCGCCGCCGGCCCTGCTGTCTCCCCTGCTATCTCCCAGGCAGCCGGAGTCCGGCGGGAGCCGGGGGGAGACAGGGCAATTATGATCACTGGCAGGGCAGTGCGATACCAAGGAGAAGGGGTGCGGCAGCAAGAGGTCACGGGGTGCGCGCACGGGAGGTGCGCGAGCCCGTGTCCCCTGCAAGCGGAGCGGTGCGCGCGCGCTCTGCTGCGCCGCGGGGTTCCCGGTCTTTTCAGATCACTCCCCCAGGGCCGGAATCTAGCGGCCTGCGGGGGAGGAGGGGGGACAGGGAATGGGTTAGTGGCCGCGGGGCTGCTGCACGCGCCGCAGGAGCTCGCGGCGGTCCCACCCCCCCCTTCTGCGGCATCGGATAGTTCCGATACACGGGATGAGGGGACAAATTCGGAGGCGAGGGCAGTGCGGGCGCCGACAGCGGTGCCTCCGCTTTCCCGCAAGGGCAGCGTGCGTCGGATGCCCGGCACACGCATGTCGGGCGGCGAGCACGTGGTCGCACGCGGGCCCCGGCGAAGGACCCAGGACAGCGTTTTGGGGCAGTCACGACCCCTCCGGAGCGCTGGCTCGGCCCTGGCCACAGCGGTGAAGGTGTTAGGGCCGCTAGCCGCGGCTGCCTCCCCTAGAACGGCTGTTCGTTCCGGCGGGCTGCGGGCTATGGCGGCGCAGCGGGTGGCACGCGCCTGCCGTGAGCTCGGGACGGTCGCCGCAGAATTACAACAGGGTCCAGGGCAGGACGCGGGGGAGCTCACGGCCGCAACGCCCCCAGCACGGAGGCCGCGGCATGTGCCGCGAGTGCTGGAGGGGTCCTCCGCTTCTTCCTCTTTTTCAAGGGAGCTCGGGGATGAGGCGATGGCAGATTTCGAGGAGGAAGGCAATGATTTGGATGCGCCGGAAGATTCCATGTCGGGGCAGTCGGCGGCATCAGGTAAGGTGGTGCAGTCGGTATTCGGGTTCCTCCACGAGCTCTAGTTCGCGTAGTTCTTCCTCTTCCTCCTCTTCATCTTCAATGTCGTCACAGGCGTCCGAAGTCAGTAGCACAACTAGGGCAAAGAAGCGGGCAACTAAATTCGCCAAGAGGGCAGCGGGCCAGCGGAACAGGCGCAAGCGGCTTAGCGAGGAAGCGCGTAGGGCCAAGAAGCTCGCAATTTGCCCGGTGTCGTGCGATTCGTCTATACTGCTGTACTGCAGGGGCTGCGAGATAGCTGCCGCAAGAAGATTTGGAGGGGGGACTTCGTGGACGTGTTCGTATTGACGAAGGTCGCGAAGAAAGAGTATAAGGTGGCGGCGCAAAGAAGGGCATCGGGGCTGAGGCATTCCGTACCTTCGATAATTGCCTGGCCGGGTTCTGGGTCTTCGCGGCATCTTACCTGGAGGACAGGCCGGCAGAGCACACGAATATAATTAGGTACCTGCATCTCGTACATGACATGCAGCGCACGTCTTCGGGATCGGAGTGGCGCAGGTACGATCAGGAATTCAGGGAACAACAGGAAGGTTTGCAGGTCATGGACTTCGGGTTCAAGGACGTTGAGGTTGGGCTCAAGGTCACCCGGGCTTCGCTACAGGCGGAGGAGCCCCGGAAGCCGGGGGCGGACAGGCACCACGCAGGGTCGTCCTCCCAGGGGTTCGGCGCGGACGGCGGATTGGCCAAGTCAGGTAGGTCGGCAGTCCGCGCAGGGGGGCGTGCCACCACAAAAGGAAAATGTTTCGCGTTTAACAACGCGGCGTGTTCCTTCGGGGGATGACTTGGTCATCTCTCCAGTGGGGGTGGTTCCTAAGAAGGCTCCAGGCGCCTTCCGGCTCATTTGAGTTCGCTTTTAGGTGTGTACTGCCGGAAGCTGTGAAGGGCGACTGCGGGGTGTGCCAGAACGCACCATTTTGTGCGTTTGTCCTCAGAGATTAAGAGGGAGTTGGCAATATGGGCCTCGTTCCTCGAGGACTTCAACGGGGTGTGTATATGGCAGGCCCCAATGGCGGACAGCGCTAGGTTGCAGCTGTTCACCGACGCAGTGGGCGCCTCTGGATTCGGTTGCCATCTGGAGGGATCTTGGTGCGCGGCCTCGTGGCCGGCAGAATGGCATCGCGGGGGTTTCACGAAGGACCTTTTGCTTCTGGAGTTTTTCCCATTATGGTGGCGTTGGAGGTCTGGGGCGATCGGCTGGCTAATCGCAGCATTTTGTTTAGATGCGATTATCTGGGCGTGGTGCATGCGATTAATAACCAGAGGGCAAAGTCGTTGGTGGTTATGCGGGTGCTAGGGCAATTGCTTTTGACATGCTTGCGTAGGAACCTGTGGTTCCGCGCGCAACATGTGCCCGGTTTGGAGAATGGGATTGTCGACGCTTTGTCGCGAGGACAGTGGGAGAGGTGTTGGTTGTTGGCACCTGAGGCCAACGAGCAAGGTTTTCATTGTCCCGGTTAGGTTTGGCAGGTGATCGGGCCGGACTGGAGGGTATAGTGTTGCGGTCAGTCGCGCCAGCCACGCTCAAGGCTTACGGACATGCTTGGAATGAGTGGGAGGAGTTTGTCCAAGGTCGTCAGCAACAAGGTAAGAGCAGGCATCATGCGGTCGCCGCAGAATTACAACAGGGTCCAGGGCAGCAACAAGGTAAGAGCAGGCATCATGCTTTCTTTTATTTGGCAGCTGTATGTTTCGGGTAGGTCCCGAGCGGTGGTATCCCGGGACTTGGCTGGGGTCTGGTTTTCTGCAAGCTGCGGGGCGTCCCCGATGTGACAAAAAGCGATGTTCTGCGGAAGGCAATGAAAGGGTGGACGCGAGTGGCGCCGACGCCACCGGATAGGAGGCGGCCCATCGATGCGGCTTTGTTGCCGGCCGTCATCGCGGCGGTGGGGCGAGTCGCGTCGTCCAGGTTTGAGACACTTTTGTGCAGTTTGGCGTTCTCATTGGCTTACCACGGGGCCTTTAGGGTTTCGGAGTTGGTAGCGCCTTCCAAGAGAGCAGAGTCGCGCATGCTGGTCGGAGACGTAGTAGTGTGTGAGAGGTCCTTGCTGTGCAGATTAAGGCGCTCTAAGACGGACCAAGTGGGGAGAGGTCGCTGGGTCACTATGGTTCCAGCGCAAGAGGAGAGCGTTTGCCCAGTAGGTCTGGCGATGCAATATGTGGCGGTGCGACCCGTTAGGGAGGGGTCATGGCTATTGCATTATGACGGGCTGCCAGTGACGAAATACCAGTTCCGTTGGATGCTGAGTCGTTGTTTAGCGAGCTTGGGCCTCCCACCCGCTGCGTTCGGTACCCATTCCTTTCTAATAGGCGCGGCGACGTCGGCTGCTGCGGCGGGTTTCTCCAGATCTGAAATCCAGGCGGTGGGGCGAGGGGAGTCGTCAAGTTACAGACGATATATTCGCCCCGTTGCATGAGAGGTCGGATTGCGCTTAGTGCTTTGTTTTATTTGCAATGTACAGTATTATGTTGTTCCAGTTCTGTGAGTTATGGTGTTGTGCGTCTGTTGGTGTTTTCCCCTTTTGTTATCCTACTCAGGGATTAGCTACTCGCCGTTGCTGGCATGAGTCGGCAGCGGGGGACTGCAGTTATTTTGCGTTTTTTTTGCCTGACTTGACGGACTGAATTCTAATCTACAATTCGGCTAATCTGGTCTAATCAGAGTCCCTCAGCAGGTCTTTACGCTTTCACCTCCAGCTGAGTTATTACATGTGTTTCCCATTGTATACCCCCCTCCCCCCCCCCCCTCCCTGTTTTATTTCGTTTGTTTTATTTGATCTTTCCCCTTTGTGTCTTTAATTGCGCTTTAAATTGGCAACGAAGCATGGTGCAGTTCGGCTAGGCCGTGACTGCTGCAATAGCGAGATCTAAAGTTTTTTCTTTTTGGCAGATCCTTCAGTGTAAACAATTAATAAGCCTCTTAGTAATCAATTTTACCCCTCTTTTCCCCTTCAGGATGGTTTGACGACAATTTGGCCATTTGGGTGGTTGGCCACTCTTACAATTACTGGGCGGCCAGGTTTGTGGCCTCGGAGGGGGCTCAGGCATTGCTTGGAGCACAGGGTGTCAGATGGCTTGGCTGGCGAGGAATGATGTGGGGTGAGCTGAGGAGTAGGTTAGTGAGTCAGGCCAGCAAGCATGGAGTCCCTAGGGTCTTGGTTGTCCATCTAGGTGGCAACGACCTGGGGAAGAGGACATCCTTGGATCTGCGGTGGGCCATGATACATGATCTGGCAAGTGTGGCCGCAACATGGACCAATTGTGTGTTGGTTTTTTCAATGATGGTGCCAAGATTGTGTTGGAGGGGTGTGGCGGATGGGCGCCAGATTGACGAGGCCCGGAAAAAGGTGAACGGGGCGGTGGCAAAGTGGGTGCTGTCCCACGGAGGGAGGGTGGTTCGCCACCCGAGGATTCGGTTCAGAGACAGCCACCTTTTCCGGCATGATGGAGTACATCTATCCAATGAGGGGATGATGTTTTTTCTGGAGGATCTAGGTTTCGCTTTGCAGGAGTTAGGGTAGGTTTATGGTGGCGGTGCGAAAGACTTTGGGGATGAGTCTTTCGCTGTTGGCGGAAAAGAACGGCAGTTTTGTATTGTAGGGAAAACTGTAGTGTTTTACAGTTTGTTGTGGTTTAGGTGCACTCACCTCCATCGACTTATGGCCGCTTGACCACCCGTCCGGGAAGGCAGCGGCAGGGCACCCAGGAGTGGTGGGTAGTCACTGTGGGGGTTGAGTTGTCACCTATTACCGGTTTATGATAAGTTTTAGTAAATTTATAGGATTAGTTATTTAAGGTTAATTTAGGTTAATTGAGCCGTTCTTTTGGGCCGCCACCATATGCCGGCTGGAGCGGCATATTAAATTAATTTCTTTATTACAGGTTTGCTAATGGATAGGGACAAATAAATAGCTAGCAATTTTCTGCCAAAATTCAAGTCTCCGTGTCGTTATTTCTGGTTCTAGGTTATGAATGCTTTACTTTCAAAGAAAGGGGTCCACCAAATATCACTAGGATGTTTAAGTGTTACAGAGATTGGCTCGCTGTGTAACAGGGCCATTATGTCTGTCATGTATATAAGGGAATGTAATAATGTGGGGCATATGTGTCATGGTGCGTTCACACTGGCCGATATATAGCTGGTCTGTCGGCTAGTGTGTACGAGCGATATCTCCGTGAACGTTGTCGTTCACAGACATATCGCGTCGGCCCTGCAGCACAGCCGACGGACAATATATCTAGTGATATATTGGCGCATCGCTGTGTGTGCAGGCAGTCAGACAACCGCCCATACACATGCTGCAACAGCTGGAGGTGATTGACCGCTGAACTGGGCGGGTGTATGTAAATGCCCGCCCAGTTTGTGACATCAGTGCCAACGGATCAGGCAGTGCAGGGCCGGCGCCACCACTAGGCAGCTTTAGGCAGCTGCCTATGGGCGCCGGCCACTAGAGGGCGGTGCTGCACGCTGCCAGTGAAAGAATAATTCCTTACCCTTAGCTAAGCTGAGTTTCACGGCTCAGCAGGGATGCTGCACCGCCCTCCCGCATGTTACCCACGCCCCCACGATTGGATCTCCCTCTCTCCCCCTCATGTTGGGAGCTGCAGATTGACCTTAATGGGGGGGGAGGGGGGCTTGATGGGAGCTGGCACGGAAAGCAGCTTTGGTCTGCTGGGGAGTTTGACGGTCTGGGGTGACTGGGAGCTCAGAGAAGAGGCTGGAGCAGGAGAAGGAGTGGCCGTTCCCGAGGTCAGTGTACAGTACATGGTTCTAACTCAGCAGCAGGCTGGCATTGTGTATAGGCTGCTACTGTCCTGTGTGCTGTGGTGTGTTGGTTGGCTGGCACTGATCTGTGTGTATGGGGGGGGGGGCCTGACTGGCACTGACCCCTATGTGTCTGTGTAAGTTGGCACTGATGTGTGTGTGTGTAGGCTGCTACTCCTCCCCTGTGTGTGTGTAGGCTGGCACACTCCCCCATGTGTGTGTAGGCTGGAACTCCCCCCCCCCCCCGTGTGTGTGTGTGTGTGTGTGTGTGTGTGTGTGTGTGTGTGTGTGTGTAGACTGGCACTCCCCCGAGTTTGTGTGTGTGTGTGTGTGTGTGTAGGCTGGAACTCCCCCCCCCCTTTTGTGTGTGTGTAGGCTGCCACTCCCGTGTGTGTGTGTGTGTGTGTGTGTGTGTGTGTGTGTGTGTTGTAGGCTGGCACTCTGTGTGTGTGTAGGCTGGCACTCTGTGTGTGTGTGTGTGTGTGTGTAGGCTGGCACTCCATGTGTGTGTGTGTGTGTGTGTGTGTGTGTGTGTGTGTGTGTAGGCTGGCACTCCATGTGTGTGTGTGTGTAGGCTGACGTGTGTGTGTGTGTGTGTAGGCTGGCACTGACCTGTGTGTGTATAAGCTGGCACTCCCCCGTGTATGTGTGTGTGTAGGCTGGCCCTCTTATGTGTGTGTGTGTGTGTGTGTGTGTAGGCTGTAACTCCCCCCCCCGTGTGTGTGTAGGCTGGCACTCCCGTGTGTGTGTGTGTGTGTGTGTGTGTGTGTGTGTAGGCTGGCACTCCGTGTGTGTGTGTGTGTGTGTGTGTGTGTGTAGGCTGGCACTCCGTGTGTGTGTGTGTGTGTGTGTGTGTGTGTGTGTGTAGGCTGTAACTCCCCCCCCCCACCGGTGTGTGTGTAGGCTGGCACTCCCGTGTGTGTGTGTGTAGGCTGGCGCTCCGTGTGTGTGTGTGTGTATGTGTGTGTAGGCTGACACTCCCCCATGTGTGTGTGTGTGTAGGCTGACGTGTGTGTGTGTAGGTTGGCACTGACGTGTGTGTGTATAAGATGGCACTCCCCTGTGTGTGTGTGTAGGCTGCCACTGACCTGTGTGTGTAGCCTGGCACTCCCCCACGTGTGTGTGTGTGTGTGTGTGTGTGTAGGCTGGCACTGACCTATGTGTGTAGGCTGGCACTCTCCTGTGTGTGTGTGTGTAGCCTGGCACTCCCCCACGTGTGTGTGTAGGCTGGCACTGACCTATGTGTGTAGGCTGCCACTCTCCCATGTGAGTGTGTGTGTGTAGGCTGGCACTGACCTGTGTGTGTAGGCTGGCACTTCGCCGTGTGTGTGTGTGTGTGTGTGTGTGTAGGCTGGCACTGACCTGTGTGTGTAGGCTGGCACTCCCCCATGTGTGTGTGTGTAGGCTGACACTGACCTATGTGTGTAGGCTGGCACTCCCGTGTGTGTGTGTGTGTGTGTGTGTGTGTGTGTGTGTGTAGGCTGGCACTGACCTGTGTGTGTAGGCTGGCACTTCGCCTTGTGTGTGTGTGTGTAGGCTGGCACTGACCTGTGTGTGTAGGCTGGCACTCCCCCACGTGTGTGTGTGTGTAGGCTGACACTGACCTATGTGTGTAGGCTGGCACTCCCCCGTGTGTGTGTGTGTGTGTGTGTGTGTGTGTGTGTGTGTGTGTGTGTAGGCTGCCACTGACCTGTGTGTTTAGGCTGGCACTCTCCTGTGTGTGTGTGTGTGTGTGTGTGTGTGTGTGTGTGTGTAGCCTGGCACTCCCCCACGTGTGTGTGTAGGCTGGCACTGACCTATGTGTGTAGGCTGGCACTCGTGTGTGTGTGTGTGTGTGTGTGTGTGTTGTAACCTGGCACTCCCCCACATGTGTGTAGGCTGGCACTGACCTATGTGTGTAGGCTGACACTGACCTATGTGTGTAGGCTGGCACTCCCCCGTGTGTGTGTGTGTGTGTGTGTGTGTGTGTGTAGGCTGACACTGACCTATGTGTGTAGGCTGGCACTCCCGTGTGTGTGTGTGTGTGTGTGTGTGTGTGTGTGTGTGTGTGTGTGTGTGTGTGTGTGTAAGGTGGCACTGACTCCTGTGTGCTCGAACAGTGGAAGTTATAAAAACACAAGAGGGCTCATGTTGAGAGGAGTCAATCAGTGTCAATGATCACATAAATTGGCGATATTTGGCGACTGCCCATACACAATCCCTCTCTGGCAGTAATTTAGATGTAAATGTATCATCTGGAAATAGAATTTTACAACAGATAAGAACCACTTGGCCCATCTAGTCTGCCCTGATACTGCTCCCCTCCATGTATTACTTTCTAAACATAGCACAAAGACATGCAGGATATGGGTATCTCAGAGGGGAAACGTCAATTTATTCTTTCTGCAATTGCTTTTATTTTGTCTCACAATTATTTTTTATTTGATCACTGTTATTACCTCCAGGTCCTCGGCACGGCGATGGGGACCAGGTTCGCACCAAGTTTTGCTAACATTTATATGGGCAACTTCGAAAACACCTACATTTGGGGAGGCGCCCATAGTGCGAACCTGGTCCTCTATGGTCGCTATATCGACGACCTGTTTTTTGTTTGGAATGGGGATTCTGCTTCAGTCACTGAGTTCGTCAGGTATATTAATAACAACACTTATGGTTTAACCTTCACGTGCACTCACCATCCCTCACAGATTAATTTTTTAGATGTAACGGTGGAGGTGGTAGAGGACATCGTCACAGTATCACCCTTTAAAAAATCAGTGGATGTATGTAATTACATTCCCTATTCTAGTAACCATAATAAAAACTGGCTTAAGAATGTACCAAAAAGCCAGGTACATAGAATTAGGAGAAATTGTACTTCTGATAAAAAATATCATGAACAAGTTAATGAACTGGTGGATACATTCAAAGGTTGTGATTATCCACAGGTGGTATTGGATGAGGCCTTGGTTTATGCCTCTAAACTCGTGAGAAAAGACACGCTCGCCATGCATAATGAGAACTGTGCTAATATACAGGAATTCGGCCATCGAAGTGATGAAAGCCTGGAGGTCACAAATAAAAATAAAAATAAAAACAAAAATAAAAACAAAAATAATAATAAAAATACAAGTAAAAACGAAACAATGAAGATGAACGAAGATAAATACAGTTTGGTATTTAAGTCAAAATTTAATATAGCAGCCAGTAAGATCAAGGGTATAATCAATAAAAATTATAGATTATTATTTACCGATTCTGTCCTTAAGGAACATCTAGATGAAACACCTATGATTGTTTTTAAGAAAGCTAAAAATTTGTGTAACATCCTAGCTCCAAGTTTCTTTAAAGGACAGTCAGATCGATCTCTAAAAAACGCACAAAGAACGCTCATTGGACCAGAGGTCACAGGCTTTTTCCGTTGTAATCACAGGAGGTGTACAACGTGTTTGTTTGCTCTAAACAAAACCAAAAGTGTGGTATCAAGGGTCTCCAAAAAAGAGTACACAATTGATACTTTTATCAACTGTAGTACCCAATATGTTATTTATTTACTGATATGTCCCTGCCAATTATACTATGTTGGTCGAACGATACGTTCCCTGAAGCTCAGATTTATGGAACACAGAAGGAATATCCTTAATAACATCATGAACCATAGCGTACCCCGACATTTATCTGAGTTTCATGGAGGCGATCCAACAGGGCTTCTGCTGATTGGGCTGGAACATATCCCAGCAACCAGCAGAGGTGGTGATCGCTTTAGAACCCTATGTAGACAGGAGGCAGCATGGATTCTAAAGCTACAGACACTAAATCCTCAGGGTTTGAATGAAACTATCGATCTGGAGTTCATTTAAAGGATTTGAACTGAATGTCTGCAATCCATATTAGCCATTTGGGATCGGGCTACACATGTGTATTTGTATGTATATGCAAGTACATATGTGTATATTGATATATGCACATTTTTCGATTCAAACATCTTAATAGGAGTATATAGATCTGGTCACATAGTTCCACCATAAAAAGTTTTCCTCCCTTGTTCTCTGGTTATTAAACGGGGATTTTTTTTAAAATCGGCAGGTATATACAGTATTCCTCACTCTCTCCTCCTTCTCCAGTATACTATATGCGGCATGTACTGCAAAACATGCAGTGCATATTGCATGTAGCTATTTGGTTTCCACGGAATTATTCTGCAAGTATTGGACCATCCCTAAAGGAAGACATGAATGTCTGTGTCCATGTAAATGTGTGTGTGTGTGCACAGTGCATGTGTACGCGTGTACATATGCATATGGATATATATGTATTTATTTATATATCATCTATCAAAAAAAAATTTCATTGTGTTTGTATTTTGTATTTTGCATTTTAGTTCCACTGTTTCTCTCTCCATATCCCTCTTTTTCCCTCTTTTTGTTTTTTTGTGGCCCAACACAATATAATTGGAGGGCCATTAGGGTGTTTCTTCGTTTAAAATATTTTTATCTGTGCTGCTGCTAGCACAGACTTGAAGTATAAGTGAAAGTAAAGAATATATGAAAGAAAATTAATTTTCCCATTATAGTCATGTAAATTAATATCATGACAACTTGAGAAAACATATTCATCTTAATGCATATACGGAAAGATATGAAATTAGCATGACATCTGTAGATTGCATTAGCAATTTTTAAAAATAAGGATAAGTATTCCCAGTCTCATATATTATATTTTATTTTATTTGGATTTATTACTATTATTATTTTTTTATGTATTAAATGTGATTTATGCTGCGATATTGTGTATCAGATAAAGTTACTAAAATGATATCATTATAGTGATGTCCTTTTTAAATATACTTGTTTGTCTCATAATATCAGGAGTTCACTATACCATATATGAATTAATGACACAAGAGATGGCTGAATCTAATTGCTGAAAAATAGTTGCACCTGTGGAACAGGTATAAGAATAGACCACTCCTATTCCCAGGTATACCTGCCTTTCGAAAAAGACGCCCTGCTGGCGTTGAAACGCGTTAAGGATACAGGCTTTCTCCCTCCAAGGATCCACACTGTCAGTAGCTGCCGTTCTGATTTCCTATCCGTGCACAGGAGCCCGGTCTTTTAATACCGCAATCGGGAGCATCTGCACTGCAGCCTTGGTCCCTGTGGCCACAGCCGTCCACGCAATCTGGGGAAGTGAAAACAGCGGGTGCCGCTCCTTCCCAGCCCGGCGCAGACCGGTAAACTCCGGATAACCAGCTAAACAGCCTCCCTTCTGTAAGTGCGGAGATACCGGAGGTGGCGTGGACCATCGGGAACGGCTCGTTGGGGCTCCCTGCACGGCGCAGCATCAGTCATACCCGCTGAGGCTCTGGTGTGTGTCTCTGACGGGACGGTGAGACGACACCAGGGAGCAAGGATAGAACAGGCTCCTGCCCAGCGGAGGTAATTCTCTAATTAACTTTTTAAACCAGCTATTCACTGTTATGGATCTGTGATACACGCAATTCCTTCTGGTATATACAGCCGTGAGTGACTCATGTGTAGATTCAATACCTATTAGTTACATACATTCTCCATCATTATCTTGTGTGTACTAAGTGAACCCAACATGGTTGAAAACCTCCCAGGTGCTGCTACTAAATAAGCATGTGCAAATAAGATTATTTATTACTAATGGTTTTCCGAGCAATTGATAATGAAGCTATAATACAGTGCACATTTTTATTGTTGTGAAATTTATATCATTATTTTACACTCCCGGGAGATTGTTGTAATTTTTACACATTTCATACAAATAAATGTTTTTTATTTATCTGATTGTCAAGCGCCACTTGTTATTTGTTGGTGAGTTCTTGTTTTAAGGGACTGGCAATTCCCTTTATCAGGAGGCTGCTGACAATCAAAGTGCAGTGCTTCTCACCTGAGCGCTTAGTTTTTTCTTTTCATGCAGGCAATGTATGAATGGTCAGTAGCACTGACCTCTTCCGACACCTGTAGCTATCGAATTCTACAGCTGCAGGTGTCGATGCCCACACACCACAGCAGGGACAGAGCTGTCCCTGGCTGTGGCAGCTGCCGGCTCCGGGCTATATTGGAGATCTCGTGAGAGTAGCGAGATCCTGCGCATGTGCACTGGAGCCGGCCGGACAGGGAGACACAGCACATCAGCACTGAGCTGATGCGCTGTGTGCTCAGCCGGGGATCACCGGAGGGGAAAATTTAATTCCCCCGCTTCGGCAGACAAGATATTCATACATCTGGTCAATGTAGCTTCCTGCTTCGCCTCGCTAATGAGGCGAAGCAGGAAGTACTATAGCACATTGCCCCTTTAGTTTCCACCTGCCACTGCATAATATCACCCTGAGCTGCAATTGACATGACCATAGGTGGAGCTAGACAGATCCTTTAGGCGGAGCATGACATGCCAGCTCAGCAGTGCGCTGTGCGACCTCTCATACCATTTAGAATCTCCCTGAAATTAATTTCCAAAAGTAGGCAAGTATGGTGTGAGGGCGCGATCTGCGCATGTCTGCCTTCGCTGCTGCTGCCTCCCTGGCTCTCCCAGGTCCCGGAGGGCAGAAAATATTTGTGGTGGAGCGCCGTGTGTGAGGCCGCGATCCACGCATGTCTGCCTCCGCTGCTGCTGCCTCCCCGGCTCTCCCAGGTCCCGGACTCTTCCTATGTGTGTGGAGTGACTGGCTGCGGTCTGTCTGCTGCTCAGCCTACGTGGGCCGTGGCTGTTTAATATCTCAAGCTGGGTGAGTGCTGTGGAGGTGGCGGGGGATTGCAGTCGAAAGTGTAACAGAGATTGGCTCGCTGTGTAACAGGGCCATTATGTCTGTCATGTATATAAGGGAATGTAATAATGTGGGGCATATGTGTCATGGTGCGTTCACTTCACACTGGCCGATATATAGCTGGTCTGTCGGCTAGTGTGTACGAGCGATATCTCCGTGAACGTTGTCGTTCACAGACATATCGCGTCGGCCCTGCAGCACAGCCGACGGACAATATATCTAGTGATATATTGGCGCATCGCTGTGTGTGCAGGCAGTCAGACAACCGCCCATACACATGCTGCAACAGCTGGAGGTGATTGACCGCTGAACTGGGCGGGTGTATGTAAATGCCCGCCCAGTTTGTGACATCAGTGCCAACGGATCAGGCAGTGTGTATGCTCAACACACTGCCCGGTCCATCCGCAGATATACCTGCAGATCAATTGATCTACAGATATATCTACCAGTGTGCGTACCCAGCATTAGTGCCATTATGTCTGTCATGTATTAGGGCATTTAATAATGTGGGGCAATATGTCTGTCATTATGTGTAAACAGGCCCAGCGACGGGGGGACAAAGGGGGCACTTGTAACAGGCTCTGAGATTCCGAGGGGCCCTGGACCCCCATGAATCTCAGGAGTCCAGTTCTTGTGCCCCCTTGCCTGTGCTGCACTTCATCGATTCATGTTGGTCACTGTGCTGCGTGCTGGCTGCACACAGCAGGCGGAGCTCGAACTGCTAGCTGCACCAGGGGGAGGGCTGAGCCCCTTTCCTGTCCTCGGCAGCCCCAACGAGCTACGAAATGCTGGTATCCCAATGGGGGTTAAAGAGGGGATGCCCTCTCTGCCTGGAAACAACTACAAGAGCCTGTTGGACAGGGTGTCTCCACTGACGCACATGGCAGTTGGAGCCGTGGTAGGGATCCTGGAGCTGTCAGATCCTGGAACAAGGTCGTAGCTACTATAGGTGCAGGGAGTGCAGCTGCTATGGGGCCCAGAGCTGAGAGGGGCCACCTTCCCTGTCACAGTTACATGTGTTATATACAGGGTGTAGCTACCATAGGTGCAGGGAGTGCAGTTGCTATGGGGACAGAGCTGAGAGGGGCCACCTTCCCTGTCACAGTTACATGTGTTATATACAGGGTGTAGCTACCATAGGTGCAGGGAGTGCAGTTGCTATGGGGCCAGAGCTGAGAGGGGCCACCTTCCCTGTCACAGTTACATGTGTTATATACAGGGTGTATCTACCATAGGCGCAGGGAGTGCAGCTGCTATGGGGACAGAGCTGAGAGGGGCCACCTTCCCTGTCACAGTTACATGTGTTATATACAGGGTGTAGCTACCATAGGTGCAGGGAGTGCAGCTGCTATGGGGCCCAGAGCTGAGAGGGGCCACCTTCCCTGTCACAGTTACATGTGTTATATACAGGGTGTAGCTACCATAGGTGCAGGGAGTGCAGTTGCTATGGGGACAGAGCTGAGAGGGGCCACCTTCCCTGTCACAGTTACATGTGTTATATACAGGGTGTAGCTACCATAGGTGCAGGGAGTGCAGCTGCTATGGGGCCGGAGCTGAGAAGGGCCACCTTCCCTGTCACAGTTACATGTGTTATATACAGGGTGTATCTACCATAGGTGCAGACAGTGCAGTTGCTATGGGGCCCAGAGCTGAGAGGGGTCACCTTCCCTGTCACAGTTACATGTGTTATATACAGGGGTGTAGTTACCATAGGTGCAGGGAGTGCAGTTGCTATGGGGCCCAGAGCTGGGAGGGACCACCTTCCCTGTCACAGTTACATGTGTTATATACAGGGGTGTAGTTACCATAGGTGCAGGGAGTGCAGTTGCTATGGGGCCCAGAGCTGAGAGGAGCCACCTTCCCTGTCACAGTTACATGTGTTATATACAGGGTGTAGCTACCGTAGGTGCAGGGAGTGCAGCTGTTATGGGGCCAGAGCTGAGAGGGGCCACCTTCCCTGTCACAGTTACATGTGTTATATACAGGATGTAGCTACCATAGGTGCAGGGAGTGCAGCTGCTATGGGTCCCAGAGCTGAGAGGGGCCACCTTCCCTGTCACAGGTACATGTGTTATATACAGGGTGTAGCTACCATAGGTGCAGGGAGTGCAGCTGCTATGGGGCCCAGAGCTGAGAGGAACCACCTTCCCTGTCAAAGTTCTATGTGTTATATACAGGGTGTAGCTACCATATGTGCAGGTAGTGCAGCTGCTATGGGGCCCAGTGCTGAGAGGAGCCACCTTCCCTGTCACAGTTACATGTGTTATATACAGGGTGTAGCTACCATAGGTGCAGGGAGTGCTGCTGCTATGGGGCCAGAGCTGAGAGGAACCACCTTCCCTGTCACAGCTATATGTGTTATATACAGGGTGTAGCTACCATAGGTGCAGGGAGTGCAGCTGCTATGGGGCCCAGAGCTGAGAGGGGCCACCTTCCCTGTCACAGTTACATGTGTTATATACAGGGTGTAGCTACCATAGGGGCAGGGAGTGCAGCTGCTATGGGGCCCAGAGCTGAGAGGGGCCATCTTCCCTGTCACAGGGAGCTTTGGTATAATCCCCATGGTCCTTACGGAGTTCCCAGCATCCACTAGGACGTCAGAGAAAATAAGATTTTATTCACCGGTAAATCTATTTCTCGTAGTCCGTAGTGGATGCTGGGCGCCCATCCCAAGTGCGGATTGTCTGCAATACTTGTATATAGTTATTGCCTAACTAAAGGGTTATTGTTGAGCCATCTGTTGAGAGGCTCAGTTATATTTCATACTGTTAACTGGGTATAGTATCACGAGTTATACGGCTGGTATGAGTCTTACCCGGGATTCAAAATCCTTCCTTATTGTGTCAGCTCTTCCGGGCACAGTATCCTAACTGAGGTCTGGAGGAGGGTCATAGTGGGAGGAGCCAGTGCACACCAGGTAGTCCTAAAGCTTTCTTTAGTTGTGCCCAGTCTCCTGCGGAGCCGCTATTCCCCATGGTCCTTACGGAGTTCCCAGCATCCACTACGGACTACGAGAAATAGATTTACCGGTGAGTAAAATCTTATTATTTTTTGCAATCGTATAATAATATTTCTGTATGGATTGTAGCCTGTAGCTATCTATTGCTGATATATATAGTGGATAATACAGTTACCTGCTTACTGTATTAGTAGTGAGTGAGCAGATATGGGGCATGGATAAAGGCAGAGCACTAGTATACAGATTGCACATCTGAGGGGAATGCTAATATCTTAATAACACGTGGCGCAGTCACATATCCATAGGCGTGCGCAGGACATTTTATTAGGGGGTGCACGATTAGAAGGGTGTGTTTAGCACCGCCTACTGGGCATGTCTAACACCGCCTAATGGGCGTGTCTAGCACCACCTATCAGGCGTGTCTACCACCAAATATTGGCACTCAATGAAAACTAAATAATATAGAGAATTGATGCGCATATATATATATATATATATATATATATATATAATGTTTAATATATGTTAAATTTGTATATTTTATTACCATAGATTATATCCTAATCTCTCGAAATATATATTGATACTGAATTTGAACTTGTTCTCCTCCAAGAGGAACGCTGTATTCTGTGGCGTTGGAACATGATGAGGAGAGAGAGAGCGTGGGTGGGAGCATGAGCGGGCATGTACGCTGCATGACATCATCACGACACATCCCACAGGTTAGAGGAACTGGGAGTAGGATCACGTCGGTGATGCTGCACCATATAAATGAATGACAGCCAGACTGAGTGGAGGGGGTGGCGGGCGCAATGCGCGGGAGGACAGAAATGAGCACACTCGGCTGCAGTAGCAGCAGGTGTGTGTGAGGGGGTGACAGACATTAGGGGGTGCCTGTGCGCACCAGGCACCCCCCCTGCGCACGCCTATGCACATATCCCGAGTAAAACAATCAATGCTTACGATCTTTCAACCACAGTGAAGACAGTGAAGTCTGAACTAATGTATTCTTTCTTTATAAAGATATTGTTCTGAAAAAATTTAAACAAGCAGACACAGTGCAGACTGTTGGGATAAAGAATCATAGATGATTTATTGGTTCTATTCACATAAATAGTATTAAACACTGCATATCATCGTCAAATAGCATGTACATAGTCCAGATCCAAATGTACTTCTCAATGCACGTCGGCGATGCTTTTGCATTCGCTGAGTAGCTACCTGCCTGCGCAGCCTAGGTGATATCATGCAGTTGCTGTGGCCCGCACCCGCAACAGTTCGGATACGCCTGCGTTGTCTGGACCGCACCCCAACAACTGCATTCTACTGTGTGTATTATATGTAAGCGGCACTACTACTGTGTGTATTATATGTAAGCGGCACTACTACTGTGGGCATTGTGTGTAAGTGCAGGGTTGGTTCTACCATTAGGCAGCTGCTTAGGGTGCCAGTATCTGAGTGGGCTGCCCTGAGTCTGCTTAAATCACAAATTTAAGGATAACTCAGTGAGATGCATCCCTGTAAAACTTAATTTAGACGGTAGCTGTTGAACTTCTAAGATGCTGCCTACATACTTTCATCTGACGGGCTGGAAAATGTGTACTGTTTTGTGGTTTTGGTCGGGGGGGGGGGGGGGGGGCGGTTAAAAGCAGGCTGAAGTTTTGCCTAGGGTGTCGAGAAACCTTGCACCGGCCCTGGACCATATGGTGATGACCTAATGACAGTCTATCTTTTAACTGTCTATCTATAGATTGGAACCCTTTTTTTTACTTAATATCATATACAAATGCTGCTATTCTTATGTGTCTACTATGTATCTATATGCATAAGTAAATCTAGCATGTGTTATCCAAAGCTACACACAAATGTGAATAATCTGACTAATTAATTAAGCACTACTTCATACTGATTGGCCACCTTACACTTAAATATGGACCCAAACCATACTGAACTATTGCGAGTTGAAAGAGAAACGTGTAAAGGACCGCACACACCGCCTGCTAGTTATCCTGCATACCCACAAGTTGGGGGATTTCATTAGGCATCAGCCACTAAAGCCCACAGCTGAGAGCTGCGCCCTCCCTTTCCCTGGGAATTTCACCTTCCGCCACTCCGACTCTGCAATATTGGACCAGTTTAAAGACGGCTTGTAATCGCCAGGACTTTAGCAGCACAAGTGGTGAGCATAGCTGTGGCGGCAGGGAGCTGGTAGCATAGCAACACTTGGAACTTAGAACGTTCATATAATTCTTACTACTACCCGATAATCATTCTGGAACTATTGTGGAAATTACCTCCAAGCTACTTACCAGCATCTTAATTTGTGGAGCCACACATGAAAAGTATTTGAACTATATGTGGACATTACATCTGCTCATTGGTGTGGTAAATATATGTGCAACGTGGTAGTGTTAATCAGTGTTTATAACTGTTTTATTTTATATATTGTACTATTAGACAATAGATAGTCTTTTACAATATATTTTTATTTATGCGCCTCCTATTGATATTTTATATTCACTTGCTTTCTGTTTAAACCAGAGTACTGCAGAGTACTCTATGGGAGCTTCATTATATTACTATAAACTACAGTATAAAGGTGACCCATTTGATACTATTTTTATCCAGAGCGCCTGATTTGATAATTGTATCATTATAATTGTTATTCACATGTGTTATGAACTCCCCTGGGTTACTGAGAAACCACAATTGGCTGGCGATGACAGTGAACACAAAATGAAGTTTTTCTTACAGGTAATCACAAGAAACGGGTGTGCAGATAAACCAGTGATACAAAACGATGCTTGACAAACAGTTGGTCACAGGAGCAGGGATACTAGAAATGCATATGCTGATAATGTAAATGAATCACTGATAACTAGTATGAATTATAATCAAACTAAAGTCCAGAATCACAGCAGAGTGCAAACAAGCTTGTAAATATATATTTATAAACTATTGTAACTGCATATAGCATTTGTTTTACTCTCATTTATACAACTTTGATACAACAGAGCACTACACTGTCATACAATCCATTTCACCTCCCCTTCTCCCTACCCTTATCCTCTCAAATTACCCTCCCCACACCACCAACCTCCATTTTCTCCCCCCTTTCCTCCCTGAGTTCCGCTGTATCCAATCACTTACTATATTTGTGAAGCTTTGCTGGGTGTGGTGACACCCTTATTTGGAGTATACACATACATGTAGCCTGAATTGAACACATTTTGGGAGTTATCACCCATTTGTATATCTTACACATGCTCAGTGGAAACTAACCCAATCTCTAAGTCGCTGGATCAAACTAATACTGCAGTTAGATTCTGCAGCTTGGGACTTGGGAATCTAAATGCTGCAGCTCGGGAATTATGTGCCCAACATTCCTGCTAAAGTTGGGTGAGACAGTAATTTCTTTGAATTGGTAAATACATGGTACATGTTAAAGTCCTTTTATCACACTTATTTTAATAATAACCCAAGGCTTTAAGGGGTCTTATCATGAAGCAGTAAAAAGTGTGGCGAAGTGAGCCAGTGGAGAATTTGCCCATGGTAACCAATCAACTGCTACTTATGTATAAATTTATAGAATGCACACTTCTGCACTGGCTCACTTCTCCACTCTTTTTACTGTTTCATGAATAGACCACTAAATTACTTGTACCAATCTCCAAGTCTTGAAATAGTTTTATGTTTAGGAGCTTCTTTTATTGCTTTGCATACTCTACAGTAAGCATCCTGCGAATTAGTGATTGCAATAGGATGAAGTCTGGACCTCCAGTGGAAATATTGCTGGTAGGCTTTGTCATCGCTGTCCAACTTTAAAATATATGTAGCCAGTTCCTGGGCTGTGGAGAAGTCATCTACATGAATAAAAGAGTCTTTTGGAATAAAACGCTCATAGTTTTCACGAGAGGGTCCCATAACAACTGGTACAATGCCAAATGTGAGGGAATTCCTCCACAGTTTCTCTGTAATGTAGTCTTCATGAATTGAGTTTTCAAAGCTCAGATAAAATTTGTACTTGGAAAGTATTTGCTGCTGTCCACTTCTGGGCAGAGGTTTATGCTTACTTCCATATATGTCAATGGTTAAAAATGTCTTAAGCTGCTCATAATAATGCACCCTGCTAGAGTTTGGTTTCCAATTACTGACTGTCCAGGCCATCAGCTTAGTCTTTGGTGGGATATTGAAGTTATCTTCTTCTTTATTCTCCTCCAACAAGCCATAAGGTGAGACTATATCAGAGTCAGCCCTGTAGGACATGGTCAGATTGATGAGATTGTCCAAAAAGTGTAAGTTTAGGCTATGAGATGGGGACTCCTTGTTAAACCATACCCAGTACTGGTTTTGGGGTTTTGGCATATGGGGAAGTAGTTTTTTAGAGTAGCATACATCTCTGTGATGGATAACAACCGCATCTGCTGAAGAATACAAGGTTCTGTTAGCTGTATAGAAGCATCCACTAATATTAAGGTAGGATGGACAGTCATTTAGGGGAAATTTATTACGAAATGGCCACGTCCAAACCAGGATAATTTGAGTATGTTCAGCTGGTTCCAGGTTAGGATCCACATTTTTAATTGTGTCAATAATTGCAGAGCCACCTATATTGTTATATAATATAAACAAAATGGCTGAAAGGCACAACTGTGCAATACATATAAAATAATTCTTCATAGACAGTGTATTTCCTGAATACTCCATTTCATTAAGTACAAACACTGGACCAGTATGGCAAATTTCTTGCAGAGTAGACGTTTCTCAGAATTATGGTCACTGTTAAAGAAATAAACAGAACATGATAAAGTGGCAATGTAATGTCATTTTTTCTGCAGTGAAAATGTGCTTTTATTTTTAAGACTTATCAGTGAATATTATAAGGTACTTTAAGACACAATAAAAAGAGGTTTTAGAAAATGTGCACATAAACAACAAGAAGTGCATTGTATGTATTTCATTTTTGCTGATATACTTTAAAATTAGAGATGTGCACCAGACACTTTTCGGGTTTTGTGTTTTGGTTTTGGATTCAGATGCGCGGTCATGTTTTGAATTCGGACGCATTTTGGCAAAACCTCCCTTTCAAATTTTTGTCGGATTCAGATGAGTTTTGGATTCCAGAGGTTTGTTTTTTTTAAAAACCATAAAAAACATAAATCATAGAATTTGGGGGTAATTTTGATCCTATAGTATTATTAACCTCAATAACCATCATTTCCACTCATTTCCAGTCTATTCTGAACACCTCACAAATCACAATATTATTTTTAGTCCTAAAATTTGCACAGAGGTTGCTGGATGACTAAGCTAAGTGACCCAAGTGTGCGGCACAAACACCTGGCCCATCTAGGAGTGGCACTGCAGTGTCAGATAGGATGGCACTTCAAAAAAATAGTCCCCAAACAGCACATGATGCAAAGATAAATAAAATAAAAAGAGGTGCCAGATTGAATAGTCCTTGGGCCCTCCCACCCACCCTTATGTTGTATAAACAGGACATGCACACTTAAACAAACCCATCATTTCAGCGACAGGGTCTGCCACACGACTGTGGCTGAAATGACTGGTTGGTTTGGGCCCCCACCTAAAAAGAAGCAATCAATCTCTCCTTGCGCAAACTAGCTCTACAGAGGCAAGATGTCCACCTCATCCTCAGCCACCGATTCCTCACCCCTTTCACAGTGTACATCCCCCTCCTCACAGAGTATTAATTTGTCCCCACTGGAATCCACCATCACAGGTCCCTGTGTACTTACTGGAGGCAATTGCTGGTAAATGTCTCCACGGAGGAATTTATTATAATTAATTTTGATGAACATCAACTTCTCCACATTTTCTAGAAGTAACCTCCTACGCCGATCGCTGACAAGGTGACCGGCTGCACTAAACACTCTTTCGGAGTACACACTGGAGGGGTGCAACTTGGGTAAAATAAAGCCAATTTGTGCAAGGGTCTCCAAATTGCCTCTTTTTCCTGCCAGTATACGTACGGACTGTCTGACATGCCTACAGTGATGCTGTCACTCATATAATCCTCCACCTTTCTTTCAATGGTGACAGAATCATATGCAGTGACAGTAGACGACATGTCAGTAATCGTTGGCAGGTCCTTCAGTCCGGACCAGATGTCAGCACTTGCTCCTGACTGCCCTGCATCACCGCCAGCGGGTGGTTTTGGAAATGTTATCCTTTTCCTGACAGCTCCAGTTGCGGTAGAAAATGAAGGAGGAGCTGTTGGCGGGTTACGTTCCGCTTGACTTGACAATTGTCTCACCAGCAGGTCTTTGAACATCTGCAGACTTGTGTCTGCAGGAAAGAGAGATACAACGCATGCTTTAAACCTAGGATCGAGCACGGTGGCCAAAATGTAGTACTCTGATTTCAACAGATTGACCACCCGTGAATCCTGGTTAAGCGAATGAAGGGCTCCAAGTCCCACATGCCTAGCCGAATTGCTCCGTTTTAGTTCCTCCTTCAATCTCTCCAGCTGCTTCTGCAAAAGCCTGATGAGGGGAATGACCTGACTTAGGCTGGCAGTGTCTGAACTGACTTCACGTGTGGCAAGTTCAAAGGGTTGGAGAACCTTGCACAACATGGAAATCATTCTCCACTGCGCTTGAGTCAAGTGCATTCCCCCTCCTTTGCCTATATCGTAGGCAGATGTATAGGCTTCAATGGCCTTTTGCTGCTCCTCCATCCTCTGAAGCATATAGAGGGTTGAATTCCACCTCGTTACCACCTCTTGCTTCAGCTGATTGCAGGGCATGTTCAGGAGTGTTTGCTGGCGCTCCAGTCTTCAGCACTCGGTGGCTGAATGCCGAAAGTGGCCCGCAATTTTTCGGGCCACCGACAGCATCTCCTGCACGCCCCTGTCGTTTTTCAGAAAATTCTGCACCACCAAATTAATTGTATGTGCAAAACATGGGACGTGCTGGAATTTGCCCACATGTAATGTACGCACAATATTGGTGGCGTTGTCCGATGTCACAAATCCCCAGGAGAGTCCAATTGGGGCAAGCCAATCTGCGATGATGTTCCTCAGTTTAAGTAAGAGGTTGTCATCTGTGTGCCTCTTATGGAAAGCGGTGATACAAAGCGTAGCCTGCCTAGGAACGAGTTGGCGTTTGCGAGATACTGCTACTGGTGCTGCTGCTGATGTTGCTGCAGGAGGCATTACATCTACCCAGTGGGCTGACACAGTCATATGGTCCTTAGTCTGCCCTGCTACACTTGTCCACATGTCCGTGGTTAAGTGGACAGTGGGTACAACTGCATTTATTAGGACACTGGTGACTCTTTTTCTGACGTCTGTGTACATTATCGGTATCGCCTGCCTAGAGAAGTGGAACCTAGATGGGATTTGGTAGCGGGGACACACTACCTCAAGCAATGCTCTAAGTCCCTGTAAACTAACGGTGGATGCCAGTGGATACCGGACACACGTCTAACACCATCATAGTTGTCAAGGCCTGAGTTATCCGCTTTGCAACAGGCTGACTGCTGTGATATTTCATCTTCCTCGCAAAGGACTGTTGGACAGTCAATTGCTTACTGGAAGTAGTACAAGTGGTCTTCCGACTTCCCCTCTGGGATGGCGATCGACTCCCAGCAGCAACAACAACAGCGGCATCAGCAGTAGGCATTACACTCAAGGATGCATCGGAGGAATCCCAGGCAGGAGAGGACTCGTCAGACTTGCCAGTGACATGGCCTGCAGGACTATTGGCTTTCCTGGGTAAGGAGGAAATTTACATTGAGGGAGTTGGTGGTGTGGTTTGCGCGAGCTTGGTTACATGAGGAAGGGATTTAGTTGTCAGTGGACTGCTTCCGCTGCCGCCCAAAGTTTTTGAACTTGTCACTGACTTATTATGAATGCGCTGCAGGTGACGTATAAGGGAGGATGTTCCGAGGTGGTTAACGTCCTTACCCCTACTTATTACAGCTTGACAAAGGCAACACACGGCTTGACACCTGTTGTCCGCATTTCTGTTGAAATAATTCCACACCGAAGAGATGATTTTTTTTGGTAATTTGACCAGGCATGTCAATGACCATAATCATCCCACGGACAACAGGTGTCTCCCCGGGTGCCTGACTTAAACAAACCACCTCACCATCAGAATCCTCCTCGTCAATTTCCTCCTCAGCGCCAGCAACACCCATATCCTGATCCAGGTGTACTTCAACAGTGATATCTTCAATTTGAATATCAGGAACTGGACTGTGGGTGCTCCTTCCAGCACTTGCAGGGGGCGTGCAAATGGTGGAAGGAGCCACTTCTTCCTGTCCAGTGTTGGGAAGGTCAGGCATCGCACCCGCCGACACATTTGGACTCTCCTTGGGGATTTGTGATTTAGAATGCACAATTCTTTGCTGTGCTTTTGCCAGCTTAACTCTTCATTTTTCTAGCGGGAGGATGAGTGCTTCCATCGTCATGTGAAGCTGAACCACAAGTCATGAGGAACATAGGAGAGGACCTTAGCCATTCCTTGCCACTCCTTGTTGTAAATGGTATATTGGCAAGTTTATGCTTCGCCTCAGACGATTTTAATTTTGATTTTTGGGTTATTTTACTGAAATTTTGCTTTTTGGATTTTACATGCACTCTACTATGACATTGGGCATCGGCCTTGGCAGATGATGTTGATGGCATTTCATCGTCTCTGCCATGAATAGTGGCAGTAGCTTCAGCACTAGGTGGAAGTAGATCTTGATCTTTCCCTATTTTACCCTCCTCATTTTTGTTCTCCATTTTTTAGTGTGTGGAATTATATGCCAGTAATATATCTGGAATTAGACGGCGGTAATGTCTGGAATTAGATACCACTAGATAGATACCAGATACCACTGTGACTGGAATGATGATGACCTATGCACAGTGACAGGACACTACCACAGCACCCTACAGCAGCAAGATGCAGCACAAGACACTGGACTAGTATATTAGTAATGTACTGTAGTATTACTGAGCACCACAATGCAGCACAAGACAATGAGCAGTGATACTGAGCACTGATGATGATACTACTGAGAACTGAAACTGAGCAGCAAGATGCAGCACAAGACACCGGACTATTAGTAATGTACTGTAGTATTACTGAGCACCACAATGCAGCACAAGACAATGAGCAGTGATACTGAGCACTGATGATGATACCACTGAGAACTGACACTGAGCAGCAAGATGCAGAACAAGACACTGGACTAGTATATTAGTAATGTACTGTAGTATACTGAGCACCACAATGCAGCACAAGACAATGAGCAGTGATACTGAGCACTGATGATGATAATACTGAGAACTGACACTGAGCAGCAAGATGCAGCACAAGACACTGGACTAGTATATTAGTAATGTACTGTAGTATTACTGAGCACTACAATGCAGCACAAGACAATGAGCAGTGATACTGAGCACTGATGAGGATACCACTGAGAACTGACACTGAGCAACAAGATGCAGCACAAGACACTGGACTATTAGTAATGTACTGTAGTATACTGAGCACCACAATGCAGCACAAGACAATGAGCAGTGATACTGAGCACTGATGATGATAATACTGAGAACTGACACTGAGCAGCAAGATGCAGAACAAGACACTGGACTAGTATATTAGTAATGTACTGTAGTATACTGAGCACCACAATGCAGCACAAGACAATGAGCAGTGATACTGAGCACTGATGATGATACTACTGATAACTGACACTGAGCAGCAAGATGCAGCACAAGACACTAGACTATTAGTAATGTACTGTAGTATACTGAGCACCACAATGCAGCACAAGACAATGAGCAGTGATACTGAGCACTGATGATGATACTACTGAGAACTGACACTGAGCAGCAAGATGCAGCACAAGACACTGGACTAGTATATTAGTAATGTACTGTAGTATTACTGAGCACCACAATGCAGCACAAGACAATGAGCAGTGATACTGAGCACTGATGAGGATACCACTGAGAACTGACACTGAGCAACAAGATGCAGCACAAGACACTGGACTATTAGTAATTTACTGTAGTATACTGAGCACCACAATGCAGCACAAGACAATGAGCAGTGATACTGAGCACTGATGATGATAATACTGAGAACTGACACTGAGCAGCAAGATGCAGAACAAGACACTGGACTAGTATATTAGTAATGTACTGTAGTATACTGAGCACCACAATGCAGCACAAGACAATGAGCAGTGATACTGAGCACTGATGATGATACTACTGAGAACTGACACTGAGCAGCAAGATGCAGCACAAGATACTAGACTATTAGTAATGTACTGTAGTATACTGAGCACCACAATGCAGCACAAGACAATGAGCAGTGATACTGAGAACTGATGAGGATACTACTGAGAACTGACACTGAGCAGCAAGATGCAGTACACTACTAGTATTACTGAGCAGCAATAAGTAAGCACTGATACTGAGCACTGATATTGAGATTTTCCACTGAGAGAACGTAGCCACGTCCTCTCTGCTCTCTCTACAATGCACGAGTGAAAATGGCGGCGATGCGCGGCTCTTTATATGGAATCCAAATCTCACGAGAATCCGACAGCGGGATGATTAAGTTTTCCCTCGTTCGGGTTTTCCGAGTCAGGCGGGAACAACTGAGCCTGCCTCGGACCCATGTAAACCACGTGGAGTTTGGGGGGGGGGGGGGTTCGGTTCTCGGAGTACCGAACCCGCTGATCTCTATTTAAAATGAATAAAAAGTTTTCTCAAAAAATATAAAAATAATAACATTTTTATCAACTTTAACAGAATTAATCTCTAAACTAAGCCATTTCAGTTATATTGAACTCTTAACAACTTAGTGGTCAATAATCAAATTAGAACCTTTCTGTTCTAATGAAAATTTTAAATCAGGACAAAATAAATGGTTCATTTGTTACACTTGTGAAAATATGTAGGAACTAGAGATGAGTGGTCAGGATTTAAAGAAATCTGAACAGCTCCGAACTTCCGGGATCTGAGGCAATTGATCAGCTCAGATTTGACTGGCTGCCTCGGTTCCCTATATGAGCTTGAGATCCCACTATTGGATGGTTTTGGCTTGTGTGCCAATTTTAAAAATCCCACTGAAATCAATGGGCTTACTTTTGATTGGCTGAAAGAGCCATCTGTCACGGCTCTCAACCAATCAATGCATCCCCATAGACTTCAATGGAGCAAAATGGCGGCCCCCACCACACTAATGATACCGCCGCCCCCACTGCTGACACCCACACACTGCCGGCACCTCGCACTGTCGGCACCACTGGCACCCCCACACTGAGGACCCCGCCAGCATTCCCGCATTGCTGACACTGCTGATACTCCTGCGCTGAGGACACCGCCAACATCGCCAGCACACAGCAGTACTAACATCACTAGCAAGCCTGCACTGAGGACACTGCCAGGAATGCCAGCATCCCTACAGTAAGGACATGACAGTACACCCACACTGAGCACACCATTATCACTGTCAATACCACCAGCGCACCAGCAGTGAGGACACTACTAGCACCCCCGCACTGAGGACACCACCGGTGATCGACATGTCAGCAATCAGAAAACTGACTGTGGCATCCCATTTGCCCTTTGCCTAATGCCCCCTAACCCTCTTTTTCCGCAGCCTAAACCTATCCGTCCACCCCCGCAGCCTAACCATAACCCTCCATGGTATTAACTAAACCTCCACCCCCACAGCATAACCCTAACCCTCCCTGGTAGTGCCTAAACCTAACCCTCCATTCCTGCAGCCTTAACCTAACCCTCCCCCCCCCATTGACTAACCCTAACCCTCCCTAGTTGTACCTAATCCTAACCTACCCTACCTACAGCCTAAACCTAACCACCCCTCCCCGCAGCCTAACCACACCCTCGGGAAGATCCCTTTACAATAGTGTGTGTGTAATATTCAACCCTGGCATCCCTGTTGTGCTCACAAGCCTCCACCTAAGCATGCTGACTGAGCACAGAGACTGGTGGTTGACCTGCTCAGCCATTCAGTCGCATATCCAAACTGCCCATTTGTTCATCAGCCCATAGGACATTTGCCAGAGGGACAGTCTGGTCATGAGCACCATAGTTGTAATTGTTACAAATGAGAATCAAATCAAATGAGTATCAAAAGTAAATGTGCAACCTCCCACTATAAATATTTTAGTCTCCTATAAATTTAATGTACTGTATTACAGATTTAATTCAAAATTCAAAAACAATAAGGTACTCAAAAGTAACAATTAAAAGCAGAAGCACCAGCTAAATTTCAGAGCACCAAACAATTCAGTTTGCAAATATTTAACCTTACCTAAACATAGTGGAAGCAGCAAGTTTACCAGAGTGGACTAGGATTTATGAGAACTCAGCATTTCAATTCATTAGACAACAGTGACATCAGTGGCGACATTAGGGGGGGTGCGGCCCACAACCGGTGTCTCCCGCCGAAGGTTGACACCAAAATGCCAGCTCCTGCTCAGTGACAGGAGCCAAGTGCTGCACTGTTACATTATGTATAGCACTCGGCTCCTGTCACCGAGCAGGAGCTGGCACTGCACAAAAAGCACTCCGCGGGAGGCAGCACGCACCTCCCCGACCCCCCAAGTGACAAAAAACAGGGGTCGGTAAGCGAAGCCCCATCTCCTCCATGAAGCCACACCCCTTTTTCTGGCGGCGCCGCACCGGGTGCACAAGGCGTAAGTGACGCCTCTGAGGGACATAACTAATACTGAGCATACATTATACAATTATCTGGTTAATCACGCAGATAACTGCAATGTACCACCATCACCACTCTGAAAATATTGATCATTTAGACGTGTTGAATTGTCCAGGATGTCTCTATGATTTGATAATTTTTATGTTGTGTTGGTTACATCAGGCAGTGTATATACTACCACAGGTGACTGACAGACATTTCCCCTGTTCCTTCACAGCAGAGAAATGGAGAAATGTTTCCTCCACAAGGGAGGAACCAGAACTGCTTCTTAATACTGATACTGAAGGTGTTTGTGGTAAAGATTGCATGAGGAATTTAACCATGCTGTGGGTAGCTGTTACTAGATAGCTTATTGCATGTAATTTTACTTATTGGAATGAGCAACTTGCGGGATTACAATGCAAATGAATTATTAGTGGGGTGGTGCCTAGATTTTCAATATTCCTGCCTAAACTTATTTTGGTGTCACAAAGATTACAGATGGCTTGATGGTGTGGCCTCATCTATAATACTATGTGCAATTCTGGAGGCCATATCTTCAGAAGGATACTAATACATTACAAAGAAGAAGACAAGTGGTTCTTCTCTGCCGTCAAGTTATATGTTTCTATGACAAACATTGTCTGGGTTGAGGTAGAGGTAGATTTTTAGTCTTTTGGCCAAGTATAACAACCATGGCTTCACAAGCTTGGTTTTCTTCACAGCTAGGCAATAGTATTGTACTGTATAGCATAGGTTGTATTGTTGTTTTTTCTGAAGGTAACAGGGAGTTAGCATTTAAAAAAAAATATGGGTGGGGCTGTGATTGAGAATCTCACTCAGTGCATATCGTGCAAAATGTATGCGCACCAGGAGCAACCGTCCCAGTGTGAATACATCTGCGCAAGGTGTGTGTGAACAGTTGCCATGGATGCCCAGGTAACTGATCTAGAGCATTATGTGACTGAGGGGTACTCACAATCTTGAGCAGAGCTTAGATAGAATGGTGGAAGAGTTGCAGGGGGGGACAACAGTAGATGAGGATGAACAGGTAGCCAGCTGGGTCATGGTTAGAATGAAGAAAAAGAGGGGGAGGCACGACATATCTAAACTACCAAACCCCAATAAATTCACCCGATTGGACGAAGATTTGGTGGATGGTAGTGAGGAAATGACGGAGCTGGAGGAGACTGTTCCCTCTAGCAACCGGAGGAGTGGTCCCTATGGCACAGATGGGATAAAAGATAGCGAGGTACCGAGACAGATTGTGGTGGTGGGGATTCTATAATTAGGTTGACAGATAGGGAAAACTGCTACTGGGAGCGTGATCGCCGTACAGTCTGTTGTCTCCCAGGTGCTTAGGTACAGCATGTCGCGGACTGGGTAGGAAGATTGTTGGGAGGGGCTGTGATCAACCCGGCAGTCTTGGTGCATGTTGGCACCAATGACAAAGTTAGTGGAAAGTGGGATGTCCTTAAGAAAGATTACAGGGACTTAGGCCAGAAACTTAAGGCAAGAACGTCTAAGATAATATTCTCTGAATTATTACCCATGCCACACGCTAGCCCAGGGAGGCAGAGGGAGATTAGGGAGGTAAATGTGTGGCTTAGAGACTGGTGTAGGAAAGAAGGGTTTGAGTTCTTGGATCACTGGGTGGACTTCTCAGTGAGGCGCATTCATTTTTGTCATGAAGGATTGCACCTGAATGAGGATGGAGCAGCAGTGCTGGGGGTAAGGATGGTTAGAGGGTTGGAGGAGTTTTTAAACTAGGTGCCTGGGGGGAGTGCTTAGCTAGAAACTGCGGGTCATGCAGTGAGAATAGTACAGATGGCGGTAGTGAACTAAATGGGGGTGGAGAAGGGGGGAGGGTAAGAGCAGCTGGAAAGGACCCTAACGTGGGTACTATTAAGGGTATTACCAAGGGTATTGCTAAAACATTAACTAATTATTATGGGTCATCGTTACTGCATATAGAAAATGAAGTCCCTATCACAAGGGGAAATACTTATCTTAACTGTATGTATGTAAACGCAAGAAGCTTTACAGGTAAAAAGGGGGAACTAGAAGTTCTTGCAGGAAGTAAACAGTATGATATTATAGGCATTACTGAAACTTGGTGGGACAAATCCTATGATTGATCAGTCAATCTAGAGTGGTATACGCTGTTTAGGAGAGACAGATTAAATAAATGGGGTATGGCTTTACGTAAAGCCCTTTTTAGAACCTGTTATACGTGAAAATATTCATGAGGTGACTGTAAATACTTTTGAGTCGTTGTAGGTAGAAATTGCATGCAGGGAAAAGGGAACACTAAAGATAGTATTGGGGCAATGCTACAAGCCGCCTGGTAGTATTGTGTCTGACGAGGAATTGTTGCTGAAGCAATTTGAAAAAGTGTCAGGAGACGTAATAGTGATGGGAGACTTTAACTATGTGGAGACAAATTCAACAAATGATTCATGTGATACTGCTAGGGGTAAAATGTTTTTAAACATATTAAATGATAACTACTTACTTCAACTAATCGAGGACCCAACTAGGTACAATGTAATCCTAGACCTGGTATTAACAAACAATGGGGAATTGATATCAAATGTTATAGTAGGGGAGCCCACAGGAAACAGCCACCACAATATGGTCACCTTCAATATCAGTTTTCATAAACTGTCCTATATAGGCTCAACTAGGACCTTAAACTTTAGCAAAGCCAACTTTGACATGATGAGGGAAGCTTTAAGGGACATTGAAAGGGAAATGTTTAAAGGAAAAATACTACAGAGAAATGGGAGGTGTAAAATTTGCTGCTGGATGAGATTACTCGTAAAAGTATTCCATTGGGCAGCAAACAAAGGGCTAAAAATTCCAAACCAATGTGGATTAATAAAAAGATTAAGGAACTAATATGCAAAAAAAGTCGAGCTTTCAAAAAATACAAATCATACTGGAAGGCGGAGTCATTCCAGCACTTTAAGGCTTGTAACAAAATATGCAAAAAATAAAAAAGAGCTGCTAAAGTAGTAACTGAAAAGCTAGTAGCCAAGGAAAGTAAATCAAACCCCATATTTTTTTTAAAATATATCAATAGCAAAAGATTAAAGAAGGAGAACATTAAAGTACAGGCTGAGAGCCTTAATCAAAAACGATAATGACACAGCGGTTACATTTAATGAGTTTTTCTCATCGGTATTCACAATAGAGGACTAGGGGGGTAATTCCAAGTTGATCGAAGCAGGAAATTTTCTAGCAGTTGGGCAAAACCATGTGCACTGCAGGGGAGGCAGATATAACATGTGTAGAGAGAGTAAGATCTGGGTGGGTTATTTTGTTTCTGTGCAGGGTAAATACTGGCTGCTTTATTTTTACACTGCAATTTAGATTGCAGATTGAATACACCACACCCAAATCTAACTCTCTCTGCACATGTTATATCTGCCCCCCCTGCAGTGCACATGGTTTTGCCCAACTGCTAAAAAATTTCCTGCTGCGATCAACTTGGAATTACCCCCTAGATGCTGGAAGTAACAAACAACCTCAATAAAGATAATGGGGGTAATTCTGAGTTGATCGCAGCAGCAAGATTGTTAGCAATTGGGCAAAACCATATGCACTGCAGGTGGGGCAGATATAACATTTGCAGAGAGAGTTAGATTTGGGTGTGTTATATTGTTTCTGTGCAGGGTAAATACCGTCTGCTTTATTTTTACACTGCAATTTAGATTTCAGTTTGAACACACCACACCCAAATCTAACTCTCTCTGCACATGTTATATATGCCTCCCCTGCAGTGCACATGGTTTTGCCCAGCTGCTCAAAAAGTTCCTGCTGCGATCAACTCGGAATTAGGCCCAATGTCCCATTGTTAAGTGCTTATTTAAGCGAGGAGAAAGTCTGTGACCGATTAAAAAAACTAAGATTTATAGACATTAAAATGAAGTTTCAGCCAATTGCATATGTTTTATAAGTTAAACAGACCTGCTTTATAATTGTCTATTTTTTATTTTATTTTTAGTCAATTTTGAGTTGGTATTGAGTCGATTTTTTAAATAACTGTTAGTAAATGAGAGATTTGTATAGGCTTTTATTTAAAATTACTGATGGTTGGTTTGATGATCTATTTTAATCTAAAGTTGGTTTATTAGTTGATTTTCAGTCAGTTTTAATTTTAATAAGTCTGAGCATTTCAACATTAAGTGAAAATCAAAATAAACTTTTAGTAAATATACCCCTTGGGCAACAAGTTATGTAACACTGCTGTAGGAATCTCTTTATCATCTATTTGTACTCCAGCAGATTATAGTTGCAGAGTAACAGGCATAATTTTGTGAACACTCCTACTGCTGCATTTACTCAGTTTTGTGTTATACGCTGCAAGTCTTAAATTAATTCTTCTCATCATGGGGGTAATTCCAAGTTGATCGCAGCAGGAATTTTGTTAGCAGTTGGGCAAAACCATGTGCACTGCAGAGGAGGCAGATATAACATGTGCAGAAAGAGTTAGATTTGGGTGGGTTATTTTGTTTCTGTGCAGGGTAAATACTGGCTGCTGCTTTATTTTGACACTGCAAATTAGATTGCAGATTGAACACACCACACCAAAATCTAACTCTCTCTGCACATGTTAAATCTGCCCCCCCTGCAGTGCACATGTTTTTGCCCAACTGCTAACAAAATTCCTGCTGTGATCAACTTGGAATTACCCCCCATATGTGTATCTTAATATGCTGCTTGTAGAGCTGTCCACATGTTTTTAGCTGAAGTCTTCCCATGTATATAGGCTTGTTGCTCTACACTCAAACTAATAGTGCCAATGACACTCTCTACATCCACTGGGTTTGGGTGTGTACCAGGATCTATTGTAACCTTTTACAAATTTTTCTGCTTCAAATACAATTCCATAGCAACCTTCGAAGTTGTATAATTTTCTGCATCTTTTAGCTTGATAAACTGAATTATTGGTGTAGCTCCTGTATTCATGTTTCTTACAGATATAACTATGCAGCATTTGTGCACTAAACAGTATCTTTGCTACAACACTGTACTGTAAACACTCTGCTGTCTTCAGTCTGTGTTCTATGCATCTTCAATGCTGACACACTGTGCTAGAAACACTCTGTACTGTCTTAACTTTTTGCTATATGGCAGTTTTCACTACACATGTTCTTACGATGGTATTTGTATGCTGCTATTAGCTTTGGCCTTGGGTACTTAAACTTTGTGTGCCTGGGTCGATAACCTGCTGGAAATTATGTGTGTGTAGGTGCTGATATTGCAGGGTTATATAGGTACAAACTAGTGGATGACTCAAACTATGAACAGCCCAGTACCTTAAACAGTGGTGTTGGTTTATTGATAGATAGCAGGTTGAGCCGTACTCACTGTTACATGTACACTGGTGATTGAGTGGAGTTTGAGCATATCAGGGTTTCATACAGCTCACCAGCTGGTGAGTGTATACTGCAAATGGATAATAGTGCAGGGAGACTGGAACAGCTTTATATCAGCAGGTAATCACAGGTCTAGACTCCTGTCAACCATCAAGTCACACTAAACAGTGTCAAAATGGCACCTGCACATGCGGTGTACATACTGTGTCTTAATGGTCTTCTTTGGATAGGGCATGCAGCCTCCATAGAGAGCAAGAAGACAGAATTATGTGTAGTAGTCCATTCCTCTTTCAACAGTAGTTGCATTAAGCAGACAAGTATTATTTTAATTGTTAATGCGTTATCGTGGAGCTAAAAGCACCAATATGCTATGCTTGCTGTGTAGTCTGGCTCTTTAATATGGGAGTGTAGAGTAGTGGGACTAGAAACATAATAAGGTAACAAGGAGGCAATTTATCTTTCTGTTGACTAAAGGGAAGAAAATTCTTTGGAAATATGCTGATGCCAGAGTGGGGTCAATAGGGAATTCATGTTGCCTTCTTTACTAAACACTTACAGTTTGTACAAGGAGCCCTAATGAGACTTATTTACCTTCCACTCTATTCTATGTTTGCACTGTCAATCTAAAGATGAGATGTCCCTCTGATTCTTTTTACCACTTCCTCTGTAGCAGTGAAACTTTTTGACTCGGCAGTGGCACTGTGCACTTGTGGACTTGGATTCATGCATGAGTGACTTCCTGCAGAAGGAGTCCAACACGGGTGGAAGGTGTAATAGGAAGCAGTAGTGGGTGTAGGAACAAATTACATCTGAAGATGGCGAAGGTTCCAGGACTGAAATGGCGAAATGTTGTATTTTCAGAGAATGATGAATTCAGGTCACCATACTATCGTATGGGGATAGCGGGCCAGATCAGGCCTGAAAGGTAAACATCCATGATATCTTCTGCATGGTATCCAGTTGATAAATCTATACATGGTTCGTCAACCTGTGGCCTCCAGCTGCTGTGGAACTATACATCCCAGCATGCCCTGCCACAGTTTTGCTATTAACACATGCTAAAACTGAGTCAAGGCATGCTAGAATTTGTATTTCCACAGCAGCTGGAGGGCCACATGTTGAAGACCCATGGGATAGACAGCAAATAGGTCGACAGCATATGGTCAACATGGTCAAAAGGTCAACATGGTCAAAAAGTCGACAGGTAAAATGTAAAGAGTGCTGAAGGTCAAAAGGTACAAAAGGTCGACAGGTTCAAAAGGTTGCCATGACAATGGTCAACACACATATAGTTGACATAGGATTTTCACATATTTTTCAACATTTGCTTGATTTACCATCCATGTAGACTACGATTGGGAATAGTAACCTGTGTCAAGTGCAGCGAGGCACCTTGCCCAAAGAAAGCCCATAATGGTACACATTTGCAATAATTGTGGACACATACGATGAAACAGAAAATGACACACAAAAAAATAACATGAAAAACTTGGGTCAACCTCTTCTATGTTGGAAATTGCCCTGTCAACCTTTTGTACCTGTCAAATTTATTTACTATCTACATTTCCCATATCGACCTATTGACCATGTCGACCCAATGCATGTCAACCATATGCGGTACACCTAATGACTGTCTACCTAATTCCTTTAGATCTTGTGTACAATACCCTGCACATTACCTATAAAATGAAGGCTCTGATACCTAGTTTCTACAAAAGTAGAAATTAAAGGATTATGAATAGTCCACTTTATGACATAATATGAACTGGGGTTACCATGTGGCATAATGCGTATTGGTAGGTACTTTAGTGTGTGCCAAAAAGCACACTCTTCAGTGTGTGGAATATTACAAACTGTTAGGTATTTCAGTATATGGAAAATTTGTGGCAATTCTGATTATTATAGGTTTCATGTGAGCTGTTTAGCTGAATTCAAGATATCCACTTGGATTAGACATAACCTGTCATCCCTATATCTACAGTACTTCCCTTGTATCACCTGCTGGTTGCCAAAGATTTAGGTTTCTAACCTTGGGTTTAACATTCCTTGAGTGTACTGATAGTCAGCCTTTATCTCTGGTATTCCCTGATTGATTTCTGTGTATGACTCCTACTGCCTTCTGATTTTGCTGTTGTTTTATTCCTTATGTATCCTGTTGATCTGCAGTTACGACACTTCTTGTTCCTCCACTATGTGTCCAAATGCATGGTCAGTGCACTGCTCTCATCATTTACAGAGCTAGAATTGTACAATGGACACTCTGTCATTATTATGCAACTGTGGTACCAATTGGTGCCACTTAGTCACAACACCCATCCCAATTGACTGCAGCTCTCTTTTGCGTAGTCTCCTGATATACAGCCAGGCTGAGGAGAAGCTCCACATCCTCCATAGCAAGAAGCTAAAGGAGAGAAAAAAGAATTACCTTTAGCCTAAAGTTTTACCAATGTAAGCACACCAACATCACTTTTGTAAAGGCAAAAAATAAATAAAAATGATTGAAAAATGGTGTGGGGTGGGACTTTAAGTCCCTCTATCTCTTAAGCAGCAGCCCCCAGAATGGTGGATATTCTCTTTGGTTAAAAGACAGGAGCCACCTCTTTCATAATATGTGCCCTCCATAGCGATTACTGTCTAGTGATCAGTGTGATCATCTAGTCACTATGGAAAAATCATGGAGTCCAGTTATCTACCCCAACCAGACTTAAAAAAAATTAAGGATCACCAATTTTAGAAACACGAAGGGGTGGGGGTCCCCTCTTCTAAATCATGGGTCCCTTTAGTACTTATTGTCTCATAACCACCTTTTATCACTTGACAGTGTCACTCTTCTCTACAGAAAACACATGTTTTGTATACAGTATATGGGAGTGAGGGGTATTATGTGCCTATAATAACATCTGCAACCATGTCTCGTTCTAGACCACATGGTGCCCAGGGTTAAAATTAACTTTATTGCTCTCCTTTTATTACAAAAAAATGTGCATATCTCAGGTTAAGCATAGCCATACAGTATGTGTGTCACTCCAGTTCTCCCATGAGTCACTGCAACCTACAATGTGTTTCTTCAGCCAACCCATGTTAAACTTTAGCTCCTTCTTGTGTCACTCCAGCCTCCCCTGTGTCTCTCCAGCTCTCCTCAGTTTCACTCCAGCTCCCTATTGTGTCACTCTATCTCCTCCCCAATGTCTCTTCAGCTCCCTCTTTTGTCACTCCAGCCTCCCCTGTGTCATTCCAGCTCCCTTTTTGTGTCACACTAGTTCTGTGTCACTACAGGTCATCCCTGATGTCACTACAGCCCTACCTTGTGTAACTCCAGTTCCCCATGTGTTACTTCAGCCTCCTGTTTCTCTGAAGCTCCTCCCTTGTGTCAATCCAGCTTTCCCCTTTGTCTCTCCAGCACTCTCCTGTGTCTCTCCAACCCTACCCTGTCACTCCAGCTCCTCCTTGTGCCACTCTAGCTCCTCACTTCTGTAATTTCAGATCCCATATTTCTCACTCCAGTCCTCCTCCATGTCACTTCAGCTTCAGTCCCATCCATGTTAGTTTAGCCCTAGCCCAAATGTACCTTCTGCCTGCAGTGCTGCTCTTCTTCTCTTTGTGGCTTCTCTGCTGCCCTTCTCTCTGCTCTTTTGTTTGTGGCTCCTTTGCTTTGCTCTCCCCTGTGTCTCTCCAGCTCTCCCCTTTATGTCTACAGCTAACACCTTGTTTCACTCCGTCTCTCCCCTGTGTCACTCCATATCTCCCCTGTGTCACTCCATCTCTCTCTTGTGTCACTCCAGCTCTCTCTTGTGTTACTCCAGCTCACCCCTTGTGTTTCTGCAGCTCTCCCCTATTTCTTTCCAGCACTCCCCTGAGCAGCCATTAAATCATGCGCACTGTGCTGATTAGGGGGAAAACAACTTTTTTCCACTGGAGTAGAAAGGGCTCCGCCTCTTCATGGCTGTGCTTGCTGATTAATGCAGTGGTGCAGACATTGGACCACTTATTGCCAGGCCTGGGAGGCAGAACGATGCAGAGACTGAGGGGTCGGATGACTGCAGCTGTGACCTTCCAGCTACATTGACGCATATACATTCAATTATTTATTTAAAATGATATGAGCCTAGGGTGGCAATTCAGACCTGATCGCTAGGCTGCGTTTTCTCACAGCCTGCCATCAGGTCCAAACTGCGCATGCGTATGTAGGCACAATGGACCACAGCAACGGGGATCGATGCATAGCAACGGGATGGTGCGAAAAAAGCGATCGCACCGGCGATCGCAAGGTGACTGACAGGAAGAGAGCGTTTGTGAGTGGCAACTGACCATTTTCAGGGAATGTGTGGAAAGATGCAGGCGTGTCTTAGTGTTGGAAGGGAGGGTGTCTGATGTCAATTCCGGTCCCGTGCAGGCTGAAATTATTGCAGTGGCTAAGTAAGTCCTGGTCTGCGCAGAGACTGCACAAAATCAGTTTGTGCAGCTCTGCTACAAATGTGTTCGCACACTTGCACAGCTAAAATACACTCACCTAGTGGTCGGCGACTATCTGATCGCAGGGCTGCAAAAATCGCTACCCAGTGATCAAGTCTGAATTAGGCCTTAGGTTTGGTATATATTATTATACAGGTTGAGTATCCCTTATCCAAAATGCTTGGGACCAGAGGTATTTTGGATATGGGATTTTTCCGTATTTTGGAATAATTGCATACCATAATGAGATATCATGGTGATGGGCACTAAATCTAAGCACAGAATGTATTTATGTTACATATACACCGTATACACTCAGCCTGAAGGCAATTTTAGCCAATATTTTTTATAACTTTGTGCATTAAACAAAGTGTGTGTACATTCACACAATTCATTTATGTTTCATATACACCTTATACACACAGCCTGAAGGTCATTAAATACAATATTTTTAATAACTTTGTGTATTAAACAAAGTTTGTGTACATTGAGCCATCAAAAAATAAAGGTTTCACTATCTCACTCTCAGTCAAAAAAGTCCGTATTTCGGAATATTCCGTATTTCGGAATATTTGGATATGGGATACTCAACCTGTACTAGTTTGAAAGCTTATCTACTTAACCCATAAAATGAAAATGTATCTTTTTAAAATATTTATTAATAAACTTACTCAGACAAACATTGTAAAAATAAATATTGTATGCTAATATTTTAACAAATCAGGCCCTAATAACAAAATTATTGTGTCCTATGTATAGGACATTGGATCTACATGTATACAAATATGTATGAATATTATTTCTTGCCTTCTATCTATGGTGGTCATTCCGAGTTGTTCGCTCGTTGACGATTTTCGCTATGCTGCGATTTGTTGCTAAATGCGGATGCGCATGGTACGCAGAGCGCATGCGCTAAGTTATTTTACACAAAACTTAGTAGATTTGCTGGTGTTCGTGCGGTGCTTTTCAGTCGCACTGCTGATCGGTGAATGATTGACAGGAAGTGGGTGTTTCTGGGTGGTAACTGAGCGTTTTCCAGGAGTGTGCTAAAAAATGCAGGCATGTCAGGCAAAAACGCAGGAGTGTCTGGAGAAACGGGGGAGTGGCTGGCCGAATGCAGGGCGTATTTGTGCCGTAAAACCAGGAACTAAATGGACTGAGCTGATCGCAATCTAGGAGTAGGTCTGGAGCTACTCAGAAACTGCAAGAAAATATTTAGTAGCAGTTCTGCTAATCATTCGTTTGCTATTCTGCTAAGCTAAGATACACTCCCAGTGGGCGGTGGCCTAGCGTTTGCAATGCTGCTAAAAGCAGCTAGCGAGCGAACAACTCGGAATAAGGGCCAATGTCATATTAATAGGACAATGGATCTTAACAAATAAAAGTAAGTTGATCAATAGCTGCTACTCAAATGGGCTTCCAGTTACCAGCATTCAGTGTACCGACATGTTCAAAAAGCCGACATAGTCAGAATACAGACATTTGAAATGCTGACAAGTCAAAATGCAGACATGCGTTTATAAGGAATTTTTGCACCAAAACAGACTTGTTCATACTTTACCATCCCAGTGGACCTGGAGGGGGAATATACCGTGCCCGAAGCATGGCGAGCGCAGCAAGCCATGCGAAGGGACGCGGTACTCTTAATATGTTGACATTGACACCCTAAAAAAACCTGAAAAACTCATGTCAGTGTTTGGCATGTTGGCATTTCAAATGTCAGTATTCTGACTATGTCTGCATTTTGAACATGTCGACAAAATGAATGTTGGTATTTTGACCGTGTCGGTATTTTGACTGTCGGTCAATAGCTGTCGGGATTATGACCGTCAGTATTGTGTCCATCGGTAAATAATACTGAACCCAAATAGTCAATACTGGAAAGAATACACGTATAAAAACCAGAGAAGGAAAAAGAAGACTCTTTTTGTTGGGTCACACTTTTGATTGAAAATATATTGTTTGTTTAAAACATACATTTTTATTAATATGCATTAAAAAGGGAAGAGTTCCACCACTTCTCCAGGACCACTGTAAGCCCTTTGTGAGGAAAAACTACTGTGACTGCTACATTCTGCAGCATGTTACTAAAGCTTTTTTTTTGTGGATAGGGGGAATACGGAGCAGAGCGATAACTGAGTTCAGGAGGCAGCTGCAGGACGCTGGGTGGTGAGAGAAGCTGGGTGTAAACGGGGAGCCAAATTCCAGATAGCAGGCACTGAGTCACCACAGCCAAAGACCGGACACTGCCATGCCTGGTGAGAGGCGCGGACGCCTCGGCCATCTTGAGACAGCGATGAGCCATTTGCAGCAGGTTCTGCCAGTATATACCTTCGTTCAGTGGGTCTAAATGAGTACTGTAGGAAATTCACAGCCCAGCCACAGGCAAGTGTGCCCTTCAGCGTCCGCCACCCTTGTAACAGACTGACTAGTGTCTAAAAGGGCGCAGCCAGCAGCATCATAGTTTGCAAGTTAAAACCCACACAAGGGGTGCCAAAGGGCTGAGTTTAATGCAGATCAAAGGAAGGTATTTGTACTAAAAAGACTGAGTTTAATGTAAATCTAAGGGAGATATTCTGAAGGACTGGGTTTTATGCAAGCGCAGACAGTTATTTCTGGAAGACTGAAGTTACTTACGCAGATACAGATGAAGCCCTGCAACTAAGAGACACTGAGTTTGTTCTATCCAAAGGTCCCTCATGGTGAGTGAGTTGCCATTGTTAGAGAACCCTAACTTTTCTGCGCTAGTTACAACATCTTTGAATAAAGAACTGAGTATCATTGACATTTTCCCTATCTCAGGATTCCCCCAATATCTGTGTGCCCATTCTCCCATTGATACACTGTGGTGCAGCAGATTTTAACCACAGCTCCAATGATATTTGTCGGTGAAGATATTTGTTACCTTTGCTAGGGAAAGCTAGAAAGTTATTATTTAGTATTACTGAGTATATTGCTATTAGTCTAATTATTACCACATTATAGAATGGAATGCACAGTGTCTGATATTATTTTATGATGCCAACAATTGTTTATTAAATTGTGATTCCAATTATTTTTCATCTGTGATTGTCTTTTGCATACTGGATTACTGGATGATCTGTTGTGATGTGAACTGTAGTGAACTGTATATCCCTGTTCTACTTATATGCCAAATTCTTCTTTTTGTGATTTCAAACCAAGCAATGTCCCTTAATCAACCAATCACCCAACATCCAGAGTTCATTGCAGAGCAATAAAAAAGACTTCCTTGCGGAAATGCTGACTCACTTCAGATTCGTATGAATCTATCCTACTTCTCTGACAATGCTACTATGAGACAAGTTATGGGAAACAACATTTCAGGGGAAAGGTCAATCACATATCCACCCAACATCTGTGATACCTTTGTTAACCATTTAGACATACTCTGCCAACCATGGGAGTGTTACATCAATGTTACAGAGGAGAAGTGCCCCAAACCTTTATCTTTACTAGGGTCCAGTGGAGTCCTAATCCAACTCTATATATAACTGATAGGTGAGAGACAGGAGGAATGGAGCAGCAGCAGCACAACGGGGTGTGACCCGCACCCAGGTGTCACCCACCGATGGGTGACACCAAGGTGCTGACTCCTCTTAAGTGACAGGAGCCGAGTGCTGCAATGTGACATTACATGCAGCACCCAGCTCCTGCACTGTGTTGGAGCCGGCATTTGACCCACACTGGTCCCTGGGGGCAGCCCACATTTTTGGGTTGGACCCCCGGAGTAACGAAATGGGGTTCAGTCCGTGAGGCCACATCCCTACCCCCGTTTTTTCATATGGGGGTCAATGGACACTTGCCCAATGGTCCCAGGAGTAAATGGGCCCTAGCATGATAGCTGAGGGTCCCCTTTTTACAGATGTACCAGATTTTTTAAAATCGGGTCTGGGGAACAGGAGATATCTGACTTCAAAGCAGTGATCTCTATCCGAGCGTATGAATTGCTCTTCCCAGGTAGATATCTCAGGTTCTGTCTTACTTAGAGTTTTTTGAGGGTATACTCCAAAAGGTGGGACTCTCCCCTTTCGGAGGACACTGGCAGCTTTTCTCTACTATGCCCAGAACCAGAGATATCAGCCTTCCAGCAGCTGGTCCCTGCTCCAGCTCCACACACCTGGTATGCAGTTTTATATTTTTGTCAGTGGATTGCTCTGGCTCCTGAACTCTGATCCCCAAGTTCCCAGTACCTCCTGAAAGATGGGACTCTCTAATTTTTTTCCCCATTGAAGGCTAAGAAATCCATTTCCAGGAACTGGAGATATCTGCAGTCAAGGATGCTGCCCTCCCACCGGAAAATTATGAATATTAAGCCCACTCCACTATCCATCCCTCCCCTGCTTATTAAACACCCTCTACCACTCTTGATGTCATGTACCAGGACCCCTTTATTCAGGCCAATGCCCCTTCTACAGTTCTCCCTCCCACCCCATCTCCCACCATCTGTGCAGTAAAAGAGTAATTAGTAGAAATTACTGCTCAAGGTCCTACATGCTGAGCGGAAGATAGAACACCCCCTACCATCCGTAGGACATCAAATCTCCCACTGATAGCACTAAATTATCCTACTGCTGGAGGATGGGTAGGGACCCCAGTGCATTGCTTTGCCCAGGGGCCTACACTGCTGTTGAGATGGCCCTGCATGCGGATACTGATCATAGGGGTGTGCCGTGAAACAAGGGGGCAGGGACTTGTGGCACACGCCCATATTTCTTAGAAACAGGCACTTCGGGTGGCTGGGGGAGATGTCAAACCAGAAAGCCGGAAGCTGCGCTGCTGAAAGCCTTCCCAGCTTTCTGTGTGACCGGACCAGCCCACGAGCCCATCGGACCTTCTGACATTTGCCAGAAGTGCCAGATGGGCAGTCTGGCCCTGGTGTGAGGTGTATCCTACCCACCTCTTGAACAAACATGTACCGACTACTCCTTATAGATAGTGGAGGTGGATCAGGGGAAGATACTCCCTGTCATCAGTTTAGAGAACAGTTGAACTCTGAGATAAGAACAATATATTCAGACTATTACTGAGAGGCAGTCTAAAGGGACATATTGAGGAGCCATGTATTCTCTGAATACTTCAGACAAAGGTAGTCTTTATTTATCACAGCCTTACACAACACTGACCCTTCACCATACCCAAGTAAGACCTAAGAGCAAAGAAAGAATTAAGCCCAAGTGCCGGATAATACATTACTGAACCAGAGACTCAGGAGTGCATCTCTTAAAGACACAGACACTGCGGTAATCTTAGCTGTAGTAGTAGTGAGCTATAAATACCTTCCATGGGCAAAGTAACTTTAGAAAGAGCAAATGGACAAAGAAACAATTCCTATCTTATTTAGTTATAAAATAAAACTACCCCATCTAATCACCAGTGTTATACCTATAATTGTGATGTTTTGCAGCCCTCAGGAAGCTTCAGCTGCTTTTATAATCGCTGAACAGTCAGGATAATCACACAGACACACACTTGGTATGTTAGTAGGATTTATTCAGCTTAAAATATAAAATTTAATTCACAAAGGAATAGCCAGATTGTAGACGTTACATAATGTCCTTCAATAAAGCCAATTATATTAATCACAAACCTGCGTTTGCTCCATACAGGGTATTCAGCAGAGAAATAGCTTATGAAATACCTTCTTCTAGTTCTGTCTCCCTCTCAGAGCCGGATTAAGGGAGGTGCCCAGGGGGTCAGTACCCCGGGCCCCCTGTCTTAAGGGGCCCCCCTGCCGGAGCTCTGCACTACTCTTTAGGTTGCTGGGGCAGGAGGGATCCACGCTGCCGGGGGATGAGTGTGGCTGTGCATGCGGCTTCCTCCTCTCGGGCAGCACAGTCAGGGACTTAGTCAAGCAATCTCCAGCCTTCGCTGCTGCCAGGAGAGATGCTGCTGGCGGCGGAGGCTGGAGATTGCTTGACTCAGTCCCCGACCGTGCTGCCCGAGAGGAGGGGGGAGGAAGCTGCATGCACAGCCACACTCCTCCCCCGGCAGCGTGGATCCCTCCTGCACTGGCAGCCTGGTGTCTTCTCTTGGAATCAAACAAATTGATGGCAGCCCGGCGCTTCCTAGCTGCTGCTTGTTACCTAGGTAATAGAGGTTACACCCAGAAACCTCTTCAACCATAGAATTTACATAGAGAAAGAAACCAGGAACTAGCGCTGCATAGTACACATAAAACTCAGGAGTGATCCTTCATAGTTTACACGATCCACTACTTTATCTCTCTCTGGAATCACACTTACAGATTATTTCTACCACGCGTGTCCATAAAGGTATCTTTTATCAATATCGATATGTTGACCCCACACAGGTAAACTTTAATCGGTACACACTTACAGAATATTTCTATCTCGCATGTCCATAAAGGTATCTTTAACTGCACGTAGATTTTCAATAGTGTAGTAACACCCAACAGACTCCACACAGTGTGCAAGTATTGAAGTAACTTACATTGACTTTCTGTCGCGCATGCCCATAAAGGTATCTTTATCCTCCCTTTGTGTTGATCCCTGGTAGGTGTTTCCAACAAGGATTCAACAGAGCAAATTCCACAAAAGGAAGTGTTTAATACAAAAAGATAAAAAAATACATAAAAACAACAGAAAGTCCAAAAAGAAGCAAGGTATCGGCAGCTGATGGAAGACTCGTTCTCTCGTCGACCAGCTGCAGACAGGTAAGCGAGCAGGAACAGAGTCCGAATCACCGATTACTGGATCCCACACCGAGAACAACGGACGGCTTCAACGTGTTTCTGGGAGGAAGTGCCGTCCTCCTGACATTTCCGGATATTTATACCATCATTGATTATACAGCTGACGTTATTACAAGTACTTTACAAAATCTCACACGTTAAAACATCACAAATTTCATTGTAACATAAAAAATACATCATAAGATATAAATACATTTATCGTAAATATTCACTTTTGATAAAATGCATAAGAATAAAATAAAACGTGGGCGTTTACTTTGTCCGTTCCTTAAAAGAACCACCCAAACACTAACAGCTGTGCGCTATATAGGAAATAAACTAAATCCCCAAATGTTAGACTTAAATAATTGAATGGATATATCTATATATATATCTATATATATATATATATATATATATATATGTCCCGTAGTTATCTTCTAATCGGTCTTCTCTTCTCCCCCTGCTGCAGCGCGGCTCCCTTTGCCTTTGATTGGGGGAGGCGAGCAGTGCGTGCAGCCGGGTTGGAGGGGTGCTGATGGTCGGCGGGGGGGCCTTCCTGTTTTCGGTGCCCTGGGCCCCCCGAGGGCTTAATCCGGCCCTGTCCGTAGTACTCCTTATATATATTATGCCACACAGTAGTAGTGCCCCTTATATCACATTATACAACAAAGTAATGCCCCTTACACATTATGTCACACACTAATGCCCCTTATACACATTATGCCACACAGTAATGCCCTTCATAATACATTATGCCACACAGTAATGCCCGTTACACATTGTCACACACAGTAATGCCCCCTCTAACACATTATGCCACATAGTAATGTCCCTTACACATTATGTCACATACAACAATGTAATTTGTACACATTATTCCACACATATCCCCAGCGACTCACTTGCCTGATTGGACAGTAGTTTACCATTCAATAACAGGCAAGATTGCTTAGATGATTTTAATATAAACAGGGATTATCAATATAAATTACACAATAAAGCGCTATGTGGTGAGACAGCATAAAAATAACCATATGCCTGAGCAGGAACAATCAGAAACAATCAGTGTTAACACACAACATAAACACACAAAATAAGATGTAACTTAAAATGAAATAAAAATACAAATCAAAATAGAAATAAATCTCAGAATAAATAAATTGAAACAAGTCAAATGTCCATAATGCATATACAGGTTGAGTATCCCTTATCTAAAATTCAAAATCCCACGTTAATATAATATATCTATATACAGTATATGTCATTATCTCAGTAGGGGACCCAAAAATGTGGGATTTTGAATTTTGGATAAGGGATACTCAACCTGTAGCCCCCTTTGGATGGAATGGCAGCAGCCTCACTTACATTAAAGGGAGTCAGGCAGGTGCTGCAGCTATCCCTACCTTTTCCTGCTGAAGATGCCGTGAACAGAGTAGTACACTAACAGAGTCTTTCATCAGGGTATTCAGTATGTTCAAAGTAGGGAGTGGAGATACTCAGAGTCACAGTGCTGGATTGATGTGTAGGGATGTGGGCCAGTGGTGCAAGTAGAAAAAATTTTTTGGACGCGCGTGCGTCAAAAATTGGGTGTGGCCACATACGAAATGGTGTGTGGACAATGAAAATGGGTGCGTAGAACCAGTCCTAGGCATAGGCAAACTAGGCAAATTCCTAGGGCATTTGGTATGCCTATGGGCACAAGCAGCTTCTGCTGATTAAAATGATATTTGGCATGCCTATATTCTGTGTGTGACTGCAGCCGTCTCTGCATATGTAATGCTACGTTACAGTGTATTCCTGGAAATCACGGTAATGCCATGGCCGCAGGGACCTATATAAAAGTGTCCCCTGGATGTGGCATTATCTTCTCAGTTAGTGGAGCCTGGTGCTGGTTTTAAAAATACGGGGGACCCCTACGTCTTTTGTCCCCCGTATTTGTGGAACCAGGACTGGAAGTAGAGCCCAGTGCTGGTTGGCAAAATACGGGGAACCCCTGTTCAATTTTTCCTGGTATTTAATCAACCAGGACTGGCTCAAAGAGCCCGAGGCTGGTTATACATAGGAGAGGGGACCCCACGCAATTTTTTTAAAATTTTTTAATTCATTCAGCCACTTTTCCACAGATAACCATGCACGGATCTCACTGATCCGTGCTTGACTATCTGAACACACCACCAAAAAGCAGGTCTATTTTAAAACTGATTTTTTTTTTACGAATTCTATGCTTTCCCGGCAGTGTTTGGCTATTGTCCGCAGTGATTGAGAATAGAAATTCTTAGTAAATTACCGAATTGTATCAAAAAACAGGCTCATTTGACCAATGGTCTATTCATCCGTATTTTTGACCTCTGCCAGGAAAAACAATATGAATAGCCCAACACTGCCGAGATTTGTGTTTAGTAAATTCCCAAGATGACACTTAGAAAAAAAAGCAAACGCGAAAAAAATCGGGACCTTAGTAAATATACCCCATAGATTGAGATTTACCAGCTCACCCTAGCCTGAGGTCTGCATTTATCAGAAATTATCAACCGGCACCTTGTTTAAAAATGAGTCAGGATATACAGTTTGCTTATTTATGGCATACCAATAAGACATAATAGCTACTACCAGCATACTAAATAAGACACTCGTGAGTCTAAAAGGGATACAAAGAGACTAATTCATTATACAATGTTAATTAGGTTATCAAGTTTAGTATTGATTGTACAATTTTCAGCATTTCTATGGACTCTGAGGAGTACAGCTAGTTAAACAATCCCAGGATTGTACTATTCAATGTTCCTCATCATCCAAGAAATACAATAGAGTAGTAAAGTCATCTACAGTATCTTACAAGACTAAAGAGCCCCATACACTACAACGATATGCCTGAGGCTGAAGTCAGATGCAATTTCCTTTGAACTCCCCCGGGACCTTCCCGGGAGTGATTCCATGTGATTTGGTGCTTTTGTGCCATTTTTACATAAGATATATTGCATTCGATTGATGAAGCCACTATAAATTGCATGTGATATATCGTATGGCATACAATTATACCATAAGATATATCTTATGGGCTGAATTAGAGGGCTGGGGGGCTGGGAATGTCCTGAGAATGCCAGTCATACTTTTGTGCATGCGATATATCACATGCACAAAAAACACACTTTTTCCATACTATACCATCCAATTCCGATATATAATTAGTGCAGCACCAACGACCTAGGGGCTTCGATCCGATGATCAAGGGGCCACGCATCGGACGGGGACTGTCACACACACAGAGATGGGGACTGGCACGCATGCAGCATGGGGGACTGGCGCACACACTGCGAGGGGGTCTGCCGCGCACACAGGGACAGGGATTGTCGCACACACAGGGACGTGGACTGGTGCACACACAGGGATGGGGACTGGCACACACATAGGGTTGGGACTGAGGCAAACACACAGATACAGAAAACACAACCAGCAGAGCTGTGACTGTTGAGATTAGTGCTGCTGTCACTGTGACTTACCATACGCTTCCAGTTAGTGTTTCTTTCACTCAGCAAGGAGGGTGTCTGTAGGGAGTTGGACAGTGGTGGGGCTGCTGTGGCTGCCTTATAGATTCTGTGCTGGCAATTCACTTCCAATCCAATCCTGGCTGTTCCTCTTCTTAAGTGACCATGCAGCAGCCCGCGGTGGCAAGGACAAGCAGGGAATGGCTGGCGCAGTATAATGACATCACATTGTCATTAAAATTATGCGCAGTGACCAGGATAGCAGTGACTGAAATTGCAGGCATTCTTAAAGGTGTAAAAGGTACTATTAGGCAATGTGCTGCAGTTTTTATGCCACTGAACCACAGGGCCCCTCTAGACCTCGGGCCCGACACGACTGTACCCTTTGACCTCCCTGTTGCAGGGCCTGGGTGATTCACGTCCTTTAAGGGTTAGGTAGTATAGATTGTTGAGATAAGGTGATTTAATACAATGAAATAAGGTTCTTCATAGGTGAAGAGAAGTTACGTTGTTAAGTTGGTAACAAATGAGGGGTATATTGGTATATTCACTAAGGTGTGGGTTTATAGAAATGGAGACCAACAACAACTAGAGATGAGCGGGTTCGGTTCTCCGAGATCCGAACCCCCCCAAACTTCTCCTATTTTACACGGGTCCGAGGCAGCCTCGGATCTTCCCGCCTTGCTCGGTTAACACGAACGAGGCCGAACGTCATCATCCCGCTGTCGGATTCTCGCAAAATTCGTATTCTATATAAAAAGCCGTGCGTCGCCGCCATTTTCACTCGTGCATTGGAGATTGAACGGAGAGGACGAGGCTGCGTTCTCTCCCTGAAAAGCTCCATATCTGTGCTCAGTGTGCTGCATATATCTACGTTCTCTGCCTGAAAAGCTCCATATCTGTGCTCAGTGTGCTGCAAATATCTGTGCTCAGTGTGCTGCATTTTGGTGACCAACAGTATATAGTTGTACAGTACAATAGGCCATTGTTGTATCTTGCAGCTCTGTGTCACAGCAAGTATCCATTCCATATCTGTGCTGCATTTTTGTGAGCAGTATATATAGTAGTACAGTGCAGCATTTTGGTGACCAACAGTATATAGTTGTACAGTACAGTAGGCCATTGCTATTGATATAATAATATTACTGGCATATAATTCCACACATTAAAAAATGGAGAACAAAAATGTGGAGGGTGAAATAGGGAAAGATCAAGATCCACTTCCACCTAATGCTGAAGCTGCTGCCAGTAGTCATGGCAGAGACAATTCTATGCCATCAACGTCGTCTGCCAAGGTCGATGCCCAATGTCATAGTAGGGAGCATGTAAAATTAAAAAAAACCAAAGTTCAGTAAAATGACCCAAAAATCTAAATTAAAAGCGTCTGAGGAGAAGCGTAAACTTGCCAATATGCCATTTACGACAAGGAGTGGCAAGGAACGGCTGAGGCCCTGGCCTCTGTTCATGGCTAGTGGTTCAGCTTCACATGAGGATGGAAGCACTCAACCTCCCACTAGAAAAATGAAAAGAGTTAAGATGGCAAAAGCACAGCAAAGAACTGTGCATTCTTCTAAATCACAAATCCCCAAGGAGAGTCCAATTGTGTCGGTTGCGATGCCTGACCTTCCCAACACTGGACAGAAAGAGGTGGCTCCTTCCACCATTTGCACGTCCCCTGGAAGTGCTGGAAGGAGCACCCACAGTCCAGTTCCTGATAGTCAAATTGAAGATGTCACTGTTAAAGTTCACCAGGATGAGGATATGGGTGTTGCTGGCGCTGAGGAGGAAATTGACAAGGAGGATTCTGATGGTGATGTGGTTTGTTTAAGTCAGGCACCCGGGGAGACACCTGTTGTCTGTGGGATGAATATGGCCATTGACATGCCTGGTCAAATTACAAACAAAAATCACCTCTTCGGTGTGGAAATATTTTAACAGAAATGCGGACAACAGGTGTCAAGCCGTGTGTTGCCTTTGTCAAGCTGTAATAAGTAGGGGTAAGGACGTTAATCACATAGGAACATCCTCCCTTATACGTCACCTGGAGCGCATTAATCAGAAGTCATTGACATGTTCAAAAATTTTGGGTGACAGCGGAAGCAGTCCACTGACAACTAAATCCCTTCCTCATGTAACCAAGCTCCCACAAACCACACCACCAACTCCCTCAGTGTCAATTTCTTCCTCCTTAGACAGGAACGCCAATAGTCCTGCAGGACATGTCACTGGCAAGTCTGACGAGTCCTCTCCTGACTGGGATTCCTCCGATGGATTCTTGAGTGTAACGCCTACTGCTGCTGGTGCTGCTGTTGTTGCTGCTGGGAGTCGATCATCATCCCAGAGGGGAAGTCGGAAGACCACTTGTACTACTTCCAGTAAGCAATTCACTGTCCAAAAGTACTTTGCGAGGAAGATGAAATATCACAGCAGTCATCCTGTTGCAAAGCGGATTACTGAGGCCTTGGCAGCTGTGTTGGTGTTAGACGTGCATCCGGTATCCGGCGTTAGTTCACAGGGAATTAGAGAATTGCTTGAGGTACTGTGTCCCCGGTACCAAATACCATCTAGGTTCCATTTCTCTAGGCAGGCGATACCGAGAATGTACACAGACATCAGAAAAAGACTCACCAGTGTCCTAAAAAATGCAGTTGTACCCAATGTCCACTTAACCACGGACATGTGGACAAGTGGAGCAGGGCAGACTAAGGACTATATGACTGTGACAGCCCACTGGGTAGATGTATTGCCTCCCACAGCAAGAACAGCAGCGGCTGCACCAGTAGCAGCATCTCGCAAATGCCAATTCGTTCCTAGGCAGGCTAAGCTTTGTATCACTGCTTTCCATAAGAGGCACACAGCTGACAACCTCTTACGGAAACTGAGGAACATCATCGCAGAATGGCTTACCTCAATTGGACTCTCCTGGGGATTTGTGACATCGGACAACGCCACCAATATTGTGCGTGCATTACATGTGGGCAAATTCCAGCAAGTCCCATGTTTTGCACATACAATAAATTTGGTGGTGCAGAATTTTTTTAAAAACGACAGGGGTGTGCAAGAGATGCTGTCGGTGGCCCGAAGAATTGTGGGCCACTTTCGGCATTCAGCCACCGCGTGCCGAAGACTTGAGCACCAGCAAACACTCCTGAACATGCCCTGCCATCAGCTGAAACAAGAGGTGGTAACGAGGTGGAATTCAACCCTCTATATGCTTCAGAGGATGGAGGAGCAGCAAAAGGCCATTCAAGCCTATACATCTGCCTACGATATAGGCAAAGGAGGGGGAACGCACCTGATTTCAACATTGTACAAGGTTCTGCAACCCTTTGAACTTGCCACACGCGAAGTCAGTTCAGACACTGCCAGCCTGAGTCAGGTCATTCCCCTCATCCTGGGAGGACAAATCGTCTGCAGCATATGACACAGTGTCCTTTGACATAGCTAAAGGAGACCACCAAACACTCCACACACACACACACACACACACACACACACACGGGAGGGCAGACAGAGTCGTCGCCCCCCCCAAGAATGGCAAGAGAGACACAGAGATTGGAGACAACCCACACAAAGCACTTTTTTACCGAAGGGAGACCCCTTTTCAGCGCTGACTGTGTACCTTAATAGGATACAAAGTCGTATTGCAGCCTCCCCCCCTTCTACAATCCCCTGGTACTGTGTAAAGATAGCTGCAGTTGCTGTGGAGGTACCTGATTCTCCTTGTCAGCGCTGTGCAGGCAGGAAAATGGCACTGAACGCTGCTGGGTCCGCTCTGGGGAGAAGCTCCGCCCCCAAAATGGCGCTGTTTTCCCGCGCTTCATAAGATTATTCTGGCCTGAGGATTTAGTGCTGTCTGAGATCCGGGGACCCCGACAGGCTTCTGGGCCAGTGTAGGGTGTCGTGCTGGCTCAGTGCATAGTGACGCACGATGTACCGCTGAGCCATCTCCGGAGCGCAGTTAATAGTGCGCTCCTACCCTGATGCCGCCATCTTAACCGACCCCCCGCCACCGATTCTTCAGCTCTGTGGCGGTAAGTCTCCGTTTCTTCCCTCTGTGGCGGCATGCTGCTGGGGCGAGCGTTTCCCTGTGGCGCAGAGCGATCAGACCCCTCTGGAGCTCAGTGTTCAGTCAGCGGAGACAGTGGCTCAGACCCCGCAGGGAAGACACAGCTTCTCCCCCCCCCCCCCCTCAGTCCCTCGCTGCAGGGAGGCTGTTGCCAGCAGCCTCCCTGTAAAATAATAAACTCTAAAAAAAACTGTTTTAGCAGGAAAACTCAGGAGAGCTCCCCTAGCTGTGACCGGCTCCTCGGACACATTTTCTAAACTGAGTCTGGTAGGAGGGGCATAGAGGGTGGAGCCAGCCCACACTCTCAAACTCTTAAAGTGCCAATGGCTCCTGGCGGACCCGTCTATACCCCATGGTACTAATACGGCCCCCAGCATCCTCTAGGACGTAAGAGAAAATCTAATTAATACATTTAAAAATTATTACACTTAAGATTGGTTGATGGGGCAACTTCTCCACTGGCTCACTTCTCCGCTCTTATCACTGCTTAGTAAATGTCCCCCTTAGACCTAATGGAGACAAAGTTTTAAGTGTATATATCCAATATGTTTCCCTACAAGCTAATTTCTTAGCTAAATCTCCCTTTCTATCATCCAAAGTCACATGTTTAATCGCCTTAAATGAAAAATTAACTAATGAGGACTGTTGGCATGCCTCAAAATGGGATCAGTACGTAATCCCACTGGACGGGATCCCGGCGGTCGAAATACCGATGCCGGAATCCCGACCACACAATCCCGAAAGGGGTGGCGAGCGGAATGCAGCCCCTTGCGGGCACGCTTCGCTCGCCACGCTGCGGGCACGGTGCCTCGCTACGCTCGGCACACTATTATATTCTCCCTCTATGGGTGTCGTGGACACCCACGGAGGGAGAATATTTCGGGATTGTGCCGGTCGGGATTCCGGCATCGGTATTTTGACCGCCGGGATTCCGTCCGGCGGGATGTTGACCGCATCCCCTCAAAATGTCTGGAGACACTGTGATTTTTTTTTAACTCTATTTAGAATATTTCTCATATATTCGAGTATCCGCAATTTCAAAAGCATTTTTGTTTTGCCAACATACTTTTTTCCACATTTACATTCAATTTAATAAATAACTGAAGTGGATTGGCAAGTCATCAGGGATTGTATTTCTTTCTTATTCTCATCACCTATACCAGTAAAAGTAAGCATTTCCCTACGGCAGTGTTTACACACTTTGCAATGGGAACATGGATAAAACCCCTTCAGATTTTTCATCCATGTTTTATTTTCTTGCGTAGATTTTATTTTTAACTGGCTAGGTACCAATTTACTCTTTAAGGATCTGGATTTTTATTAAACTATTTGTGGTCTTTTGGGAATCACCTTACTGAGAATAGGATCTAGTGTCAATATACTCCAATGTTTATTAAGTTTTTTTTTTTTATCTTTTTCTCTTTACTGTTTTACGTAGTAACAAAGGGTACAAAGAAGCTGGAGGGTAATCCCTCTACACCATCTGTGCTCCCTTTATTTCTGTTATTATAGTGCTATCCATCAAACTTGGGGAAGGGTGAAGAAGGGAGCAGCGAGGGTGGTAGACGTGTGAAGTGGACATGATATATGGATCCTATAATACTTTTTTAAGATTGCACATGGACTTTTGTTTTTCTTGTTTCTATACTACCTTTATGGTGCATTGCAGCATTTTAGAAGTATAGTTTAATGTACTAATGTTTTATTAATTGTAAGTTGTACTCTGTTAGTGCAATGTTTCAATTTGAATGGAGGAGGAAAAGATCAGAGGAATGTCACAGGATTTTTAATGAATATTTGAGGGAAACACCAGTAGGAGGGAAAAATGACAAAGGATTGGATTTGGATAATATATGTTTTAATCTTGAGAAACTAGAACATAAGGAAATGAAACTTAATTGGGAAATGACATCTATGGAAATGTATTTGGAATCAGGGAGAATTCCCAGAGGTCTAAGAATTGTAAAATACTTGACCTTTGGAAATGAAAGAGCTGAATTTAAAGAGAAATGGTTCCAAATGCTAGATACCTGTTCACAAGAATTAATGCAGTTAATTATTGAAGAAAGGAAATCAGAGCTTTTACATATTGATAATGAGATGAAAGTAAAGGTAGAATCCATTAAAGAAATGAAAGAATTCTTAGAATTGAGAAAAGATTCAGATATACGGGTGAAAAATCTAGAAAAGAAGATCATAGAAATAAAGGTTAAAAATTTTAAAAGAAATCAACTAGAATATAAATACGATCGGGTAAGATAGTGGAGTAAGAAACCAGGTGGTTGTAAAGAAAATAGAAATAGAAACACCTGGGAAGATAGTAAGACTACTTCTAATGAGTGGATAGAGGTCCCCTATAAGAAAAAGAAAAATCAGTTTAAACGAAATAAGATGAAGGAAAGTGTGACAGTCTCCAATAGATACCAAACCTTGGCATCACCTAGGAGGAATAGAACTAATAGCTCCAAGGATTTTTGGTAATACAAAAAGAATTGGCAGGAAAGGAGAGAGATGAACAATCATATAAGTGGAGAGAGTCCAAATCCAAACAGAAAACAAAAACAGGAAGAACAAAAAGAGGTACGAGAGGAAAGAGATTACAAAGAAGAATATAAAACCTGCGGAAAAAGGTATATTTAATTTGTCCAATTATCAGCTATCAGTAGATGAAACAAAAGTTTTACAAAAAGGTTTATCGTTTGCACCAAGCTGTAGACCAAGTGGCTTCTCACTGTTCATGGATGCTAACAAATTTATACGAAACATGACAGTGAAACGCCACTTTCTCAAACATGATAAAATAGATGCAAAAACTCCAATATTACAGTAGAGAAACCACGAGTTAAACAGAAATCCATCTTTTCCCATATTGAGTCAAAGGGGAGTCATTTAGACACTTCTTGTGAGTTTACAAACAAAAAATGAGACAGCGCTGCCAACCTTGGTTTTGAGATTTAGGTTTATCTTTTTATAGTATACATACACAAAGATGACAAAAAATATTAAATATAAACAAAAAGATACCGGCCAGTATCACACTAATATGATTAATAAAATGTCATCATAAAATACAATTCTTAATTAATTGCACCTTGGGTGAGAGACTGTCTCTTGACTCACAGTACTTGTCTTTATCCCTCTCAAACGCGTTTCTCCGCCTCAGGGTCCGTTTTCAGCGGCTTCATCAGTGTCAGATGTGTCTGTCTGTCTCATTGAAACTTTAAATACCGGACTTGCCGGTTCGCGCATGCGCATAGCGCTCGCGGTTCAAGCCTCACTTTCAACTGTACGTACTGAGCATGTGCGGCCAGCGTGTTCATTGACCGAATACCTTTTTACTATTTCAAACCTCCTGCGCATTCCAACAGTGGCTCCATTGTGCAAACATTGTCCAGAGCCATACAAACAAGGTCAAACACACCTTTTAACCCTATTGATCAAACAGCACATCTAAAATGATTAATATAAATAATAACAATGATCACACTATGGAAATATTAATCGTCATCATTATTAAAAATCTGCCCTCAATATAATATCAATACATTATTATCCACCTTATTTTTCTGTATATACAAGCATACATATACACACACACATGTATGCATATATGTATCCATTTAATTCACACACCAGTATTGTCAATCCAATTAATCCTAAACTAATGCCATCTAGTGGCCAATCTTTATATGGTCATGACCTAATAACCCACATATATAAATACATCAGTCACCACTACAGAGTTTCCAAAATCTCCCCCAAATAATCACAGTATCAGACCAATTCACATTGTTAATCCTTCAAATATATTATGCAATACACATTTCTATTAATTAAATCCCAATATGAATATTATTAATTGTTCAAAATAGTATCTCACCTAATATGACCCCAAATATATACTTTATCCATATAACGTCAACAAGACTAAGTTATTAAAGATTTGCCTTCACCCCTAATTGGAGCCAACCATTCACTTATAATACCTCATACACCTCTCAGGCGAGAAAATAGTCACTGTCAAGAAAGCATATATACATGAAATCCATTAAATTCCATTCAGTTCCACCGTATCATTCAGGCCGCCCGGCACCAACGTGTCCATTTTATATATCCAGAACGCTTCCCTTCTACATAGAAGGTTATACCGATCTCCTCCACGTATTGTGCTCTTTATCTGTTCAATAGCTACCATTGTGCTACTTTCAAATTTTGAATTCTGGCATTGTGCTATATGACTGGACAGTGGGTGCCGTGCGCCTTTAGATACATTACGTCTATGTTCCATGTACCGAATATGCATAGTTCGTGTAGTCCTTCCAATATATTGTTTCCCACATACACAGATGATCACATAAATAATATATGTGGAATTACAATTTAAAAATTCCCTTATCAGGAATTCTTCTCCAGTGTTCGAAGATGTAAACGAAATGCTTTTTCTAGGTGCATTTTTACAAGACCAGCAACTAGACCTACCACATTTGTGGAAACCTTTTGGTTTTTCTGGTAACCACATTTTTTCTGATTTCAGTAGTTTCGATCTTTCAAAATGACTAGGGACCAGAATGGAACGCAGATTATCTGCCTTCCTAAAAATTGTTACTCCCTTTGGATCTAATTGAGGTTTAAGGACTTCATCTAACATTAAAAGGGGCATATTTTTCTTAATAACACGTTCAATTTGACGGGCACACCCATTGTATTGTGTAGTAAAGGACATACTCCTTTTATCGTTCTCCTCAATAGTGTATTCACCCATTACCTTTTTTCTTTTTGTTATTCTCTTAGGTTTCAATAGTGTTTCCCTATCCATACATTCAACTTCACAAAAAGACTTCTCAAGTAGTTCTTGAGGGTATCCTTGTTCTGCAAAGGACGACATCAAGGATCTTGCCTGTATTTGATACATATGCAGTGATGAACAATTTCTCCTAATACGCACAAACTGACCCCTGGGGATATTTTCTTTCCAGTTTTTTTATGTGAACTATCATATTGAAGATATGTATTTTGATCTACTGATTTGATGTGTGTTTTAGTTGTTAAATTCCCATCCTGTACGGAAAGTGCTATATCCAGAAAACTGATCTCAGTATTACGGTAACTATACGTGAATTTTAAACCAAATTGATTATTATTTAATCCTTCAGTGAAATTTACAAGTGATGTCAAATCCCCACCCCAAACAAAAATTAAATCATCTATAAAACGGCCATAGAAAACCAGATCCTCGCCGAGTCCGCCGCCCCCCACACATGTACGTCCTCGAAAGCACCCATGTACAGGTTGGCGAAACTCGGCGTGAACCTGGCTCCCATGGCCACACCCTGTGTCTGTAAATAATAATGTGAATCAAACAAAAAATAATTGTGCTTCAATATAAATTCAATCGATTTCAACAGAAAATTACGTAAAGAGTCCGAGACCCCACCTTTAGATAAGTAATCATCTATTGCTTTTATGCCACCAATATGCGGAATATTTGAATAAAGTGATTCAACGTCACATGTGACTAAATAAAAATGGCTTTTCCAGGAAATTTGACTAATTAGATTCAAAAAGTGTTGTGTATCTTTAATATGGGATCTCAGACTCTCCTCATAACCCTGCAAAAAGTGATCTACAAAAAAAGATAAATTGCTAGTTAAAGACCCAACTCCCGAAATAATAGGACGACCTGGTGGATTGATGAGTGTTTTATGGATTTTAGGCAAATAATAAAATGTGGCTGTGACCGGGTGTGGACATAACAAAAATGTGAACGTTTCCCTGGATATAGCAAGGGCCTCATCCAACAATTCCATATATTCTCTTTGGAATTGGGTGGTGGGGTTGGTTTCCAATTTACAATAAAAAGAGTTATTATTGAGTTGTCTATAGCATTCCTGCAAATAATCCTCAACATTTAGTATAACCACCCCACCACCCTTATCCGCAGATTTAATTATAATTTCTTTATTCTGCTGGAGGTCTTTCATCGCCTTTCATTCCCCAGGGGTCAGGTTGTCCCCATAAACAGCCCTCTCTGAACCAGCACAGATTTTTCTAAAACTGGCCAAAGTGGATTTATAGAAACTTTCTATATATGGTCCTTTGTAATTAAGCGGATAAAAATCTGACTTTTTCTTGAAGGTTTTTATTGTATCAAATATTGGTACAGTGGCATTTTCATCTACCTTACCCTCCTGTTGTAATGACTCTAGAATCCCTATAGCAATATCATCATTCTAATCCAATATAATGGGATTTTCATCAATATTCTGATTTTTAAGCACTTTAAGTGCAAAATATCATTTCCGACTCAGAGTTCGTACGTATCTGTTAAGATCAACAAAGAGTTGGAATAAATTTGGTTTTGTTACTGGTGCATAATTCATGCCTTTTTCCAAAAGATTTATTTCATCCTGGGTAAGTATTTTTCTAGAGAGGTTGAAAATGCCTTTACCTGCACCACTACGCATTACCTTCTGCAAGGAGTTTTTGTTCTGTTTCCTTCTCCCTCCTCGACATCCTCTATTTCTTTGTTTCTCGCCCTTTTTCTTTGCTCCCTTGATGTCTGCCAGGTGATTGAATCCTGGTACTTGCCTGTCCCTAAAAAATCCCTATTTCCTGGAGTACTTTCCCAATCATCCTCAGTTTCTGAAGGTCTTACTCTACCTCTAAACCTATCCCTAGGTGTCCGTGGATAAAACTCATTAGTATCAAGTGTTTGGTATCTGTTTCTATGTGCCCAATTATTCGTCTGTCTAGTTCTCTGTGCATAGTCCCTAATTGGTCCCTTCTGTCTACGCTGATGATAATTGTTAGGTTTGTAAGGTTTCCTTCTAAAGTTTGTGACGTTATAATTTTGAGTCTGATGTTCATATTCTGGGGGTCTCATATTACGACTATAACTGCGAACGTTCCCACTTTGGTAATCTACCACATCCCTTTCCATTTTATTTTCCTTCCTCATAATCAGGGATTGCTCAAATTCCTCCAACTTCTTATTAACTTTTACATCTCGTTCCCTGTAATCTTCAGACTTTTCATATACTTTCAATAGGGTATGAACCTCAGCAATTTCTGATTGGAGCTCAATCGTACGTTGTTCCCTGTACTTAATGAGCAATTTAATTAGGTTTTTTGAGCAGTTATCCAAAGTGGAATTCCATTCCTCAGTAAATTCTTTATTATCTTTAAACGTTGATTCCTTTAGGATTCTCAAACCCCTGGATATGAGGTCCCTATCAAGATACTTTTGAAGTGAGATTTGATCCCACCATTGTTTGGTCTCTGATATACATAACTGTTCTAACTTATTAAATAGACGATGCATTTCTGATAACCCAATCTGAGAACTCTCTGCATTAATAATTTTTTTACCTTTAAGGTAATGGTCACGTCTCTCCAATCTATTGGTGATACAGGTTAATTGTGCCATTATATCCTTCAACAATAACAAATAAACAATACTGGTGTGTGAATTTTAATTCAATAAATCTCAGAAATGAAAGCAGCCTGTGCAAAGGATCATGCAAGAAAAACAAGGAAATGGAAGTGCACCTGGCGCTAATCACTAACCAGAGTGAGAGCAGCTGAACTCTGAGGGATGATCCAAAAACCCTCCAAAGAAGAATATACAAACAAAAAATGAGACAGCGCTGCCAACCTTGGTTTTGAGATTTAAGTTTATCTTTTTATAGTATACATACACAAAGATGACAAAAAATATTAAATATAAACAAAAAGATACCGGCCAGTATCACACTAATATGATTAATAAAATGTCATCATAAAATACAATTCTTAATTAATTGCACCTCTATTTGAAAGAATTATTTTTATAATATTAGCTTATCATTCAATAATGGTGCCAATAATAATTCATGCATAAAATTGCCCTAGCAAATTAATGACAAAAATATATAACTCTGGACTTTAAAATGAGTGCTGTACTGACAGTCCCGGTAATTAGCACAATTAATTAATATGCCCCAATGAGCAAGCATATATTCCCTTATCCAGGCAGCCTTTCAATCATCCATATATGGCAAGGTTAGTATTATTATATAGCCACATAAGATTCTCTTAGCCTAAATAGAAGAAGCAGTCCTGTGAGACTTGCAAGGAATAACAGCCAATTGCCAGAAATAGAAGCAGAGTTAGTAGATTAGGTTAGCCCCTGTTTTGCATTACTCCAGGATTAGAGCACATTTTGCCAAAGCACTCAAAATAGATGTTATCCTTTCTGGCTGCACAAGCTAGCAGCATAAATTTCTTGGGGTCACCAAAGCTTCACAGCACTCATAACCCTGTGCACTGAGGTATGAGTGATAACAGTTCACCGGCCGGTAAATGAAAGTTGTGAGCCACACACCCGATATTGCAGGGGGTGAGAGACTGTCTCTTGACACACAGTACTTGTCTTTATCCCTCTCAAACGTGTTTCTCCGCCTCAGGGTCCGTTTTCAGCGGCTTCATCAGTGTCAGATGTGTCTGCCTGTCTCATTGAAACTTTAAATACCGGACTTGCCGGTTCGCGCATGCGCATAGCGCTCGCGGTTCAAGCCTCACTTTCAACTGTACGTACTGAGCATGTGCGGCCAGCGTGTTCATTGACCGAATACCTTTTTACTATTTCAAACCTCCTGCGCATTCCAACAGTGGCTCCATTGTGCAAACATTGTCCAGAGCCATACAAACAAGGTCACACACACCTTTTAACCCTATTGATCAAACAGCACATCTAAAATGAATAATATAAATAATAACAATGATCACACTATGGAAATATTAATCGTCATCATTATTAAAAATCTGCCCTCAATATAATATCAATACATTATTATCCACCTTATTTTTCTGTATATACAAGCATACATATACACACACACATGTATGCATATATGTATCCATTTAATTCACACACCAGTATTGTCAATCCAATTAATCCTAAACTAATGCCATCTAGTGGCCAATCTTTATATGGTCATGACCTAATAACCCACATATATAAATACATCAGTCACCACAACAGAGTTTCCAAAATCTCCCCCAAATAATCACAGTATCAGACCAATTCACATTGTTAATCCTTCAAATATATTATGCAATACACATTTCTATTAATTAAATCCCAATATGAATATTATTAATTGTTCAAAATAGTATCTCGCCTAATATGACCCCAAATATATACTTTATCCATATAACGTCAACAAGACTAAGTTATTAAAGATTTGCCTTCACCCCTAATTGGAGCCAACCATTCACTTATAATACCTCATACACCTCTCAGGCGAGAAAATAGTCACTGTCAAGAAAGCATATATACATGAAATCCATTAAATTCCATTCAGTTCCACCGTATCATTCAGGCAGCCCGGCACCAACGTGTCCATTTTATATATCCAGAACGCTTCCCTTCTACATAGAAGGTTATACCGATCTCCTCCACGTATTGTGTTCTTTATCTGTTCAATAGCTACCATTGTGCTACTTTCAAATTTTGAATTCTGGCATTGTGCTATATGACTGGACAGTGGGTGCCGTGCGCCTTTAGATACATTACGTCTATGTTCCATGTACCGAATATGCATAGTTCGTGTAGTCCTTCCAATATATTGTTTCCCACATACACAGGTGATCACATAAATAATATATGTGGAATTACAATTTAAAAATTCCCTTATCAGGAATTCTTCTCCAGTGTTCGAAGATGTAAACGAAATGCTTTTTCTAGGTGCATTTTTACAAGACCAGCAACTAGACCTACCACATTTGTGGAAACCTTTTGGTTTTTCTGGTAACCACATTTTTTCTGATTTCAGTAGTTTCGATCTTTCAAAATGACTAGGGACCAGAATGGAACGCAGATTATCTGCCTTCCTAAAAATTGTTACTCCCTTTGGATCTAATTGAGGTTTAAGGACTTCATCTAACATTAAAAGGGGCATATTTTTCTTAATAACACGTTCAATTTGACGGGCACACCCATTGTATTGTGCAGTAAAGGACATACTCCTTTTATCGTTCTCCTCAATAGTGTATTCACCCATTACCTTTTTTCTTTTTGTTATTCTCTTAGGTTTCAATAGTGTTTCCCTATCCATACATTCAACTTCACAAAAAGACTTCTCAAGTAGTTCTTGAGGGTATCCTTGTTCTGCAAAGGACGACATCAAGGATCTTGCCTGTATTTGATACATATGCAGTGATGAACAATTTCTCCTAATACGCACAAACTGACCCCTGGGGATATTTTCTTTCCAGTTTTTTTTATGTGAACTATCATATTGAAGATATGTATTTTGATCTACTGATTTGATGTGTGTTTTAGTTGTTAAATTCCCATCCTGTACGGAAAGTGCTATATCCAGAAAACTGATCTCAGTATTACTGTAACTATACGTGAATTTTAAACCAAATTGATTATTATTTAATCCTTCAGTGAAATTTACAAGTGATGTCAAATCCCCACCCCAAACAAAAATTAAATCATCTATAAAACGGCCATAGAAAACCAGATCCTCGCCGAGTCCGCCGCCCCCCACACATGTACGTCCTCGAAAGCACCCATGTACAGGTTGGCGAAACTCGGCGTGAACCTGGCTCCCATGGCCACACCCTGTGTCTGTAAATAATAATGTGAATCAAACAAAAAATAATTGTGCTTCAATATAAATTCAATCGATTTCAACAGAAAATTACGTAAAGAGTCCGAGACCCCACCTTTAGATAAGTAATCATCTATTGCTTTTATGCCACCAATATGCGGAATATTTGAATAAAGTGATTCAACGTCACATGTGACTAAATAAAAATGGCTTTTCCAGGCAATTTGACTAATTAGATTCAAAAAGTGTTGTGTATCTTTAATATGGGATCTCAGACTCTCCTCATAACCCTGCAAAAAGTGATCTACAAAAAAAGATAAATTGCTAGTTAAAGACCCAACTCCCGAAATAATAGGACGACCTGGTGGATTGATGAGTGTTTTATGGATTTTAGGCAAATAATAAAATGTGGCTGTGACCGGGTGTGGACATAACAAAAATGTGAACGTTTCCCTGGATATAGCAAGGGCCTCATCCAACAATTCCATATATTCTCTTTGGAATTGGGTGGTGGGGTTGGTTTCCAATTTACAATAAAAAGAGTTATTATTGAGTTGTCTATAGCATTCCTGCAAATAATCCTCAACATTTAGTATAACCACCCCACCACCCTTATCCGCAGATTTAATTATAATTTCTTTATTCTGCTGGAGGTCTTTCATCGCCTTTCATTCCCCAGGGGTCAGGTTGTCCCCATAAACAGCCCTCTCTGAACCAGCACAGATTTTTCTAAAACTGGCCAAAGTGGATTTATAGAAACTTTCTATATATGGTCCTTTGTAATTAAGCGGATAAAAATCTGACTTTTTCTTGAAGGTTTTTATTGTATCAAATATTGGTACAGTGGCATTTTCATCTACCTTACCCTCCTGTTGTAATGACTCTAGAATCCCTATAGCAATATCATCATTCTAATCCAATATAATGGGATTTTCATCAATATTCTGATTTTTAAGCACTTTAAGTGCAAAATATCATTTCCGACTCAGAGTTCGTACGTATCTGTTAAGATCAACAAAGAGTTGGAATAAATTTGGTTTTGTTACTGGTGCATAATTCATGCCTTTTTCCAAAAGATTTATTTCATCCTGGGTAAGTATTTTTCTAGAGAGGTTGAAAATGCCTTTACCTGCACCACTACGCATTACCTTCTGCAAGGAGTTTTTGTTCTGTTTCCTTCTCCCTCCTCGACATCCTCTATTTCTTTGTTTCTCGCCCTTTTTCTTTGCTCCCTTGATGTCTGCCAGGTGATTGAATCCTGGTACTTGCCTGTCCCTAAATAATCCCTATTTCCTGGAGTACTTTCCCAATCATCCTCAGTTTCTGAAGGTCTTACTCTACCTCTAAACCTATCCCTAGGTGTCCGTGGATAAAACTCATTAGTATCAAGTGTTTGGTATCTGTTTCTATGTGCCCAATTATTCGTCTGTCTAGTTCTCTGTGCATAGTCCCTAATTGGTCCCTTCTGTCTACGCTGATGATAATTGTTAGGTTTGTAAGGTTTCCTTCTAAAGTTTGTGACGTTATAATTTTGAGTCTGATGTTCATATTCTGGGGGTCTCATATTACGACTATAACTGCGAACGTTCCCACTTTGGTAATCTACCACATCCCTTTCCATTTTATTTTCCTTCCTCATAATCAGGGATTGCTCAAATTCCTCCAACTTCTTATTAACTTTTACATCTCGTTCCCTGTAATCTTCAGACTTTTCATATACTTTCAATAGGGTATGAACCTCATCAATTTCTGATTGGAGCTCAATCGTACGTTGTTCCCTGTACTTAATGAGCAATTTAATTAGGTTTTTTGAGCAGTTATCCAAAGTGGAATTCCATTCCTCAGTAAATTCTTTATTATCTTTAAACGTTGATTCCTTTAGGATTCTCAAACCCCTGGATATGAGGTCCCTATCAAGATACTTTTGAAGTGAGATTTGATCCCACCATTGTTTGGTCTCTGATATACATAACTGTTCTAACTTATTAAATAGACGATGCATTTCTGATAACCCAATCTGAGAACTCTCTGCATTAATAATTTTTTTACCTTTAAGGTAATGGTCACGTCTCTCCAATCTATTGGTGATACAGGTTAATTGTGCCATTATATCCTTCAACAATAACAAATAAACAATACTGGTGTGTGAATTTTAATTCAATAAATCTCAGAAATGAAAGCAGCCTGTGCAAAGGATCATGCAAGAAAAACAAGGAAATGGAAGTGCACCTGGCGCTAATCACTAACCAGAGTGAGAGCAGCTGAACTCTGAGGGATGATCCAAAAACCCTCCAAAGAAGAATATACAAACAAAAAATGAGACAGCGCTGCCAACCTTGGTTTTGAGATTTAAGTTTATCTTTTTATAGTATACATACACAAAGATGACAAAAAATATTAAATATAAACAAAAAGATACCGGCCAGTATCACACTAATATGATTAATAAAATGTCATCATAAAATACAATTCTTAATTAATTGCACCTCTATTTGAAAGAATTATTTTTATAATATTAGCTTATCATTCAATAATGGTGCCAATAATAATTCATGCATAAAATTGCCCTAGCAAATTAATGACAAAAATATATAACTCTGGACTTTAAAATGAGTGCTGTACTGACAGTCCCGGTAATTAGCACAATGAATTAATATGCCCCAATGAGCAAGCATATATTCCCTTATCCAGGCAGCCTTTCAATCATCCATATATGGCAAGGTTAGTATTATTATATAGCCACATAAGATTCTCTTAGCCTAAATAGAAGAAGCAGTCCTGTGAGACTTGCAAGGAATAACAGCCAATTGCCAGAAATAGAAGCAGAGTTAGTAGATTAGGTTAGCCCCTGTTTTGCATTACTCCAGGATTAGAGCACATTTTGCCAAAGCACTCAAAATAGATGTTATCCTTTCTGGCTGCACAAGCTAGCAGCATAAATTTCTTGGGGTCACCAAAGCTTCACAGCACTCATAACCCTGTGCACTGAGGTATGAGTGATAACAGTTCACCGGCCGGTAAATGAAAGTTGTGAGCCACACACCCGATATTGCAGGGGGTGAGAGACTGTCTCTTGACACACAGTACTTGTCTTTATCCCTCTCAAACGTGTTTCTCCGCCTCAGGGTCCGTTTTCAGCGGCTTCATCAGTGTCAGATGTGTCTGCCTGTCTCATTGAAACTTTAAATACCGGACTTGCCGGTTCGCGCATGCGCATAGCGCTCGCGGTTCAAGCCTCACTTTCAACTGTACGTACTGAGCATGTGCGGCCAGCGTGTTCATTGACCGAATACCTTTTTACTATTTCAAACCTCCTGCGCATTCCAACAGTGGCTCCATTGTGCAAACATTGTCCAGAGCCATACAAACAAGGTCAAACACACCTTTTAACCCTATTGATCAAACAGCACATCTAAAATGAATAATATAAATAATAACAATGATCACACTATGGAAATATTAATCGTCATCATTATTAAAAATCTGCCCTCAATATAATATCAATACATTATTATCCACCTTATTTTTCTGTATATACAAGCATACATATACACACACACATGTATGCATATATATGTATCCATTTAATTCACACACCAGTATTGTCAATCCAATTAATCCTAAACTAATGCCATCTAGTGGCCAATCTTTATATGGTCATGACCTAATAACCCACATATATAAATACATCAGTCACCACTACAGAGTTTCCAAAATCTCCCCCAAATAATCACAGTATCAGACCAATTCACATTGTTAATCCTTCAAATATATTATGCAATACACATTTCTATTAATTAAATCCCAATATGAATATTATTAATTGTTCAAAATAGTATCTCGCCTAATATGACCCCAAATATATACTTTATCCATATAACGTCAACAAGACTAAGTTATTAAAGATTTGCCTTCACCCCTAATTGGAGCCAACCATTCACTTATAATACCTCATACACCTCTCAGGCGAGAAAATAGTCACTGTCAAGAAAGCATATATACATGAAATCCATTAAATTCCATTCAGTTCCACCGTATCATTCAGGCAGCCCGGCACCAACGTGTCCATTTTATATATCCAGAACGCTTCCCTTCTACATAGAAGGTTATACCGATCTCCTCCACGTATTGTGTTCTTTATCTGTTCAATAGCTACCATTGTGCTACTTTCAAATTTTGAATTCTGGCATTGTGCTATATGACTGGACAGTGGGTGCCATACGCCTTTAGATACATTACGTCTATGTTCCATGTACCGAATATGCATAGTTCGTGTAGTCCTTCCAATATATTGTTTCCCACATACACAGGTGATCACATAAATAATATATGTGGAATTACAATTTAAAAATTCCCTTATCAGGAATTCTTCTCCAGTGTTCGAAGATGTAAACGAAATGCTTTTTCTAGGTGCATTTTTACAAGACCAGCAACTAGACCTACCACATTTGTGGAAACCTTTTGGTTTTTCTGGTAACCACATTTTTTCTGATTTCAGTAGTTTCGGTCTTTCAAAATGACTAGGGACCAGAATGGAACGCAGATTATCTGCCTTCCTAAAAATTGTTACTCCCTTTGGATCTAATTGAGGTTTAAGGACTTCATCTAACATTAAAAGGGGCATATTTTTCTTAATAACACGTTCAATTTGACGGGCACACCCATTGTATTGTGTAGTAAAGGACATACTCCTTTTATCCTTCTCCTCAATAGTGTATTCACCCATTACCTTTTTTCTTTTTGTTATTCTCTTAGGTTTCAATAGTGTTTCCCTATCCATACATTCAACTTCACAAAAAGACTTCTCAAGTAGTTCTTGAGGGTATCCTTGTTCTGCAAAGGACGACATCAAGGATCTTGCCTGTATTTGATACATATGCAGTGATGAACAATTTCTCCTAATACGCACAAACTGACCCCTGGGGATATTTTCTTTCCAGTTTTTTTTATGTGAACTATCATATTGAAGATATGTATTTTGATCTACTGATTTGATGTGTGTTTTAGTTGTTAAATTCCCATCCTGTACGGAAAGTGCTATATCCAGAAAACTGATCTCAGTATTACTGTAACTATACGTGAATTTTAAACCAAATTGATTATTATTTAATCCTTCAGTGAAATTTACAAGTGATGTCAAATCCCCACCCCAAACAAAAATTAAATCATCTATAAAACGGCCATAGAAAACCAGATCCTCGCCGAGTCCGCCCCCCCACACATGTACGTCCTCGAAAGCACCCATGTACAGGTTGGCGAAACTCGTCGCGAACCTGGCTCCCATGGCCACACCCTGTGTCTGTAAATAATAATGTGAATCAAACAAAAAATAATTGTGCTTCAATATAAATTCAATCGATTTCAACAGAAAATTACGTAAATATGGTTAAAAGGTGTGTTTGACCTTGTTTGTATGGCTCTGGACAATGTTTGCACAATGGAGCCACTGTTGGAATGCGCAGGAGGTTTGAAATAGTAAAAAGGTATTCGGTCAATGAACACGCTGGCCGCACATGCTCAGTACGTACAGTTGAAAGTGAGGCTTGAACCGCGAGCGCTATGCGCATGCGCGAACCGGCAAGTCCGGTATTTAAAGTTTCAATGAGACAGGCAGACACATCTGACACTGATGAAGCCGCTGAAAACGGACCCTGAGGCGGAGAAACACGTTTGAGAGGGATAAAGACAAGTACTGTGAGTCAAGAGACAGTCTCTCACCCCCTGCAATATCGGGTGTGTGGCTCACAACTTTCATTTACCGGCCGGTGAACTGTTATCACTCATACCTCAGTGCACAGGGTTATGAGTGCTGTGAAGCTTTGGTGACCCCAAGAAATTTATGCTGCTAGCTTGTGCAGCCAGAAAGGATAACATCTATTTTGAGTGCTTTGGCAAAATGTGCTCTAATCCTGGAGTAATGCAAAACAGGGGCTAACCTAATCTACTAACTCTGCTTCTATTTCTGGCAATTGGCTGTTATTCCTTGCAAGTCTCACAGGACTGCTTCTTCTATTTGGGCTAAGAGAATCTTGTGTGGCTATATAATAATACTAACCTTGCCATATATGGATGATTGAAAGGCTGCCTGGATAAGGGAATATATGCTTGCTCATTGGGGCATATTAATTAATTGTGCTAATTACCGGGACTGTCAGTACAGCACTCATTTTAAAGTCCAGAGTTATATATTTTTGTCATTAATTTGCTAGGGCAATTTTATGCATGAATTATTATTGGCACCATTATTGAATGATAAGCTAATATTATAAAAATAATTCTTTCAAATAGAGGTGCAATTAATTAAGAATTGTATTTTATGATGACATTTTATTAATCATATTAGTGTGATACTGGCCGGTATCTTTTTGTTTATATTTAATATTTTTTGTCATCTTTGTGTATGTATACTATAAAAAGATAAACCTAAATCTCAAAACCAAGGTTGGCAGCGCTGTCTCATTTTTTGTTTGTATATTCTTCTTTGGAGGGTTTTTGGATCATCCCTCAGAGTTCAGCTGCTCTCACTCTGGTTAGTGATTAGCGCCAGGTGCACTTCCATTTCCTTGTTCTTCTTGTGAGTTGGTTAAAAAAGATTTTGAGGGATTATGTGATAAAAAAGACAGTAAGATTAAAGAGAACCTGACTAAGAACTAAAGATCTGCCTTAAAACATTTAGAAGAAAATAGTGATATAGTAATAAAAAGTGCAGGTAAGGGTGGAGATGTAGTGATAATGAATAGGGCTGATTATTTAAAAGAGGCAAATCGTATCCTGGGTGATAGTGATACATATTTGGAAGTAAAGGAAGATCAAAATAAAAGAATTGCAGATAATATACAGATAATTCTGAGAAAAGGTCTTGTGACTCACTTCTCTCTCCTCTTCTCTCTCATGCGCTGAACAAGCCACATCCCTATACAATGCATCTCTTACTTCAGCCCTTGACTCTGTTGCTCCGCCAACCACTATTCACCCTCGCAGATCAACACCTCAACCCTGGCACACCAAATGCACCAGATATCTACAAAAATGCTCACGTACTGCCGAGCGACAGTGGAGGAAATCACGCTCTAATGCAGACTTCCTCCATTTCAAATTCGTGCTCTCATCCTTCAGTGCTGCCCTTTCCCTCGCTAAACAATCATACTTCAAAATCCTCATCTCTACCCAGTCCTCCAACCCCCGGCACCTCTTTGCCACTGTTAACTCCCTCCTCTGCCCACCACCTCCTCCTCTCCCTTCCTCATTGTCTGCTCTTGACTTTGCCACTTATTTCACATCCAAGATTGACTCCAAACGTCAGGACATCACATCCGACCAGACCAGCAACCAGCCACCACCCATCCTTTGCCACCCTTCCTCTTCAATCTTACCAACTCTGACATCTTTCTCCCATGTATCTGGCGAGGAAGTCATGGCCCTCATACATTCCTCCCCCCCACAACCTCCCCACTCGACCCTATCCCCTCCCACATACTCCGCTACCTCTCTCCTTTTGCCTGTTCCCATCTTGCACACCTTCTCAATCTCTCCCTCTCATCAGGCACTGTCCCCTCTACCTTCAAGCATGCTCTTGTCTCCCCTATTCTTAAAAAACCTACCCTTGATCCTAACATTCTCTCCAACTATCGACCCGTCTCTCTCCTCCCCTTTGCCTCCAAACTTCTTGAGCGTATTGTCTATAATCGCCTCACTGCCTTTCTTTCCTCTCACTCACTGCTTGACCCATTCCAGTCTGGTTTCTGCGCTCTCCACTCCACTGAAACTGCCCTCACAAAAGTCTGCAATAACCTCCATGCAGCCAAATCTAAGGGCCACTACTCTCTGCTTATTCTTCTTGACCTCTCTGCTGCTTTTGACACTGTGGACCACCCTCTCCTTCTGCAAATCCTTCACTCTCTTGGTCTACGTGATACTGCCCTCTCCTGGCTGTCCTCCTACCTCTCTGATCGTTCCTTCTCTGCCTCCTCTCATGATGCTACCTCGCCCCCACTTCCACTAACTGTTGGTGTCCCCCAAGGTTCTGTTCTTGGTCCTCTCCTTTTCTCTCTCTATACGTCCTCTTTAGGTGAACTCATTAGTTCTTTTAACTTCCAGTATCACCTCTATGCTGATGACACTCAAATCTACCTCTCCTCCCCTGATCTCTCCACGGCTCTCCTCACTCGTACCTCTAACTGTCTTTCTGCTATCTCTTCCTGGATGTCCCAGCGCTTTCTTAAACTCAACATGTCTAAGACTGAGCTGATCATCTTCCCACCCTCCCGCACAACCTCACCTCCCACAATCTCATTATCCATTGATGGCACGACTATCTCCTGTAGCCCCCAAGTACGCTGTCTTGGTGTAATCCTTGACTCCTCCCTCTACTTCAAACCACACATTCAGCACCTCTCACAAACCTGTCATTTTCATATCAAAAACATTTCACGGATCAGACCTTTTCTCACCCAGGATGCCACTAAGATCATTATTCACTCACTGATTATTTCCAGACTGGACTACTGTAATCTCCTCCTAACTGGCCTCCCTGACAATTACCTCTCTCCACTCCAATCTATCCTCAATGCTGCTGCCCGGCTTATCTTCCTCACCAAACGCACTACGTCCACCTCCCCTCTCCTACAAGCCCTTCACTGGCTTCCCTTCCCTTTCAGAATCCAATTCAAACTTCTCACACTCACTTACAAAGCACTCACCCACTCCTCTCCCATTTACATCTCTGACCTTATCTCCCTTTACTCTCCCACCCGTCCTCTTCGCTCTGCTAATGCACGCCGACTCTCCTGTCTTCTGATCACTTACTCCCACTACTATCTCCAAGATTTTTCACGTGCTGCTCCCTTCCTCTGGAATTCTTTACCTCTCCCCCTCAGACTCTCCACCTCTCTACAAAACTTCAAACGGGCTCTTAAGACCCATTTCTTTACCAAACCCAGCCAAATCTCATCCTAACCCTCTGTTCCACGCTCTCTATGTACCCCATCTGTGTCACCCCTGTCTGTCTACCCCTCCCCTTAGAATGTAAGCTCTCACGAGTAGGGTCCTCTTCCCTTATGTGCTTATCCTTTTCTTACTTTAATAATCCTCAACTGCCCAAATCACGCAGTTTTTTGGCCACCTGGAACTTATCTCTGTCATTTACTGGTGTAGTTATGTTTAGTTACCCTGTACTTGTCCTATACTGTCTTCAACTGTAAGTCACTGTTTTCCTGTTTTGATTATGTGCATATGTACTCTGTAATTGGGTGCTGCGGAACCCTTTTGGCGCCATATAAATAAAGGATAATAATAATAATAGATGGTTGTATCACGCAGGAAGCATTTGCATATTTATATATCAAACATTCTAGAGTGGCAATTTTCTATTTTTTGCCTAAAATACACAAGAGGCTTCAGGATCCCCCTAGTTGACCTATAGTGTTGGGGATCAATTCAGCCACATCACACCTGTCATAGTTTGTTGACCTTTGTATAAAGGAGTATGTATGTAAGCTAGAGTCATATTTAAAAGACTCTACACAATTACTGCAGGTTCTGGAAGAGTTTTAATGGTGTAAAAACTATAGTTGGGGGTCTGTTGATATTGAATCATTATATACAAGTATCCTGCATGAAAAGTGGATCGAGCAGGTGAAACAATACTTGATAAATGACCCTGAAGTTAGAGAAATAGATAGGAATTTTATACTGTCATGTTTGGGGTATGTGTTGAAAAATAATTATTTTGCCTTTGAAGGGCACCACCTGGTGCAGACGATGAGGACCCCGTGCGCACCAAGTTTCGCCAACTTGTACCTTGGTGTTTGGAAAAGGGATAAGATTCAAGACCCTTTGAGGAATCCATTCTTTGATCAAATTAAATTGTTTTGTCGCTATATTGACGATGTTATAATTATGTGGAGTGGTACTGAAGCTGAATTCGTGAAGTTTGTAGATAATTTAAATATGAATGATTTTAATCGGCAATGTACATTTAACTTTCAAATAGAGTTTCTGGATCTACTATTAGATACCACAAAATGGAAAGAGAATAATGAAATTAATACACACTTATTAAAAGTGTGGATAGTAATAGTAATGTGCATTTTGAGAGTTGTCACTACTATAATTGGAAGAAGAATATTCCCTTCTCGCAGTTTGCATGCATTAGGCGCAATTGCAAAGATCATTTGAAATACAATGCACAGGTGGAAATTTATAGTGAAAGGTTCTTGGAAAAGAAATACCCTAGTGTACTGATAGAAGGAAGTATAAATTAGAGATGTGTGGCGGGCACTTTTCGTGTTTTGTGTTTTGGTTCTGTTTCCATGCTCATGTTTAGGATCTGGATTGGTTTTACCAAAACCACCCTTTTTGTGCTTTGGTTTTGGATCTGGATGATTTTTGGAAAAAACCCCATAAAAATACAGCTAAAATCACAGAATTTGGGGGTAATTTTGATCCTACAGTATTATTAACCTCAATAACATTCATTTCCACTCATATTCAGTCTATTCTCAACACCTCACACCTCAAAATATTGTTTTTAGGCCAAAAGGTTGCACCGAGGTGGCTGTATGACTAAGCTAAGTGACACAAGTGTGCCGCACAAACACCTGGCCCATCTATGAGTGGCACTGCAGTGTCAGGCAGAATGGCAGATTTAAAAAATAGGCACCAAACAGCACATGATGCAAAGAAGAAAAAGAGGTGCAGTGAGGTAGCTGGATGGCTAAGATAAGCGACACAAGTGTGCGGCACAAACACCTGGCCCATCTAGGGTTGGCACTGCAGTGTCAGACAGGATGGCACTATTAAAAAACTAGGACCCAAAGAGCACATCATGCAAAGAAGAAATAGAGGTGCAAGTATGCGTCACAAACACCTGGCCCATCTAGGAATGGGACTGCAATGTCAGACAGGATGGCACTTAAAAAAAATAGGCCCTAAACAGCACATCATGCAAAGAAGTAAAAGAGGTGCAATGAGGTAGCTGGATGGCTAAGCAAAGCAACACAAGTGTGCGGCACAAACACCTGGCCCATCTAGGGTTGGCACTGCAGTCCCACTGCACTAATGGTGGATACCGGATGCACGTCTAACACCAACATAGCCGTCAAGGCCTCAGTTATCCACTTTGCAACAGGATTACTGCTGTCATATTTCATCTTCCTCACAAAGGACTGTTGGACAGTCATTTTCTTAGTTGAAGTAGTACAAGTGGTCTTCCGACTTCCCCTCTGGGATGACGATCCACTCCCAGCAGCAACAGCAGCAGCAGCAGTAGGAGTAGGCGGAAGTGGTTCTTGATCTTTTCCTATTTTATCCTCCAAATTTTTGTTCTCCATTATTTTTCTGGAGTTATAGTCAAAATGCAGCAAAGGAGAGCGTACCTCTGCACCACACAGGGCAAACCCTGTAAAAATTATTTGGATTAAATATTAATAACCCATTTATTTGGAGTAAATAATATACAGCACAGGACAGCACCACTGGACTTATATTGCAGCACCACTGGACTGGATTTATACGCCAGTAACACTGAATTTATGCAGAAGTACCACTGGACTTATACGGCAGTATCACTGGACTTATACGGCAGTATTACTGGATTTATATGGCAGTATCACAGGACTGGATTTATACAGCAGTACCACTGAACATATATGGCAGTATCACTGGAGTTATATGGCAATACTACTGGACATATACGGCAGTATCCCTGGACTGGATTTATATGGCAGTACCACTGGATTTATATGGCAGTACCACTGAAATTATACAGCAGTATCACTTGACTTTTACGGCAGTATCACTGGAATTATATGGCAGTACCACTGGACTGGATTTTTTAAAGCAGTATCACTGGATTTATACGCCAGTACAACTGGATTTATACGCCAGTACCACTGGATTTATACACCAGTACCACTGGACATATACGGCATTATCTCTGGAATTATACGGCAGTACCACTGGACTAGATTTATACGGCAGTATCACTGGATTTATATGCCAGTATCACTGGAATTATATGGCAGTATCACTGGAATTATACAGCAGTACCACTGGACTGGATTTATATGGCAGTATCACTGGAATGATATGGCAGTATCACTGGAATTATACAGCAGTACCACTGGACTGGATTTATATGGCAGTATCACTGGAATTATATGCCAGTACCACTAGAATTATACGGCAGTATCACTGGAATTATACAGAAGTACTACCACTGGATTTATATGGCAGTCCCACTGGACTGGATTTATACGGCAGTATCACTGTACTTGTATGCCAGTACCACTGGAATTATACAGCAGTATCACTGGATTTATATGCCAGTACCACTGGATTTATACGGCAGTACCACTGGACTTATACGGCAGTACCACTGGACTTATACGGCAGTACCACTGGACTTATACGGCAGTACCACTGGACTTATACGGCAGTACCACTGGACTTATACGCCAGTACCACTGGATTTATACGCCAGTACCACTGGACATATACAGCAGTACCACTGGACTACATTTATATGGCAGTATCACTGGACTTATACGCCAGTATCACTGGAATTATAGTACAGTATCACTGTAATTATACAGCAGTACCACTGGACTGGATTTATATGGCAGTATCACTGGATTTATATGCTTGTTTCTTTTATATGCCAGTACCACTGGAATTATACGGCAGTATCACTGGAATTATACAGAAGTACTACCACTGGATTTATATGGCAGTACCACTGGACTGGATTTAACGACAGTATCACTGTACTTGTATGCCATTACCACTGGTATTATACAGCAGTATCACTGGATTTATATGCCAGTGCCACTGGATTTATATGCCAGTACCACTGGATTTATGCGGCAGTACCACTGGACATATACGGCAGTATCACTGGATTTATACGGCGGTAGCACTGAACATATACGGCAGTATCACTGGAATTATATGGCAGTACCACTGGAAATATACGGCAGTACCACTGGATATATACGGCAGTATCACTGTACATTTACGGCAGTATCACTGTACATTTACGGCAGTATCACTGGACATATACGGCAGTATCACTGGATTTATACGGCAATACCACTGGATTTATATGCCAGTACCACTGGATTTATACGCCAGTACCACTGGATTTATACGGCAGTACCACTGGACATATACGGCAGTACCACTGGACTAGATTTATACGGCAATATCACTGGACTTATACGCCAGTATCACTGGAATTATATGGCAGTATCACTGGAATTATACAGCAGTATCACTGGAATTATACAGCAGAACCACTGGACTAGATTTATATGGCAGTATCACTGGATTTATACGCCAGTAGCACTGGAATTATACGGCAGTATCACTGGAATTATATGGAAGTACTACCACTGGATTTATATGGCAGTACCACTGGACTGGATTTATATGGCAGTATCACTGTACTTGTATGCCATTACCACTGGAATTATACAGCAGTATCTCTGGCTTTATATGCCAGTACCACTGGATTTATACGCCAGTACCACTGGATTTATGCAGCAGTACCACTGGACAAATACAGCAGTATCACTGGATTTATACGGCAGTACCACTGGACATATACGGCAGTATCACTAGAATTATATGGCAGTACCACTGGACATATACGGCAGTACCACTGGACATACACGGCAGGATCACTGGAATTATATGGCAGAACCACTGGACATATACGGCAGTATAACTGGACATTTACGGCAGTATCACTGGGCATATACGGCAGTATCACTGGAATTATATGGCAGTACCACTGGACATATACGGCAGTACCACTGGACATAAACGGCAGTATCACTGGACTTATACGGCAGTACCACTGGACATACACGGCAGTACCACTGGACAAATACTGCAGTACAGGGACACCACCACTGGACTGATGCAGGACAACACAGCACCACTGTAATGGACTGGACTTATACAGCAGCACTGGACATATGGCAGCAGAGGACACCACCACTGTGACTGGACTGATGCAGCACAAGACACTGTAAAAAAGGGGACTCTGCTTATATAATGTGTAAAAAGGGGGACTCTGCTGCCTAATGTGTAAAAAAGGGGGACTCTGCTGCCGTAATGTGTAACAAAAAAAGGACTCTGCTGCCGTAATGTGTAAAAAGGGGGACTCTGCTGCTGTATTGTGTAAAAAGGGGGACTCTGCTGCTGTATTGTGTAAAAAGGGGACTCTGCTGCTGTATTGTATAAAAAGGGGACTCTACCTGCTGTACTGTGTCTAAGGGGACTCTGCCTGCCGTGATGTGTAAAAGGGAGCTCTATCTGTCGTAATGTGTAAAAGAGGACTATACCTGCCGTAATGTGTAAAAGAGACCTCTGCCTGCCATAATGTGTAAAAGCAAGCTCTGTGGCCACGCCCCTCCCCCATGAAGCCATGCCCCTACATTTTTTGTGCACACCTAGGGCACGCACTTGCGTGGGAGGGGGGATGGTGATGCTATTTCTTGCGCACAGTGCTAAAATGTCTAGTTATGGCACTACACATTTGTAACCCCTTTTATGAGTCTATGGGATCTTCTCCTTGTCGAGTGCACAAACAAGGTCTAATTCAGGTTGGATCGCAGTGTGCGATCAAACCAAAAAACGGAGAAAAAGATGCTGGTGCATGTGCAGCGCCCATCCTGCGCATGTGCCCACATTTTCTGTGTTGTGGGGGCACAGAAAATGTAATCGCCTCTGTAAATCAGGCAGAGGCGATTGCGGGGCGGCAATGTTCCATTTCCAGATCATTGCGGGGACGTGGCCTGTAAACGAGGGCATGCCAGTGTGAACGGTGGCATGGTGGGGGCGGGATCATGGCTGTGTGACATCACACGCAGCCTTCGTGATTGGGAACATGGCGGTGGCTAAGCTGCACTGGCAAGAGGCAAGCTTAATTTCTGCTAACAAGCAGAAATTGTGATGCGTTCGCAATTTATGCTTGTTGAAGGGGTGGGGAGGGCAGCGGTCAGCATGCTGGGTGGCCTTGCCTTGCGATGGGCGGCCCCTCAGCATCCGATCACAAGGATTGCAAATTCTGCTAATTAGTAGAATTTCCAATCCTTACTTAATTAGGACCTCGAGCCGTAAAGCACTGACTAAGTGGGTCAATCCAACTCCCCTCTGTGAGGGGGGCAGGTATTCATTACATATAGCTACTCTCTATGAGAGCAACGCACCCTTTCTTAAATTACCCTCTGTAAGGGGTACTCATGCATTATAAACTCTTACTATTTAAATTATTTATACATAAATATATATTTTGTTATAATTCATCACTGATGCAGGGGCTCAACAGTGTCACATACAGTATATGATATTTTTCTGATATCTATGCATGGCATTTAAAGGACTTTGGGGCAGATGTATTAAGCATGGAGAAGTGATAAAGAAGTAATAAGTGCAAGGTGATAATGCACCAGCCAATCAGCTCCAATATGTAAGTTTACAGTTAGGAAATGATTGGCTGGTGCGTTATCACCTTGCACTTATCACTGCTTTATCACTTTTCCAGGCTTAATACATCTGCCCCTTTGAGACAAGTTGTTTAAGAAAACATAGACTTCATCCAAAGATTCATGTGGACTCCACTAAGACTTTTATGTGGCATTGTTAGGATTTTTGTTTGATTAGTTTATAGTGGTGTCTCCCAACTACAGTCTTCGGGAACCCCTAACACTGCTTATACTCCAGATCTCCTAGTTGGTGCACATGTGTATTCATTACTGACTGACTGCCACTAAAGTCACGGGTGTATAGTGGATGTGTAGATTCACAGTGAACAATCACCCCAATAGGTGAAATGGCCATCTGAAAATGGTACCCGGCAGTGCACATCCCGTCCCCACTCTAAGGGTACACTGGTTTATATGCAGGCATTTGGGTTTTCTTAATGTTATTGCTGTGTAATCTGTACCATTTGTTCTATATATGCTTTGTGTATTCCTTAAACAAAAATTGGTCATAACATTAATTGTGTAATAGATTGCTATTTTGTTAACCCCTGCACCACAGAGTGCTTCTGAGAGGGTGGGACACACTATATGTAACTAGTACACATATCACACGGCTGTTAAAATTATTGAACTCATGTAACAGACCTAGGCAAATGTTGCATTCTTCTCTTTGTCACTAGTATATATATACCCATTTTCTGTTGGTAGACCCCACACTCAGAGGCGGATCGACCATAGGGCTTACAGGGAAGATCCCCGGTGGGCCGACGCACCCGTGGGGCCTGTTTTGTTTGAGGACATGTGGTCCTATTTATAGACATAATGAATAAGATGCAAAATAATTTGCATATATGAAAATTTCTTTGCCACTTGGCCTGTGATTGCAGATGATCTAGTGTATGCTCTGTCTGCCTGCTTGGCTGACATATAAGATTGAGTGAATAGTGATTGGGATACGCGGTTGGTGTAATAAGCAAGAACACATATCTTTCTAAAGAATTATATAGTTTCCTAAATTTTAAAGGTGTATCATATAATTTGCTCATAATATTTAATTTTATTTCCTTTTAACTTCCCCCTTGATGCTGGACATGCCCACTATCTGGGAAGTCTTGGGGGGAGGGTGCTGCTGCCATGGCCCATGGCTAGACTTTACACCTCTGGTGCTGCCCATGTGGGACCACTAGTACAAATTTTTCCAGGGCCGCTTTTTGTTCCCAATCCGCCCCTGCCCACACTGAATGCTCTCTCATCTATTACCCTCTATCTTTCATATGTAATTGTGAATGCAAAAGTAAAGGTCCATACACACGGAGCGATATGGCCGAGCAATTTTGACTATACAATCAAAATCACTCAGAATGTTAGTGCATTTCGCTCTGTCGCTATTGCTTCTAAAAATAGACTGTGCAGGCAAGTCGATTTGGACTAGGTCGCTGGAAAAGTGAAAACATCCCCCTGTTTAAATGAGTTAGCCAAAATCACTCATAGACAAAATCGCTTGCACACTTAGTCAAAATCGCTGGTAAAGTTAGTAAAAATCTCTTACTGCCAGTTCAAGGGAAAACGCTCAGTCAAAATCTCTCATAGACAAAATCTCTACGTGTGTATGCACCTTAAGAGTGTGGCTCTCCAATTCTTTTTCAATAACCTTCTAAACTATTTCTGTATGCTCTCTCATCTGAAATGTGCCAGTGTAAAATCCCTGCAATGTTTTAGTAACAGGGAGACATGAGCAAACCAGTTTTCGGACAGCAGAAGTATACTCTTTCCCTTACAGTGGAACATATAATCTATCATTCAGCAGATTACGGCCATACTCCACTGGATATGCCCAATCTCAGTCAATCTTGGAAGCTAATCAGTGGTAGGCCTAGTCAGTGCCTGAATGGGAGACCTCCTGGGAATACCAGGTACAGTAACCCCTATGAAGTGGAAAGCAGAAGTAGAAGTTCCACTTCTACTTTGAGAGATTTCTTTTTGTTCTCCTATTTATTTCTGTATGAAACAAAATTATACAATCTATGCTTTAATTTAGCAATCTTTTCTAGTGACATGCTATAGAGACATCTGAGAAGAACAATCTCCTCTGTTTATCAATATTATTATTTTTTATATTTTCCCTAGGGTCTGATATCACTACATTTTGTCTAAATATGTACTGAAAAATCATATTTAATGGTTTTTGATTTCATAACAATCTATGTAGGTTGATTTTCCAGCTGACACCAACCTCCAATTATTTATTCTGTTTTTAAATTCTGTCAAGCCCTTGATCTTGCTACACTACTGGTATTGGTGTGACTTTGCTGTAAATTGTGGGATACCCACCTGTGTGATATTTACCTGTGTACATGGCAGTGACCCAGGACTTTGTACTGCTGCACCTGTGTATAATGCCAGATGTACCCTTTGGCTCATATATTGCGTGTAAATCTGGCTTTGGTGCTAGCCAGTGCCTCCTGAGCCATTTAGCTCACTGCATATTCCTGGTACATAGTCCAACACTTGCAAAGAATAACAAATTGTTTCGGACATCCATTTGTGTGACCTTGCTGCACTCTATGTGATACCTATCTTTGTGATATTTATTCGTATATATGGTTTGAAATCAGCACAGAATAGGGAATCGCTTATTCTTGAACTCTTGTTGTGATAGAATGTGGAACTAGGATATGTTTCCTTTTCATTTAATTTCTTCTTTATTTGAACACATAGAGACAAAGAAATATTAAAGTATTAAAGTGAAAAAGCATTATACTCAGATATTATCCCTGGGGCTGTATTTTTATACACTGACCCCCGGTATTTTGGAGGTAATACTCACCTAGAGAGTCTATTGAGAACCATTACACTTTTTCCTTTACCATTACCAGCACCCCACTGGTAACAAATAGTCTGACAATCATGGATTTATGAGATATTACAACAAGACTGATTATACCCTTTATGTTAATTTTTAATATTTATACCTTGGCTTATTCAAGTCATCTAAGAATTCATACTCCACCGAAGGGTGGATATTTTGTGTGAATAAAATATTAAATACTCTTACAAACGTTTTACCTTTAGAATATTGCTATACCATTTTAATAACTAAAATTAAAAGTTATGTTTTATTTATACCACAAGAGTGCCCCAACAAAGGTTTTTTTTACTTTTTTCTTCTGTATATAATCTACGTCTAACTGACTCCGAGAGCACCACCAACTAATAAAATTACACTGTATACTATAACCTATTTTCACAAATTGTCGGTACTGGACATACACTCCGCTGGGAGTTCTGTCCATCACATAATCCCTGTGTGGGACTAACATACCACTTCTATTTAAGCGAAGGCTCAATTAAAGGCACAGTACAGTACTACAACTTTCTGTTCTTCTGTGGGCAGAGGTGTGGGCAGTGAAAGTATTACCATTTAAGTACCTGATGATCTAGGTCAGGCCTGGCCAACCTGTGGCTCTCCAGATGTTGTGAAACTACACATCCCAGCATGCCCTGCCACAGTTTTAGCTTTCCCTAATAGCAAAACTGTGGCAAAGCATGATGGGACTTGTAGTTTTACAACAGCTGGAGAGCCACAGGTTGGCCAGGCCTGATCTAGGTGTAAGATTATGTAAAGCTCAACACTTAAAATTAAAGGAAGCTGTTTGGCATGTGACTGCCTGTTTGAAAGGGGAAACAACTCTGATGGTTGAGTGGAGCTTCAGAGTGGGCGGACCTGAGGAGAGCAGCTACCGAAACCTGTGTGTGTCACAGGGCTTGTGGGGGGACCACTTGGAGCTGACTGCTGGGAAAGGAGGCAGGTTTACCTCTCCACATCCTAAGAAAATCACTGCCTCAGAGTACTGCAGGGTATGGCTGCTCATTCTCTGTCCTCTTTTAGAGGGACTGAGAAAGGGCACCAACATTTGAGTTTCATGGAAGATAGCAGGAGCTGTAAAGCAGTCGATACGAGATTGATGTGGAGGACACTGATACATGAAATACCAATATCAGAGGCATAACTAGGGTTCATGGCGCCCAGGGCAATGCTTTCTTTGGCATCCCCCTCCCCCATAAAAAAGGAAATAGAGGGAGCTCGTCTTTGTGTGCCGAAGGTGCGCACACTCCTGAAAAGGGTGTGTGGTTTCCTGATGCTCCCCCTGCTCATCACTCTAGGGGGCATACCCAGATGCTGGTCCATCCTCTCCCGCGGTCACTTTCAGAATGCCATGCGTAACAGCATCACGACTGGCACCACAGGCATTCTGGTAGACTGGGGTGAGTTAAGAACAGCAGTACAGTTTGAAAATAGGGTGGAGCCAAAGTTTGTATGTAATGCACACAGAGCCCATTCATTTTATACCAAGCAGTAGTACTCCTTATACACATTATGCCTCACAGTAGAAGTGCCCCGTATAACACATTATACAACATAGTAATGCCCCTTACACATTTTGCCACACTAAGTAATGCCCCTTATACACATTATGCCACACAGTAATGCCCTTTATAATACATTATGTCACACAGTAATGCCCAATGCACTTTGTAACACACAGTAATGCCCCCTATAACACATTATGCCAGACAGTAATGTCCCTTACACATTACGTCACATACAACAATGTCCCTTGTATACATTATTCCACACATAACCCCAGCGACTCACTTGCCTGATTGGACAGTAGTTTACCATTCAATAGCAGGCAGGATTGTTTAGATGATTTCAATATAAACAGGGATTTTTGATATAAAGTACACAATAAAGTGCTATGTGGTGAAACAGAAGTCAAACTAAGTGTATGCCTGAGCAGGAACAATCAGTGTTAACACACAAACATAAACTCACAAAATAAGACGTAACTTAAAATTAACTAAAAATACAAATGAAAATAAGAACAAAAATAAATCTAAAAATAAATAAAAATAAAACAAGTCAAATGTCCATAATGCATACAGCCCCCTTTGGATGGGATGGCAGCAGCCTCACTTACCTCACTTACACTGTTAAAAGGATTCGGGCAGGTGCTACAGCTCTCCCTACCCTTCCCTACTGAAGGTGCCGGGAACAGAGCAGTGCACCATCTTTTCCCTGGGGGATGCAGTATGACTTAGAGTCACAGTGCTGGTTTGTTGTGCAGGGATGTGGCTCCCCTCTTACTCACAACCCCATCCTCTGTCTCTCTGCCATTAGGTGCTGGGAGTATGGAGCACCTGGACTGGAGTGCTAGCTTAGCATGGCTCACTTCTCCTCTTTCTCCTAACAGATGCTGCCACAGTTCCTGATGTGGTCATCGGTGACCCCCTCTGTCTGGTGCGCAGGGCAAGTGGCCTGCTTGCCCCACCCTATATACGCCTCTGACCATTAGTATTCTAACATAAAGCCACGTGTACCCATGTTAAAGTCCAAAAATACTCATGTGACATGAGCCATTTAGTACATTTAGAATCAATTAGATGGAGTCAGTTTGCAGTCATGGATTGAGATTTACCAGCTCACCATAGATAGTCTAAAGTCTGCATATATCTGAAAATATCAACCCACACCTTGTTCACCAATGAGTCAGGATTTACAGTTTGCTTATTTATGGCACACCAATAAGACATAAAAGCTATTACCAATATGCTAAATAAGACACTTGCGAGTCTAAAATTGATGCAAAGAGACTAATTCATTAGACAATGTTAATTAGATAAACAAGTTTGGCATTGATGGTACAATTTCCAGCATTTCTATGGACTCTGAGGAGTACAGCTACTGTAGTTAAACAAGCCCAGGATTGTACTGTTCAGTTTTCCTCATCATCCAAGAAATACAATATTCCATAGAGCAGTAAAGTCATCTACATTATCTAACAAGACTAATCTTACCTATATATGTGCAGCAATGTTTCTGGAAAGAAAGTGTAAAATCTCTTAGGGAGATTGTTAATAATATTGTAAATACATATTGCTCGGTAATATTGTCAAGGCGTATTACAGATTGTACGTAAATGAAGGGGCGTTTATTTCCTTTAAGGGTTAGGTAGTATATATTGTTAAAATAAGGTGATGTAATACAGTACATTGAAATAAGGTTCTTCATAGGTGATGAGAAGTTACATTGTGGAGTTGGTAACAACTTAGGGGTATATTCACTAAGGTGAGGGTTTATAGAAGTGTTGATGTTGTCCACAGCAACCAATCAGATACAAGCTATTATATTCTAGAAGGTGCTAGATACATAAGAAGAATCTGATTGGTATTATGGGTAACATCTCCACTTCTATAAACCTGTTCCTTAGTAAATATATCCCTGAGTATCCTATAACTTGTTACAAGTGAAATTTTACATTCTGAGTTTGTTTCCAGTTCATGTATTGTGTTATTATAACCTAATTGCAAGCTCCAAAGGTCCTGCCAAATAAACTTGCAAATCTATTGGTTGGCATGTTTAATCAAATGTCATTGTAAGGAATTACTATCATAACTAATGTTGAAAGCAGCCGTGCATGTGTACTTCATAACCAATGTAATTTTAGAGATGACTTATAAAGAATAATGAAATTCTACAATAAAAAAAAGGGATGCGATTATTGTGTCAGGGACAATGCTCATTACCTCGCTTTTAGGAATAGCAAGGTAAAGTAAATAATAATACTGCACCTTTACTTCACCTAGGGAGTATTAAAGAGTAATAAAAACTCATGCAAAAGCTTTGTTTTGTTTTTTCATTAAGTATTTAAACTGATTAGTGAGACAAATAAGAATAAATGGAAGAATGAAATCTCAATGGTAAATTAATCTTTACTTCTTAAAGCACACCTGCCTGACATTCGTTCATGTATATTTGAAAAGGTAATAACTTATATCTTAATTATTTATTATAATAAAATTTTGCCTCATAAAAATATATGCCCAGATTTATCAAGCTTTGGAGAGAGATAAATTGCACGGTGATAATGTACCAGCCAATCAGCTCTTAACTGCCAGGTTACAGGTTGTGTTTGAAAAATGACAGTTAGGAGATGATTGGTTGGTACACTTTGCAATTTGGCAATAATTTGTTTAGCATTGCTAATAAAAAAAACTTGCTACTAAAATGTTAAACATTAAACACAAAGGGACTGTTTTGGAGTTTGATATATTGTCTATAAACTTCCTTAAGTTATGCAATTTCATCAATTTCATACTGCAAACACATACACTTGTGTGTGTGTGTGTGTGTGTATATATATATATATATATATATATATATGTATATATATATATAATTTATTTTATTTTATTTTTTTACTTCCCCCTCCACCTTGGAGATGTGGAATGGAGATTTGCAGGTCTGGCATGTGTAGTGTGAGTACAGTAGCAGCTTGTTTGCATAAGATCAAATTAGGTATGGACTCACCTGTAGCCACCAGTCTCACCACTAACCTGTAATGAAAGTAGTGCAGGAGTTGAATGCTGGAGAAGAGCCATTAACAGAATGGAAATATCCAATGTTACATTTGGTGTTTTAAATGACACCTGCCAGCAGAAAGTAGTCAAGTGAGTTTAGAGCCTATCATATATACTGAGCTTTGCTCAAAAGAAAAGCAAAAAAAGGAGTATGTTAATAGTAGAGGCAGGTACGGTCATCCCTGGGACATGCCCCCTTTACAATTAGTGGTAACCAATGGGGAAAAAAGTAAAGATACTTTTCTAAGATGGAAATTGCAGCTTATTCCTGTAAGTGTAATACCTAAAGTGGGCAGCACTGTGTCAAATATTTTCCCTCATATTGTGAACTATGCACATTGGAGTTCTTAAAGATAGTAACATAGTTACTGTACAAGATGTACTGTATCTACTGTACTCATAAAAGATTTGCTGCACTATATGATATTTTTCTGATATCTATGCATGGCATTTAAAGGACTTAGGGGGCAGCAATGAAAGTGGGTGGGTGCGGGTGGGAACGGCGTAACCTTAAGAATTTATCCATTGGTACGCCACCGCCACCGCTGCCGGGCCGCTGCTCACCGCGCCCGTGCCGCTGCTGCATGAGGGGAGGAGAGCGCAGCGTGCGCCTCTCCTGCCCCTCAGTGTCTACCTTCAATTGGGCACCAGCCTGTGAGCCAATGAAAGCTCATGGACCGGCAGCCAAGGCTCCTGATTGGCTCATGGATCGGCACCTAATTGAAGACAGAGTGACACCTGCACTGCCGCCGGAGACTGAGGGGCAGGAGAGGTGCACGCTTCGCTCTCCTCCCCTCACACACAAGAACAGGACAGCAGCAGTGTGGTAATCAGCAGGGGAAGGAGGTGGCTATGTACCAGGCACTGGGGGCATATCTGGCACTGCAAGGACATGTGTATCTGGCACTGGGGGCATCTCTATCTGGCACTTGGGCCATATCTGGCACTGTGGGGGCATTTCTGTATCTGGCACTGGAGGCATTTCTGTATTTGGCACTAGGGGCATATCTGGCACTGTGGAAGAATTTCTATATGTGGCACTGGGGGCATTTCTGGCACTCGGGGACATGTGTATCTGGCACTGGGGGCATTTCTGTATCTGGCACTGGGGGCATATCTGGCACTGTGGGGACATGTGTATCTGGCACTGGGGGCATTTCTGTATCTTGCACTGGGGGCATCTCTGTATCTGGCACTGGGGGCATATCTGGCACTGTGGGGGCATTTCTGTATCTGGCACTGGGGGCATATCTGGCACTGGGGGGACATGTGTTTGTGGCACTGGGGGCATTTCTGTATCTGGCACTGGGGAGCAATGTATATCTGACACAGTGGGGGGCATTTGTGTATGTGGAACTGTGGGGCAATGTGTATCTGGCACTGTGGGGCAATGTATAGCTGGCACTGTGGGGCAACATATATTTGGCACTATTGGGGTCATGTGTGTATCTCTTTCCCCCCCCCCCCTCGCCATACCCACCACTGCCGGGCCGCCGCTCCCTCCGTTGCTGCTCACTGCGCCCGCGCTGCTGCTGCATGAGGGAAGGAGAGCACAGGGTGCACCTCTCCTGCCCCTCAGTGTCTACCTTCAATTGGGCACTGGCCCTTGAGCCAATCAGAGCTCATGGACTGGCAGCCAAGGCTCCTGTTTGGCTGCCGGACAGCGAGCTTTGATTGGCTCACGGATCGGCACCTAGCATACTCCTACACACGTGTCAGTTCTCCCATACATGCATTTGGCCCCTGTATGGCTCATCTCCCACTGTGTAACCTTTGAAGTGCGCCCAACATGGCTACCTTATCTGGTGCGCTTGTGGATGGGATGAAAAATGCGTGGACCTGATGTTTTTATTGGAACCCTACTCTGAACTTAAGGACTCTGCAATCTCCCCATTTTGTGTTCTCTTCTAGGGGTGGACTATTCCACCCTGGGTAATCCTACGCAGTGCGCCTAAGATGGCTGCCGCACCTGGTGCCTTGTGAGGGTGGAATACACAACCCCTGGAGGTTATTACCCAAAATGCCTACACCAATCATGCATTATTCTTTCTGTGTATTTGTCTGTGTGGTTTATCTTTTGATGTAATACTTAAATCTTCTGTATTATGTGCATTGTGTGAGTTCTAGTTGGTGCCGTGGATGGCTGCCTCGGTGCTGCTCTGCCAAGCAGCCTTAGTTTTTAGTCTTAAATGTATAATACGTCTACTGTACAGTTGCATATGTGCAGTATGAACTCTTATGTGTAATGTTTGTAATGTATGCTACGTTTTTCCTCCTTCATGTTGCTGCTTGGCGATGCATTGTACCACAAAGAATTCCTAGTGTAGTACACCTGGCCAATAAAGCTGATTCTGATTCTAATTGACGGTAGAGTGACACCTGCACTGCCGCCGGAGACTGAGGGGCAGGAGAGGCGCACACTGCGCTCTCCTCCCCTCACACACAGGAACAGGACAGCAGCAGTGTGGTAAGAAGCAGGGGAAGGGGAGGGCATTTGTACTTGGCACTGGGGGCATATCTGGCACTGGGGGCATCTCTATCTGGCATTGGGGACATATCTGGAACTGTGGGGGCATTTCTGTATCTGGCACTGGGGGCATATCTGGCACTGTGGGGGCATTTCTGTATGTGGCACTGGGGGCATATCTGGCACTCGGGGACATGTGTCTGGCACTGGGGGCATTTCTGTATCTGGCACTGGGGGCAAATCTTGCACTGTGGGGACATGTGTATCTGGCACTGGGGGCATTTCTGTATCTAGCACTGGGGCATCTCTGTATCTGGCACTTGGGGCATATCTGGCACTGTGGGGGCATTTCTGTATCTGGCACTGGGGGGACATGTTTATCTGGTACCGGGAGCATATCTGGCACTGTGGGGACATGTGTATTTGGCACTGGGGGCATTTCTGTATCTGGCACTGGGGGCATATCGGGCATGGTGGGGGCATTTCTGTATCTGGCACTAGGGAGCAATGTATATCTAAAACAGTGAGGGCATTTGTATATCTGGCACTGTGGGGCAATGTGTATCTGGCACTGTGGGGCAATGTATATCTGACACAGTGAGGGCATTTGTGTATCTGGCACTGTGGGGCAATGTGTATGTGGCACTGTGGGCAGGGCCATCTTAACAGCAGTGCAGGCCCCTGGGCACAGCAATGCACTGGGTCCCCTACCCATTCTCCAGCGGTAGGGATGGGGGGTACTATCAGCACAGCTTTGATGTCCCGAGGGCGGTAGGGGGTGTTCTATCTTCCGCTCAGCATGTAGGACCTGGAACAGTAATTTCTGCCAATTACTCCTTTACTGCACAGATGGGGCTAAACTGTAGAAGGGGGCATTGGGCTGAATGAACAAGCCCTGGTACATGACTTCCAGTGTGGTAGGAGGTGTTTAATACGTAGGCGAGGGGTGGATAGTGGAGTGGGCTTAATATTTATCATTTCTCCGGCTAGGTCCACAGGTTATCCACAGGATAACATTGGGATATGCCGGAACTACAGCGGAAATGGCACCAAATAGTCACAAGCTTTCTGGCCTCCCAGGATGTATCAGGCTCATCTATATAATCCCGTCCACTGACTCAGTTTTTTGTTTGGTGCGGCAGGAGCCGGACCATGGTCATAGGGCTGCTGTTAAGGCAGCCCTAAGCTTTTATTATTTTATTTTTAAAGTCTTACTATGTTTTGAGTGATCTTTCTTAACAGCGTCTTAAACGCATGCTAGAAAGAGTCGCTCCAACAACTCTCCACCGGGTCGCAACAACGCTTACCTCCGGGTACTAGTGCTGTCTCGACGGGCGTCTGTGTCAGATGTTCTAGCAGGTCCAGCAGACATTACCAGGCTGTGGCCGGAGCATGGGGAGAAGGTAAGGCATTGGTTCCACTTTCTGGGGGAATTCGGACACAGCCGCACTGTATTGGAGGAGACTACAAGCAGTGGCTGATGTGCCTCCACTCTTAAGTGCTCCAGAGCTATGCTTTAGGGATCATAGGTGCCAGGACTAGGTTGAGGCCGCGATCCCTGGAGTTTATGTAAGCAGGGGGAGTCAGACGCTCTCCTGGTCGCCCCTCCCCCCAGTTCATGACCAGTTTCCGTGCTTCTCCCGTCCATGAACTGATGACCTCATTTCCGTCTCAGACACTACCACGAGGGTACTTGGTCGCAGCTTAGGCCACTGCAGTTGTGTACACTAGAGTTGCAACTGAGACCAGGTCGCAGACAGGAGCGTCTGTGTCTCTTATCAGTTACCGGTGCGGCAGTGTACACTAGTAGCGTCTGAATCCACTCAGTGTCTTTCGAGCGTATTGATCGATCCTGGAAGTGGGGTGAGTCTCCCTGTATCCCACTCTACTGAGTAAGGATTATACAGTACTAAGATTCTATCTACTTGTTAGTATGAATAGGTAATGCTGGTACACAATGCATATGAGGCCTGTACAGTACTGGTGTTTTCTGCATAACATGTCTGAAAAACTTGTGGTAAAAGCTGTTTAAAAACAGAAATGCAGTAATTGTACTCCTACACACTGGAGAAGTATTTTGTGGTTGATTATATTCTCATATGACAATGTCTAATAGTTAACATGTGACTGACTGCTAGTGTGATTGCTGACTTTTATATGTTTGTCAGTATTGTTTCTGGACCTCAATTCAGGTGCTTGGGTTGTGGTCAGATTGATATCACTTTTATATTTATATAAGTGATCTCAGTCACTGAGAGTGTAGTATATTGTATAAACAGATTATTTACCATGCCTATGAGCAGCAAAAGTGACAAGGAGACTTTATCAGGGACTCCTACACTCTTAACATGTCTATCTTGTAAAGCAGGGGTGTTAGCCCAGTATCTAACTTATGACGGGTTATGTGCAAATTGTTGTGTGTATCAGAAAAATAAAAGACAGGTTTAGCAACCAGTAGATCCACCATGAGGTGTGTTTGCAAAGACTTTGTCTACAATAGATGACAGATTAGCACCTGTGGTGCCACACCCGGGAGTAGGATACACTATTAAACCTTACATGCAGCTCCCTTCTTGTGGGTTAATTCCAGCAGCTTCAACAAGTAAGCAGGCTGGTGAAGCCAGGGTAGATACATCTAGGTTACAGACTACAAAAGACGATACAACAGATGAGGATACTGTGTATTCAAATTCCCCATATGACAACCAGTCGGAGGGTTTCAGCTGTTCTGTCTCTGGAAGAATCAGCCAAAGCAATAACAAAATCTAAAGCAGCTGTGTTTAAACGCCCAAAAGCAGTTAGGATTGAGTTTCCAGGGTCAGAAGATCTGACGGAAATTATGTAAGAACCTTTGGTTACACCTAATAAAAAGTATAGAATTCCGAAAACGTGGGATTCTTACTATCCTTTTCCGGCTGAGGACTGTTCTAAAAGAGAAGTTCCTCCTAAAGTAGATGCACATGTCATGCGACTTGTGCAAAAATCTATTTTACCATTACCCTCTACCTCATTGAATGATGTCACAGATAGAAGAGTAGATGGTTTTTTGAAAAACATTTTTTCTCTGTCAGGGGCTGTTGTAAGGCCAGCTATGGCTTCGGCCTGGATGGCAAAAGCAATGGTAGAATGGGCAGGGGAACTAGAGTGTCCTCTCCGTACCTACCAGGGAGCAGGAGTCTCATCTAGGCCATATAAAACAAGCTGCGCAGTATTTGGAAGAAGCAGCAGTTGATATGGGTACGATTGCTTCTAAAGCATCCGCCTAAACGGTAGCCGCTCGTAGAGCAATTTGGCTGCGTACTTGGAAAGCGGATGCAGAATTCAAGAAAACTCTGGAAGCGTTGCCTTTCGCTGGTAATATTCTGTTCAGAAAGCGTTTCGCTGGCATTTTGGCAGCTTTATCAAAGCTTTGATAAAGCTGCCAAAACACCAGCGAAACGTGTTAGGGGACCAGCCTTAACCCTGACACTTCAAAGCCACCTTTAGGACACCTTGACAGTCATTGTCATTTTGGACATTTTCAATCCATGGACGTGGAAAATTAATATAGGGAAAACCACCAAACATCTGTGTTGGATCGGAGACAGCCTCTGGACCTTCGCTAGGTGGGATACCCGGCAAATCCACTGAACCTCTGGTAACTATACCACAAGATTGGATACATCTGCATATCTTTATTAAGGATCCTGTTGATATTGGATCGGAGACAGCCTCTGGACCTTCGCTAGGTGGGATACCCGGCCAATCCACTGAACCTCTGGTAACTATACCACAAGATTGGTTACATCTGCATATCTTTATTAAGGATCCTGTTGATATTGTGACCGGTCACAGGGACATCATCATTATTATTAGGTGTGCCTATACACATCTATTGTCGGTGGTCAGAGACTGGTTATAGAGGCTCTATTTTCTATGGTTTTATATGTGAGAAAATATTTTTTATATACATGTTGATTAACATTAAATAAATGTGATTTATTTTATGAAAACACCTGTTTTTAGATTATTGTCAGCGCTGTTTTTCTTTTTCTTCTTGTAATTTCTAGTCATATGAGAGATTGACTGTCTCTCACCCTAATAGCAGCTTAGAGAACCAGCACAGTCATAGCGCCAGAACCTTTATTAAGCAATTAATACAAATGAAAAAAGAAAAATGACTGATTGCGCTATTTCTCCAGGTGCGTATATGAATAAAAACACGTGTTTTTCACTTCTCTGGTGTTTATTTTAGTACAAACGTTATATCTCATACAACAATATAATAAAAAAAATTAAGTATGCATACTCATTAGGGGCACATTCTAAAAAATTATTTTATAATAATAAAAATGATGATATTTCTCTGTTTTAGACATCCAGTGCTCAAATCTATCAGAGACAATTAATAGTTACACTCCTGGATTAAAATGCAACATGATTTATGTATCCACAACGTTTAAACGGTGATTTTCCAAGGTGAAAACTCAGTTCTCTGTTTAAAGACACAGTTTCCACAACATTGAATACTGCTTATCTTCGTTGTATTAGAACTCAGTCTTTAGCATAGGACCACAGTTCTCATTCATATAATTGCAAAGTCCATAGACTGACAGTTTCTAAATTGAGCCGCTTACCACCGTGTCCGTGGATGCAGACGTGATGGGGAGATCCTCGCCGTGCACAGCGATTCTGGTTTGCTTTCCTTCTCCCCGTCCGTCCTCCGTGGTGGTAGCGGTGCTGGATGGTTTCTAACCCTCAACGTGAGTGGGGCCGCTTGTATGTGGACAATTTTCAGAATAGACTCTCCACCTTGCTAGCCGCGTCTCCTTTGATTGCAGTTCAGCTGGAGCGGCAGGTGTATAGGAGGTCTCGTTGGTTGTCCTTAGCTCCCAATCCGGCAGGGTTGATCCCAAACAATGTCGCTGATCACTTGGCAGGGTGAAGGCAATTCTCTAATGCGTTTCGCACACAGGTGCTTCCTCAAAGAATCTTTGAGGAAGCACCTGTGTGCGAAACGCGTTAGAGAATTGCCTTCACCCTGCCAAGTGATCAGCGACATTGTTTGGGATCAACGCTGCCGGATTGGGAGCTAAGGACAACCAACGAGACCTCCTATACACCTGCCGCTCCAGCTGAACTGCAATCAAAGGAGACGCGGCTAGCAAGGTGGAGAGTCTATTCTGAAAATTGTCCACATACAAGCGGCCCCACTCACGTTGAGGGTTAGAAACCATCCAGCACCGCTACCACCACGGAGGACGGACGGGGAGAAGGAAAGCAAACCAGCGTCGCTGTGCACGGCGAGGATCTCCCCATCACGTCTGCATCCACGGACACGGTGGTAAGCGGCTCAATTTAGAAACTGTCAGTCTATGGACTTTGCAATTATATGAATGAGAACTGTGGTCCTATGCTAAAGACTGAGTTCTAATACAACGAAGATAAGCAGTATTCAATGTTGTGGAAACTGTGTCTTTAAACAGAGAACTGAGTTTTCACCTTGGAAAATCACCGTTTAAACGTTGTGGATACATAAATCATGTTGCATTTTAATCCAGGAGTGTAACTATTAATTGTCTCTGATAGATTTGAGCACTGGATGTCTAAAACAGAGAAATATCATAATTTTTATTATTATAAAATAATTTTTTAGAATGTGCCCCTAATGAGTATGCATACTTAATTTTTTTATTATATTGTTGTATGAGATATAACGTTTGTACTAAAATAAACACCAGAGAAGTGAAAAACACGTGTTTTTATTCATATACGCACCTGGAGAAATAGCGCAATCAGTCATTTTTCTTTTTTCTTGTGTAGCTTCTTGATCAGTGTTTTGATCAAGTTTTAGCTGTACGTACACAGGTACAGCTGGACAAAGATTGCAGCTCTAAATTTATAAATCTTAAATTAAGAGTAAATAATACAATTAACAAATTAGCGCCTGGATCAGGGTTGTTTTTTCCAATTAATACAAATACATTAATTCTGAAATTGGAAGCTGAATACAAAAAGGTCAGGTTTCCGGCTAGTTATAACCCTAAACCGAGGGGTTCAAAATTTCGGCCATTTCGATGGCAAGGTAGAGCAAAAGGAAAGGATGATTCTAACCAACCCCAGTATAATAAATCAGCTAGGGGAAGGAAACAATGGGCCAATAGACAACCAGCTTCCAAACCAGAACAGAAGCCATCAGTTTGAGGGTGCGGGGGTTGGGGGCCGACTTCTTCATTTGCACACATATGGCAGCAGTCGACGACAGATGCTTGGGTGCAGAAGGTGGTATCTCTCGGTTATGGTTTCCCTTTCAAGAAGCAGCCTCCTCAAAGGTTTTTTTGCACCAGCCTGTCTCGTATAGAGTCGAAGGCCACAGCTCTGCAAGAAGCAGTTCAGAAATTGCTTCAATCTGGAGTGATTATCCCAGTAACCCTGACACAAAGGGGACGGGGGTTTTACTCCAACCTATTTTTTATTCAGGAGCCAAATGGATCATTCCGACCAATTCTCAATCTCAAGAAGTTAAACGAATATGTTTGGGTTCCAAAGTTTTACATGGAGATGTTACGCTCCATAGTTTTGGCCATGGAACCAGGAGTTTACATGGTATCTCTGGATGTACAGGATGCTTACCTGCATGTGCCCATAGCACGGTCCCATCAGTGTTACCTCAGGTTTGCCATCCTCCAGCATCATTTTCAGTTCCAGGCTTTGCCCTTTGGGCTAGCAACAGCCCCCAGGGTATTTACCAAAATTATGGCGGTTATGGCAGCTTATCTCCGCAAGCAGGGGATAAGAATTTTCCATACCTCGACAATCTTTTAATCCTAGCTCAATCCCAGGAGTTACTCTTGGGCCATCTCCAACAGACAATAGCTTGTCTACAGAGACACGGGTGGCTCATAAATTAGGAAAAGTCGTCTCTGAGTTCATCACAATGGATGGTTCACTTGGGGGCCATATTGGATTCAAGTCTACAAAGGATAATCTTACCTGGGAAAAAGATATCCAAGGTGCAGGAATTATTGCACAGTCAGACAGTATCAGTCCATGCAGCAATGCGAGTGATGGGTCTGATGGTGTCAACATTCAACATGGTGGAATATGCACATTCCACTCCAGACCCCTACAGCACCTCATTCTAACCAGATGGAATGGAAGACATCAGACAATAAAAAGACAGATGATAAAGCTTCCAGTAAACGTAAAAAGATCACTAGCCTGGTGGTTACAGACGGACCATCTAGACAAGGGGAGACCCTTTTGGATAGCAGATTGGCAAGTACTGACAACGGATGCCAGTCTTCAAGGCTGGGGAGCAGTGTTCAAAAATTTCTGGTTCCAGGGAAAATGGACCACAAGGGAAAGTTGCCTGCCAATAAATCTGTTGGAAATAAGGGCCATATATAACGCTCTGGTTCAGGCAAAGGTCATTCTGCAAGGAAGACCAGTCCAGATCTGTTCAGACAATGCAACAGCAGTAGCGTACCACAACCATCAGGGAGGAACTCACAGCAAAAGATTGTTGGAGGAAGTAACTCACATACTAAAGTGGGCAGAACTCCATCTTCCGGCATTGTCCGCAGTGTTTGTGCCAGGACTGCTGAACTGGGAAGCTGACTTTCTCAGTCGACACACCATTCAGGAGACCGAATGAGTGTTACACCCGGAAGTGTTTCAAACTCTAGTAAACAGATGGGGTCTGCCAGAGATAGATCTCATGGCGTCCTGTTGGAACAACAAAGTTCTGGCATACGGGTCAAGAACAAAGGATCCCGGGGCGATCCTTGTAGACGCATTGTCAGTGAAATGGGAATTTCATCTGTCATATCTGTTTCCTCCAATCTCTCTGTTACCCAGGGTGGTGAGGAAAATAAAGCAAGCAAAGGGAGACATAATTCTAATAGCTCCAGCCTGGCCCAGAAGGCATTGGTACATAGATATACCACGGATGTCCGTGGAAGCTCCAATTCTGCTTCCACAATGTCCAGATCTACTAATGCAGGGGCCTTGTTATCACAGCCATCTGGAACGGCGGTCTTTGACGGCGTGGCTGTTGAAACCTCTATCCTAAAAGCAAGAGGATTTTCACAACAGGTAATTCAAACCATGCTTAGAGCAAGAAAGCCTTCTTCAGCTCGTATTTATCATCGAATATGGCAGGCCTATATTCATTGGTGTAGCGAAAGAGGTATGGATCCAAGATCTTTAAAAGTATCCAGGATTTTGGATTTCCAAGCAGGAATGGATAAGGGTTTAAAGGTGGCTTCCTTGAGAGTTCAAGTATCAGAATAAATTGTATGGTTTCAGAAAAAGATTGCTAACCTACAGGATGTGCGTACTTTTTTTCAGGGAATGTTGCACATTCAACCACCATTTGTTCCTCCTGCAGTACCCTGGGATTTAAATCTGGTTCTTAAAATCCTTCAGGGGGCTCCGTCTGAACCACTTAATATAGCAGATCTTAAATGGTTGACGGTTAAAGTTCTCTTTCTACTGACGATGGCGTCGGCTAGAAGAGTGTCAGATTTAGGAGCGCTATCGTGTAAGTCTCCTTTTCTGATCTTTTATACAGATAAAGCAGTTCTCAGAACTAGATCTGGTTATCTTCTGAAGGTGGTCTCAAAGTTTCACCTGAACGAAGAAATTGTAGTCCCGGCTTTTCAGGTATCGGGACTTTCTGCGGGAGAAGCGTCGCTGGATGTAGTCCGTGCATTAAGAATTTACGTAGATCGTACTAGTGCCATCAGAAAGACAGATTCTCTCTTCATTCTCTACGGATTTCACAAAAGGGGATGGCCTGCTACTAAACAGACGCTAGCAAAATGGCTTCGAATGACGATTTCAGAAGAATATTCTCGTGCTGATCTCCCTGCTCTGGCTAATGTCTCTGTGCACTCTACACGTAAGGTAGGTCCTTCATGGGCAGCACAACATGGTGCTTCAGCAGAACAGATTTGTAAGGCAGCCACATGGTCTTCTATTTACACATTCATTAGACATTATGCCTTGGATACTTTTGTCTCTCATGATGTGGAATTCGGGCTAAAGGTTCTCCTGGCTAATCAGGAGCGTCCCCACCACTAATAATGGCTTTGGGAATCCCAATGTTATCCTGTGGATAACCTGTGGACCCAGACGGAGAAAAATACCATTATGGTAAGAACTTACCGTTGATAACGAAATTTCTCCTATGTCCACAGGTATCCATAGGGATCCCACCCTGACGCACCTGATTTGAGGATCTTTACAATCACTAAACCTCTTCACTCTTGTATGGAAGGGTGTGCATGTGTGTTCTTATCGCCTGAATAGGGTTCTACATGATGCTCCTGCCTAATTGCTGTGAAAACAACTGATTTGACTGAGTCGGTGGGTGGGATTATATAGATGAGCCCGATGCATCCTGGGAGGCCAGAAAGCTTGTGACTATTTGGTGCCATTACCGCTGTCGCTTCGGAATATCCCAATGTTATCCTGTGGATACCTGTGGACATAGGAGAAATTCCGTTATCAACGGTAAGTTCTTACCATAATGGTATATTTTCCGGTGGGAGGGCAGCTTGCTTGACTGCAGATATCTCAAGTTCCTGAAAATATATTTCTTAGCTTTGAATGGGATAAAAAAACTAGAGAGTCCCACCTTTCAGAATGTTCTGGGGACTTGGGGATCAGAGTTCAGGAGCCAAAGCAATTCAACAACGAAAATCTAAAACTGCATATTAGGCGTGTGGATCTGGAGCAGGGACCAACTGGTTCAGGGCATAGTAGAGAGAAGCTGCCAGTGTACACCAAAAGGGGAGAGTCACAGCCTTGGCTTATACACTCAGAAATACTTTAAGTCAGACAAAACCCAAGATATCAGGCTGGGAAGAGCAATTAACAGGCTTGGTTGGGGACCACTGCTTTCAAGTCAGATATCTTCGGTTCCCTGGGGCCGATTTTCAAAAATCTGGTACCCCTGGAAAGAAGGGACCCTCAGCTATCAGCCTAGGACCCTTATACTCCTGAGGCCCTTGTGCAAGAGCCCATTGAGCTCATATGAAAAGACGGCCCTGCTGTGGGGCAATGTGTATCTGGCACTGTGGGGCAACATATATCTGGCACTATTGGGGTCATATGTGTATCTGCACCCCCCCTCCCCCACCATACCCACCACTGCTGGGCCGTCACTGCCTCCCTCCGTTGCTGCTCACCGCACCCGCGCCGCTGCTGCTTGAGGGAAGGAGAGTGCAGCGTGCGCCTCTCTTGCCCCTCAGTGTCTACCTTCAATTGGGAACCGGCCCGTTAGCCAATCAGAGCTCATGGATCAGCAGCCAAGGCTCCTGATTGGCTGCCGAACAGCGAGCTTTGATTGGCTCACGGATCGGCGCCTAATTGAAGGTAGAGTGACACCCGCACTGCCGTCAGAGACTGAGGAGCCGGAGAGACGCACACTGCGCTCTCCTCCCCTCACACACAGGAACAGGACAGCAGCATTGTGGTAAGCAGCAGGGGAAGGGGGGGGCATATGTACCTGGCACTGGGGCAGTGGCGTCAGAAGGCGGGTGCGGGGGTGCGGCCCACACCCGGGTGTCCCCCTCGGAAGGGGTGACAACAAAGTGCCAGCTCTTCAGTAGTGACAGGAGCCGAGTGCTGCAGTGAGATAAACCCCTGCAGCACTCGGCTCCTGTCACAGATAAGAGTCGGCACTGCACACTGAGCAGTCTCCGGGGGCAGCCAGCATCTTCGGGGAAGCTGGACATGCCCCCGGAGCGAAGGGAAAAAAATATATGTGAGACCACGCCCCCTTTTATTAGGCCGCCCCCCTTTTGGATGCACTCGGCTTCCGTGGGTGGGTGATAATACAGAGTGCGCTCCTGGTGTCACCACATATCTGGCACTGCGGGGACATGTGAATCTGGCACTGGGGGCATCTCTATCTGGCACTGGGGGCATATCTGGCACTGTGGGGGCATTTCTGTATCTGGCACTGGGGGGACATGTGTAACTGGCACTGGGGGTATTTCTGTATCTGGCACTGGGGGCATTTCTGTATCTGGCACTGCAGGTATATCTGGCACTGTGTGGGCATTTTTGTATGTGGCACTGGGGCATATCTGGCACTGGGGGACATCTGTATCTGGCACTGGGGGGCATTTCTGTATCTGGTACTGGGGTCATCTCTGTATCTGGCACTGGGGGCATATCTTGCACTGTGGGGACATGTGTATCTGGCACTTGTGGCATTTCTGTATCTGGCACTGGGGACATATCTGGCACTGGGGGACATGTGTATCTGGCACTAGGGGCATTTCTGTATCTGGCACTGGGGGCATATCTGGTACTGTGGGTACATGTGTATCTGGCACTGGGGGCATTTCTGTATCAGGCACTGGGGGCATATATGTATCTGCACAGGGGGCATACCTGGCACTGTGGGGGCATTTCTGTATCTGGCACTTGGGAGCAATGTATATCTGACACAGTGGGGGCATTTGTGTATCTGGCAAATTGTATCTGGCACTGTGGGGCAATGTGTATCTGGCACTGTGGGGCAATTTATATCTGGCACTGTGGGGCAACATATATCTGGCATTATTGGGGTCATGTGTATCTGCCCCCCCCCTTCCCCGCTGTGCCCACCGCTGAAAGGCCGCCACTCCCTCCCTCCGTTGCTGCTCACCGCACCCGCGCCACTGCTGCATGAGGGGAGTAGAGCGCAGCGTGCACCTCTCCTGCCCCTCAGTGTCTACCTTCAATTGGTTGCCGTCCCATGAGCCAATCAGAGCTCGCGGATTGGCAGCTAAGGCTACTGATTGGCTGCCGCGCCACGAGCTTTGATTGGCTCACGGAACAGCGCCTATTTGAAGGTAGAGTGACACCTGCACCACCGCTGGAGACTGAGGGGCAGGAGAGGCGCACGCTGTGCTCTCTTTCCCTCACACACAGGAACAGGACAGCAGCAGCATGGTAAGCAGCAGGGGAAGGGGGGCATTTGTACCTGGCACTGGGGGCATATCTGACACTGCGGTGACATGTGTATCTGGCACTGGGAGCATATCTGGCACTGG